>NC_054401.1:5355567-5666281 GCF_017976425.1 Toxotes jaculatrix | reverse complement strand
AATAAAATCAGAGCTCTCTGGAGATTTGACAATTCTATGATTGATAGATAGACATGAACAGGTTTTCTAAAAATAATATTAGTAATTAAACACGACCTGGATGTGGATAAGCAGCAAAAAGTAATGGATGGATGGATGAATCTATTAAAATTAACTAATTTAAGGTCCATAGCTTTGTTCTTTGTTATATCATTGTAAAAAAAATAATATTTTGCCAGTTATTTTTAACAGTTGGTCCAACACTCCTACTATTCAGGTATGATTGATTTTCTTTGTATTCATCTTTTAAAAAAATTAATCCTAACTCTTTTTGGTCTTCAGGTAGCCCTACGTTCTCATATCCCACAACTCCCACCAACAATACACCACCGCCACAACCTAGACTACAGGTGAAAGCAGGTGAGACCCTCTGCTCTCCTTCAACACCTCCTTTTGAAAACCTGTTTCTTCATCAGCTTCTTGCTACCGGAGATTTTCAGAACTAACCAGGATTTAGCAACGTTTAAATCAACATCTGATGACAGCTGTGAGGTCGTTTGCTTATGTTACTAAAACTGCCACTCAAATGTGATCAAACCACACCCACACTGTCCTGGTGAAGCACATTAGCTGACTCTGTGTTAAACTCTTAACAACTAAGGATGTCCCCCACCCTGTCCCCCACCCTGTCCCCAAAATTTAACTCTGGTTGTTGCTTATTCAGTCACAAACATTTAGTGTTAGAGCAAAATACTAATATTGGAAGATAAATTAGATGCATTAAAAATACAGCCCCGGTTTAAACAGGATGTAAGGGTGGGGCATGTTGTGAAATCACTCCTTTTAGTATTAAGGTGGTTCTTAAATTGCTGAGAGTCACAATAAGGTCACAATAACACAACTATATAGAGGAGAAAGAAAGGAGCGCACAGGTGATACTGCATTACATTTTATCAATGCCTGGTTATCATACAGTATAAAACGGTTAAACACATCAACTGCATTCCTAAAAAATGTAATTATATGCAGTAGTGGAAAGTAAACAAGTACATTTACCGCCCAGCACATTTAGATTGAAATGAGAATTTCTGGGTGTGGATCAAAACTCAAGAATTTACAGCCGTGAGGACTACTACTTGAATGATTTAGGGATTTAAAAATAATGTGTTGAGTTTCAGAACCATGTTACATAGTTTCAAGAGTCTAAAATGTTCCTTGCCACAACACTCCTCAGTTAACAAAAAAACTCTGATGAGTCCAAAACTCAACAGCCAGTTTCAGACAGGAAACAGCTGCACCGGCATGGGAAATGGGGGGTATGGGTCCTACTCCTGGGACACAATTCACAATCTTGTGGCAACAGGGGTGGTCTGAACAAAAAAACACAAAACAAAAAAAACACTCACCCAAGAAACTGTGGGTCATCTATAGACCTTCAAACGCTTATCATCTTAGTGTCCATTTACTGACTTCCTTTGCACTATAGCTGTCCCTTGGACAGTGTCCACTACAAAGGCTTTTTATGCCACGTGCTTGTCACTGTCTAGTCTTATTCTCGTTTTTGTGTGTGTGTGTGTGTCGCACAGAGAGCGGGTTTGATGAGATTAGCCGCAGAAACAGCTGGCCGGCAAACACCATGACTGCAGTGCCTAAAGGTATGACAACAAAAACCGAGGACGATACAAAGCTGACAATCATGACGAATTTTTCCAACCATGAACAACCACTTTGGCTCTGTATGCAAACTGACTGATTTCACTCAATCAAACCCACAGCTGGCAAACAAACAATTTCACATAAGTGTTTTTTGTTTCTTTTGGATTCATAGGTTCTTCCATGGAGCACCAGCACAGCACAAGAGTTACAGAGTCTGGTCCAAGAATTGGGCAAGGTATGAGGCGTTGCTTTGAGCTAAATGCTAACATTAGCATGCTAACATTCTCACAACGACACTAAGTAGGTATAATGTTTACCATGTTCAACATCATCTTCGTTTGATGAGTTGGGTGACGCCTTAACTTGTCTTGTCTGATGTCTTAAGTTTTTTACTATTCATCGAAATAAACATCTGTAACAAACTTTATCCAATAATTTTTGAGATATGTCTGGACTACAGTGGTGGGCCGTTTTGATGTTGCCGCCTTATAATCAGCCTTAATGGCCACTTTGTTTCATTTCATTCATTCAGCCTGACCACAAGAGGCATTATGTAAAATAAATATGCTTTTTCTTCTTTACAGACCCCTACCAGACATTAGGGCCCATAAGCAGTCGACTAGCCAACCCAGGTAAGAACCTAGACCACCGCAACATAAATCAACAAGGATGGACACAAATGAGGCCTTTACACTGTCTGCTTTGGCAACATGAGAGAAAAGGAAGCAAGGGCTGGCACACATGCACTTACTGTCCAAAATGAAGTAAACGTCAAGCAACACCTGTTGTGTCAGCAGAATTACACCACGCTTACATGGAGATGAAATCTGGCTTCCCTTTCACCAAAATGACTGTTTGCCCTGCTGTTTCCTCACAGAAGGCCAAGCCCTCAGCTCACCCAAGAACCGAACAGGCAAACAAAGTCCATACAAGCTCCCTGACCCCAGCGCTCACAGGCCTGTGGGTAGGTTTCTGCCCTGTTGTCTCACACTTCGTCCAAGCCACACAGTGAAAAGGTCACATTTGGTGGAAAAAAAAAAACAAACAAAAAAAAACATAAGCTGACTGAGATTTTAGATGTCATATTAATGTTAGGAAAGCAATGCAGGCCACAGCAAAACAAACAAAAGCGCTTTGTCAGAGAAAAACTGAGGAGCTGTCCAAGGTCCTGGAAAAACTGAAAACATCAAGAGATGTTGAAGTGTTTTCTTTCTTCTATTCAAAACACTAATGTTAATTTTTAAAGGCTCTAATTTTAATAACCCAGTGGTTACGGCTTGATATTGACCCACAGATGATGACATCCTGCAAAAATGCTCCAATATCAACAAGAACAAAGATGCTTAGACACAACCATTTCACACCCGCTACAACGAGTGATTGCATACATTTTCTGTCTTGCTTGGTCAGTACCGGATTCCTTAACTCTCCTCTTCACCGCTCCTCTCAGGTTCGGGGCAGATCCAGTTGTGGCAGTTCCTGCTGGAGCTGCTGTCCGACAGTAACAATGCCAGCATCATCACCTGGGAGGGCACCAACGGCGAGTTCAAAATGACCGACCCTGACGAGGTGGCCAAGCGCTGGGGCGAGCGCAAGAGCAAGCCCAACATGAACTACGACAAACTTAGTCGCGCGCTGCGCTACTACTACGACAAGAACATCATGACTAAGGTGCACGGCAAGCGCTACGCCTACAAATTTGACTTCCAAGGCATCTCGCAGGCACACCAGAATCACGCGGCAGAAGGCGGGATTGTTAAGTACCAGACTGACATGACTTATGTCCAGTCCTACCACAGCCACCAGCCCAAAATGAACTTCATGGGTGGCCACCCGCCACCTATGCCCGTCTCCCCCGGAAACTTTTTCGGCCCCCCGTCGACGTATTGGAACTCCCCGAACAGCCCCATCTATCCTGGGTCTGCAATGCCCAGGCATCCTGCCACTCACTCCCACCTGAGCTCGTACTACTGAACACAGGGCATTTCACACATTAACAGGATAACATGGGAGATGGAACCCAAGTGTGCTGGAAAACACATGCAACACGCCATACGGGATGTACCTGAGCTGAACCCCGTCTGAAATGAAGGTGATATGACGCTACGGTCTGTTTTATAAGGGCATTATGAAGTTGTCTTTGTCACATTCTTTCTTTCAAAAAAAAAATGGACAAAACATGAGAGTATACTAATTCTGTGATGGATGGAAATGAGTGGTATTGTACTATTCAAAGAGTTTTCATTTATGAATACACTGATGACAATATATAACCAGTTATACAGTTATGAAGCCAAGTTTTTTTTTTCCCCATCTGTAAGTACATTGTCTAATAGTAAACTGTTGTGAAGACAGAAGTCAAACCCTTTACTGTGTGAGTAGCATAATGGATAGCATAATTGCAGTTTTCACATTCAATGTGACTGACATGTGTAAAAGAAGTTGTACAGAATGATTGTCATGTAGCAATGTAACATTTACTCATGATGTAAAGCTAATAAATGATGCTTGTACCTGGAAATGGGCTCCTGTGACTATTATCATTTATGGACGCTGTAGAGAAACTTGGCTTTTTGAGTTTTGCGTCTCATTGATAGTGATAGTGAGTAGCACAGTTAGTGCCAACTACTTTGAAATCTTCCAAATATGTTTAAGTACTGAAAACATTTGCACAAAAAAAATACTCACATAGATTTTTAGATTATTGCTTTTAGCTTATTAGGCGTTGTGTAATGAAGTTATGTGTGCTAAACTCATCACAGTTTATATGTAAGCTTTATTTGTCAAAATCAAAGATTTCTTCAAATATTCTACGCGGTTCTGTGACCTCCTCCTCCTCCACAACCGCAGAACCCTTCACCTGCCTCTCCTCACCCTCCAGCTCAACCCACTCCACTCCTCCACCTCCAAAGGGCCACTCCAATTCCTTCACTGTATTCTCCACCTTACCCTTCAGAGTCACAGATTTGGCTTCAGGCTGTGAAGTCGTGCTCCATTCAGTCACCTCTCTGGTCGTCTCCGGTTGTGGTGCTGCTGTTGCTGTGGTGGTAGAAACCGTCTTCCTCTTTGGGGTTGTGGTGGGTTTCACTTTAGGTTCTATTGTCCAAGGTCTGCTGCTGATTATTTTGGTCACTGGAAAATGTTGAATTTTTGTTATTAGAATATAGTGAGAAAGCCATAAAAAGAACAAAAATAAATAAATCATGAAAAGATACTCAAATTCTATAGAAAGTTAAAATAATTCAAGAATTGTATTAAGATTTCATGAGTCATTTGAAGACATTAGCTGTTGGTGGCCAGAATCATTTCTTGACAAGACCTGACTAATCACAGCTGCTATTTTTCTCCAAAAACACATTTAAAAAACAAAAACAAAAAAAACAGCATTTTTGGGATAAAACAACAAAATTAAAAAGTCTCAAATTTCTTACATTCAGATTCAGATTCAGATTCAGATAACTTTGTCATTCCTTCTACGTTCAGGTACGTATTAGGAACAAGATTACGTTACACCAGCTCAGAAGATCACAGTAGAGGTAGAGAAGGGAAAAAAACCACAATAAGGTACAGAAAAATAAATTACCATAAAAATAAGGATAAAATAACATAAAAAATACACAAAGTATTTACAAATAACAAAGTATTTTGTAACAGAAAAACAATATGTTTAAGTTCACAGTGACATTCTACAAACAGCCCAGTTATGTTTAACTCTGTCTGCTCATCATAACAGTAAACTAGTATCATTTGTATAGCACTTTAAAAAAAAAAAGTTACAAGGTGCTTAACAAAGAGACTGCATGCTGACTACAACTTTTTAAGGATGAGGAATGATTTTTCTTACTGTCAACAAATGCAACAACAAGCCCCAAACCAAGAATATGTTAGCCGGTCTCTCTGTAGTTTCCAATTTCTCTACAACATCCTTGGCACTGAGCTCAAATACATATGTTTTTTATTTTTTTAATGCAACACAATTTCCTGAAAAATCTGCAGTTTTAGGGCATGCCCATGGCATCAAGGAATAAACAGGCAAAAATTACTGTTTCGTTTAAGGTTTTGGTCTTTTCAAGGCAGATCAAAATTTCTCAAAACTTATCCTTTAATAGTAGTTGCATAAGTTCCATTATGGAAAATGAGGAAAGCAACAACTCACCTGTGGATGCGGCAGAGCTACAGCTGGAGTCGCAGCAAGTGCACACAGAGTCTGACCCATACAGCTCACCCCATCTGAGAAAAACAGTGATCCAGAGCTGAACCATTTTTAAAACTTTTTATTTCTCATTCTCATTCTTAAATTTCTTTAGGAAAAAAACAAACAAAAACAAACTAACCTTCCTGCCTCTGTGTCGTAGTTGCAGGACTTAGCTGTTGGTGAGGGCACTGAACTGCCTACAGACATGGTGCAGTGCATGTAGAGCTGCTACAGGAGATCAAAGCCAAGATTTTCCATTAACATAAAAATACAGTATAAAAATACCAGCTTTTCTCATGTAATAACTTTAAGCATCATTGTTCACCTGGTCTGTCATTCCTTTGAACATGAAGGCATCCACAGAAAATCTCACAGCATTGTTTTTGTATGGGATGAATCTAGAGTGACCGTCCTTGCTTTCAACCATACACCTTTATCAGAGGGGGAAAAAAAAAGATGACCATAACATATCTATATATTTACTGAGATATCTGTGCTTCTTTATGAATAAAAACTAAGAATAAATCTCAAGATATTCAGCTTGTGTGAGTGTTCATTACCCAAAGTTTTTCACAACTGGAAACTGAAGCGTGGAGGTGTGGGACTTCTCGGGAGTCGCATAACACGAGTGGACGTACAGTCTTTTGTCCTGGGGCATGGACGGACCCTCGGCCTCAAAGTACATAGGCTTTCCAAGCGTGTACTGATCAGACGGCGAAAGCCTTTCCCACTGAGCTGAAAGAACGAAGCAGTCAGGCAACGGGACCAGCAGCAGCTTCAAGACTCATCCTCATTCATGCAAAGACATTCAGGTTTTCCTAAATTAAACAGTGTCTTAGTAGTTAATTGTGTTGGTAATGGGCAAAAGATAATATTACTAATAAGAGCAATAATATTATATCCATATTAATACTTCCAGTTAACTTGATGGGACCTTTACAGAGTTAAGGCCACCAACTGACTTTCCAAAAACTATGCAAGCACTATCTTAACAATTCTCAAAATAAAACTGAGAGAGCTGAAAAGATGTGTTTACTAAGTTTTACCATTTCGTGGAGTCAGAATGAATTTTGCTTTGTTCTTCACTGATTTGAAGATCTGGCGCATCCGCATCTTTGGCGTATAGCCAATTTTGTAGGAGTACTGGTACCTAAACAGTTAAATACATTGTCCGGATTTTAAAAAATATATATATATTATGAAATGGAAAGAACTTGGGTTAAGGTTAAGAGTGCTCTCTGGTCTGAATCCAGTCGCACCTGTTAAAGTAACATGCAACAGGCAGGGTGAAGGGCACAGCTCGCCTGATAGGTCCTTGAAGTCTTGGTGGATCATATTGTAGTGTGTTTGAATAGGTCACCTGATTATCAATTATCTGCAAAGAAACAAAAAGCTAAATTATCAATCCTCCTTTAACAAGACTAAGGATCCTCAGCATACATAACTATTTTAGGTGGAGGTTGAAGGCCATGCTCTTGGTGGCAGTAGAGGAAAAGTCATTGGATTACAGAAGTCAATGGGATTCATTCTCTGGGAACCATGTGAAACCAATTTAATCTAATAAATGTTGACATGTTTGTTGAAACTCACCGTGCGTTTAGTTCCACACATGGAAAAGTCATATTCAAAGTAAAGGTAATCCGTCGTAGATTTACTGGCTTGGCATGTGCCCAGTTTGAGCTGAGTGTGTGGTTCACCGGTGCCTAACACACTCCTCTGCACCTGCACATGCATTTTGTTCAACTTGCACGAAGTCCTCACGGAAACTTCCGAAACAACGGGGGGGCTGGTGCTGGGCCGCCGGGCCGGGATCAGAATCTCCCGGACGGTCTCAGGTAAAGGCTCCTGCCCGGTGCCTCTGGCTGGAGAGAAATGCTCCTTCTCCACCAGCGGCAGGGTGGAGTCCACAAACATGGGGAGATGGAGGTATGGCGGCGGAAGACTCGGTGTATCTCTCCGGGAAACTTTTGGTATCACCTGGGCTGTTTGATTTAAAGCCTCCAACCCCCGCAGTGCTCCTCCAACTGCGGGGATCAACAACGGTATAATAACAAACACTGAAAGATAAGCCATGTAACCCATTTTAAACTGTTTTTTTTAAAACATGAAACTTAACTAAATTATATAGTCACCGTCAATGTGCTCTTTAGATGGAGCCAAATTAACAGCACCTGGTGGTGAACAGTGTTGCCAGATTGACTGACAAACCCCAGTCAGGGCCTAGAACCCGGCCAATCGTGATAAAAGTAGGTCACTGATTTAAGCAGCAGGCTACAATTAGATGCCCGTTTTTTAAGCCAATATTTTACCATATTTTGAAAAATTAAGTCCGCCGTATTCGCTACTGGCAGTGCCCGTTTGCTATGTACCATTTGATCTACTGACATCTATTAATGAATTATTGTGAAACTGAAGAAAACTTAAAAACGTTAAAATTGTCAAGCGAGTTCTGGAGATGTAAGGAGCGTCTTTTTTCTAAGCGGATATATGAGCATTTATTCACGCTGGACATCCGATTTTTAATACACTGAGGGTTTTAAAGTAGTTATTTGAATCCATGAACTGTGCATCACTACTGTTGGTGCAACTGTTGATCGTGTTGATAACTGAGGGCAAACTACAACAGCTAACTTCCTGTTGTGTTAAGAACACCTGCATGCACCTGTTCCTTTCACCAAACACAGTATCTTCGTCTCAGGCTTCTCTTTTTGGCCTCGTCAAGGCTTAAACCGCCCGAATGGTACAAAATTGAAACAACACAACCAAATAAATTTCCACCCGTCCAGTTAAAGAAAAATAAGCCCCATTTATCTGGCAACACTGAGGAAACGAGAGCAGACAGAAACAGAGTGGCGCCACCAACTGGTTATTTCATGTAAAGCAACTTTGTGGCGCAAGTTTTGTTGATTTGATTGCGTCTGTGTAGACACTTGTGTGTAACTTATATCATTAATAATGGCTCCTTTCCATTGAAGTGTGCCAATTTCAGGACTTAGTGAGTGCGTCACTAGCAGGGCCATAGGCTGTATATAAATATATTATGTACTATAATATATATATGTTACTATTATTAGTAACAACTTTTTTTCTGTTCTGATAATTGTCTGTGTGTGTATATATATATATATATATATATATATTCAAACCTACAATATGTTATAGTATAATTCTGTTGATCTGCACTGAATTTCATCCTTTTTTTCATGGAGGGTAAATATGACACACCACACACACACACACACACACACACACACACACACACACACACACACACACACACACACACATACATACACATACATATATTTACATACAGACTGTATAGGCCTATGAGGCAAACTTGTGATTCTGACCTGTATAAATGAAGCTGACTGATAATTGGATAGAGGTAGTTTACTTTACTACAGTTTGTATAAAATTCTGAAAATGGGAACAGAAGCAAAACAAGTTGACGTGCATCATCCCCACTCTCTCCTCCAAAAACAGCTCTGCAACCAGAAAGGCGTGGCTTTAGATGTTGTGAGCAACAGTCAGAGAAATTTATAGTTTTTTGTCCCACTCTTGTGGTAAAACAAACCATGGTTTAGCCCAGATTAGTGCACAGTTATGAAAAGGAAACTGAGTACAGTGTCAGTCTATTAGAGGGCAGAAAAGGTAACTCCTCTTCATGTGTGTTAACCTTTCACATCGCTTAAATATTTTCTATTCACCAAACTGAGTATGAAATAAGTAGTGTGAGTAGTGTGCCAGTCCAGCAGGGGGTAGCAGGTGTTCCAGCCCTGTTGCACAGGTGTGTGTCGCAGCATTCATTGGTGAAGGTGAAGTTGAGTCCCATGGCATATTTTTCACCTGTGACTCCACACAGGGCGGGCAGGACGCAGCTCTTCTCGTACAACACCACGCGGAAGTCTCCTGAAAGTTCATTAGAAAGATCAGTTTAAGAGTCACGCACACAAAATAAACCAGAGCGACACAGCTCCCTCTGTGCCCTGCCTTTCTCGGTTCTTTTTCTCAGTTTTGATTCATTTAAATTTTGCTCAGTGATTTGAGGCGGCCTCACCTTTCTGACCCACGGCTCTGCTGGACAGACAGAGCTGCCCAGGTGGACACTTCAGAGGAAATCGGATGCAGTCCAGAGGTGAGATGGCAGGGAACACACAGGTGTAACAGAAGAGGGGAACTGAAGGACAGATACGCCGGTTAAAACCACAAAATCACCTCAGGAGTTCAGTTTTGCAGACGAGCATGCGTGATAAAATAATTATGATCCAAGATGTGATCAAGGATTAAAACTGTACCATCCCTTGTTCTGAACTTAAAAACAGGCATCAGCATCCTCAAGCATTAACATTTATTATAAATGTTATAAATTTATTATAAAATATTATTATATCACTTGTACTTGTAATTGCTAATGCAATTTGATAATTGGAGAATTTGCTGGTTTGTCTCGTCTTACATGATAGTAAGTTGAATATCTGAAGGTTTTTGACTGTTAGTCAGACAAAATAAGATTAATATGCCACCTTGGCCTCAAGGAAACTTTGATGATCAGTTTTTAAGGTTTTCTAACATTTGAAAGACCAAACAATCAGTTGAGAAAATAATCGGCAGATTAATCAATGATATAATAATAATCATCTTTATTTGCAAACTCTAAAATTACCTTTTGCTGCAAAAGCCACAGTATTTCTGCTGGCAATAGCATGCATCTTTTGCACACTCATGCACACAAGCAAACACATAAACATAAACACACACACACACACACACAGATGTTCACTTACCCACAGCTGGAAGTAAACAAAGGAGGAGCAGAGGACAAACCAGCTTCAACATTACTGACTGTTTCTGTCTCACCAGCAGGAGATATTCGAGGCTCGATTCTTCAGCGCTTAACGTCGTCTCTTACTTGATATTTTCTAGAAGAAACCAGGTCAGTTTCCAGCCAGTTTTTATTGTCTTTCTCTGCTGCCTCATCCGACAAAGCTGAAGAGATCTGAAGGTAAATCTGCTCTGGTTTCTCTTGATATTCTGTCAATTAACTCCAAGAATCTCCACACCCCAACGCTTATGATTCAATTAGGCTGTTAGCTTCCAGGCGAAAGCTTTTTCAGTGCTGCTGTGGCTCACTGTCCAGCAGAGAATAGCCCCATTCAGATTTAAGAGAATCAATAGAGCTTTGTTAGGAACCAACACTCTAGCTTAAAATCTACATAAAATTGGTAATTTTATGCCTATTTATGCTGTGTTTTTTTAACAGAATGACAAGACGTGGCCTGTACTATGGTAAAACAGGGCAGGTTTATTAAATCATGTCTTATTTAATAATGAAAGACGTTGAGTTTGGTTGGAGGGCTGTCAAGTGACCTGCAGTCCCATGACTAGACAGCTGCATAGGAGGTAGGGACAGTGCCACAGTTTCTGACTTTCTGGAAAAGATGTTGAATTCACAGGTCTTTTAAAGCTGTTTCTGTACACAGAAAAGGGGCAGTTTGTAAATAAAACTAAACTCTAATACCTTAGTTTAACAAGTAAATCAATAGTTTTTGGTCAATCTGATAACATTGTAAGATAAGATAATCATATTATATCCCACTTCATCTCTGTCCACTCTTTCTCTTAAAGATGACCTAATTAGATCACAATAAAACAGCAAAGAACATTTTTTTTCCTGTGCTTTCTCTCTGACCAAGAAGTGTGAAGTTTTCAACAGAAGAATCTTGCACATTGGTTTGTAACTTGTAACACTTAGTTTTAACTTTTATTAAATTTTGGTGTTTAAGGTGTTACTACACAAAGGGGGAAAAAACAGAAAATGTCCAAATGACCACACTGTGAAAAGCATTTCTTTATGGATATTAGTTTGTGCTCTGGGTCAGTATAAACAGGAAAGGGCTTTCCCTGAACTGTTCCAAAGCTAGAACTAAAGGGCCTAGCCCAAGACTAAAAGTACATAGGAATAAATGAACTGGGGTGTCTAAGTACTTTTGGCCGTACTCTAGTGCAGCTTTTATTCCATTCTATTATTCTTGAACCAGTACTTTTTGCACATAGCTGCTTCCTGTGCTCACCACACATTAAATTAACACTAACATCTCTCCCTACTTGCTGCAGCTCTACTCAACACAACCCATGGGGAGTTGGCTTCTGGATGCCCCCTGCTGGAGAAAAGAAGGCATGGCTCGCTTGTCTACCTGCTGACGCCTCATGCGGACCACACCTGCATCCACCTGAGCTGCTGCTCTCTTGCCATTCAGGTCGTCCAGCAGCTGCAGACAGGCCTGCTGCAGCCTCGCCAGCTCGCCCTCAGAGGACATTACAGATTGCCTCAGCACTGCGCTGCCCTGAGACACACACAGGAAACACATTTAGCCTGATTTGGTTTGGTTGAGTCACGCAGCAGGTGACAAAAGGGGAGGATCGTGTTAAACCACTGAATGCTTTTTTTAATATATGGTGTGAACATCTGCCAGTAAGTATACAGCATACATGCTGACATTTGAATTCGAAAGGATTCAGGTTAACATTTTGTATATTCTTTATATTCACACATGAGAAATTCCAACTATCTCATATCAAATGAAGCTCTTCTTATTGCTACCTCTCTAATTTGAAAGATGCAGTGGAAGGATGAACCTCTGCTCCACACCTTGTTTGTTTGCTTTTATTACCCGTATTGAGGTCAGTGTATGTTTTTTGGGTGTCTTCTCTTCTATCTGTAGCCACTTACAGCCCTTATAATGTGTTGAGATGGTATCAAGAGACGAGATCCCAGTTTTGGTTTATTTTAGATTAGTCGTGCATTTTGTTGTCTGCAGCGGTGCAAGTGCAAGCTGAGATAATTTTTTTTCCCTCAAAGTTTTATCTGTCAACCGACCCAAAAATATGTTTAGCAGTGCTTTCAAACTCTGGTCCCGCTGTACCAGTAATAAATGAAATGGCAAGAAGAAATTATGAGGTTGCCAAGTTGTGAAAAAATAAATTGGCCTGCTGTTGAAAACTATCACTGGGCTAAAAAGCTTTATGTAACTTAAGCAGCGTTGCTGGTAAATGCTGACAAACCCGCAGAGCTTTATCACCCAACTCTGCAGCTCCCTTCAGCTCTGTGAAGTGTTTTAGTGTCTTTCCGTACACTTGCGTTTTGAGTTTATGGTCGAACTACTGCTCTTCCTCATTAATTTGAGCTAAAGGATAAAAAGACAAACGAAGTTATACCACAGGACGATGTGCACAAGCTAGATAGAGCCTCTAACAAAGCATTAATAATTGGTTAGAAATCAGAACCTCCTCATGAATTATGAAGAAGAAGGTGGTAGCCAAATTTCTGTCACTGTCATATATGAGTGTGTTTGACATACACCTGTATGAGATGAATGGCCTCAGGTAACTGTGTCCCCGGGTGTCTCTGATAAACCTGCACCAGAGGCCTGTTGAGTTTCTCTCTGGACAGCATATCACCACTGTACTCTGGACCCTGTAAAACCGAATAACACAGGAAAAACATCGCCTTGTGGACATTATCACTGAATTTCAAATACAGTCACTGATCCTGTTCCACATGCACGCTAACCTGTGCTCTGTCTGTGCTGTGACAGATACAGTTAATTTCCCTCTGCTTGCGGAACATGGCCTGCCTGGTGGCTGCAGACATCAAAGTCAGGCTTTGCTACAAAAGACAGATTGAAATTAAATCTACTTCAATCAGAATATTTCTGTATTGTGAAGATTGTGCGTGTGTGCAGTGACGGTTCTATTCCCTGGGCGAGATGCCCTCCGAGCCCCCCCCCCCCGAAAAAAAAAAAAAGAGCCATCACTAGAGGCCCCGCCCAGTCTCCCTCTGTCGTGGTGCCGCTTTTTGTTTTTCTTGCCTCCTCTCATCTGTTCTTCACTGCTTGTCTGGAGACCCAGAGGTGAACTGTCCCCCGAGCACCCCTCCTCACACAGCTTCTGAGCACAGCACCTTCTCAGCAGGCAAGGGCGCCTGCAGCTGCAGGTGGCGCCAATTTGCCAAATCCCCACAGTAATATTAATAGAAAACCGCTTAGCGGCGCAGATGATTTTTTTTTTCATGTGGTTGTGCCACCGGCCATGTGATGCTGCCCCGAGCGGCTGCCCGGTTCGCCTGTGCCAAAAACCGCCACTGTGTGTGTGTACCTGCAGAGTGATTGTCTCTGCAATTTTCTTCACCAGGCCGTCGTTGACGGCACAGTGAGCAGCTTTCTGCCTGGCGATGGCGCTGGTTAGCATCCGTCTGATGTTTTCCCTCAGTAGCTGTGACTGGTTGACTGTCAAAGTGGACGACTCTAAAACCTGTTTACACTCTGAAGGAGGACAAACCAGTGATGTCAAAAATCTGCTTATTTAAACTGGTTCATTTGACACATTATGCACAGTTACAAATGCACTATGATCATATTTACATTTCATTTACATTTCAACTGGATTGCTGAGACATGCACGTCCCCCTCAGTATAAATTGTTATGACTTTGGTGATCATCTGGCCTTTCATCTAGCGCCATCATCAGGTCAAAGTTTTGTTTGTGCAAATACTTTATGACCAAATACCTGCAAAATATGTAAACATTATATCTGCTTAACATTGGGTTAGCATTGTCGTCACGACCATGTTGCCATAGGAGCGTTAACATTATTTAGCCCAAATCACCACTGTGCTTGAGTACAGCCTCTAGAGCTGCGAGCATGCCTGTAGAGTCTTAGTCTTTTTAATACTAGTCTACATGGCCACAGTATTTCTTGTATATACTGTAGATACAGACAGTGCACATTAACACAGACATGAACACAGTAAAGCAGTGAAGTCATTTCTTCAATCATTTCACGTGGAGCCCATTTCTTCTTTTTTGTATTTAATTTTTTTGCAGGCATGCTTCTTTGTCTTTTGAAAAAGTTATGCCAAACCAGGATTTTGACCTGATTGGGCTCTCTTAAAATAAAAATTGTGGTTTGAAGTCTGTATTACTTTTTCAGTGTATTCCAATAGCTTAACATCTACATTTCATATGTGTAAAATTACACTTTGCTTTTGGGGTTATTTTGTGTCATATGTCTTTTGTTCTTGACAGCTGATTTTCCTGCTGCAACAACATGATTGCCTGCAGGGATTGATACAGCTTTACCTTCTTTTCTGAATGTACCTGGTGTAAAGGGGCTGATGGGGTCTGTTTTGGTGAAGGTCTGAGCAGCGTTGCTGTGTCCTCCAGCAGAGGCGCTGTGAGGCAGCAGCTCCAGGACACGAGCCCTCTCACTGGCACAGTCCAGCAACTTTCTGCTGCTCTGACCCAGGGCCTGGAAGACACAGAGGAGGGACTTAAAAAGGACACATTGGATGGAGGCTATTTATGCATGAAGGCTTTCGGTCGTGTTGTCTTTCTTCCACTAACCATGCCCTTAAATCACACGGAGGGTCAAGTGGAATAGGAGAGAACACAAAGAAACTGAGACAGAGTGTGTGTGGGGGGGGGCACTTTTAAAGAAAATGAGTCAGCTGATGAAGACAGCAGAGCAGTAACACTGTAAATCACCTGGAGCTGGGTCAGTGTGTTTCTCAGTGCTCCCTCCAGATCTTGTTTCAACTTGGCCAGCTCTCTTCTCTCACACAACAGCAAGTAATCAGCACCATCTCTCTCCTGCAACGGAGCAGAACTGTCAGCGAACACTTTCCTGACAAATGAAGTTCACAATACCAAACTTAATGAATTAATCCATAGTCTGCTGTATCACTTTCTTATCTGGAGTTAGACGAAGCTGTAATGGCTGTGAAAATGTAACATACTGTATTTCGCAGGTTATCAAAAGGATTTAGAAATAATCTGATATTAGCAGTACTTTGAATAAGATAAGTGTAATAATGATGTTGGATTTGCATGGGATTTTAACAAAATCTTATGGCAATTTGAGAACCATTGCATGCATGTTTCTGCAGGCGAAAATCTCTTTAAAAAAACCCAACAACTTCCTGTGGTGCTGCTCACAAAATAAACAAAAATACTGACAGAATTATCTGTGTCTTTTGTCATCAGACAAGTAGAAAAAGTTTGTAATGTGCATTTGCTGCTCTGTTAAAACCGCTAACAGCCAAGTTGTGGGGACTTCACCGTCTCAGAAGTGGACGGCCTCCTGGTCCTCCCCTCTGAGCTCCTCCTGTTGACAGTCAGATCAGTCCTGAGGCTGCGCAGCATCTTCTCCAGGTGACCCCTCTCCCTCTCCAGCTTGATGCCCTCCTGGGCCACCCTACCGGCCTGCCTGCGCAGCTGGCCTTCCACCTCCCGCACCCTCCGCATGTACTCACTGGCCACAGCAGTGCTGGCCCCAGCACACTGCTCACGCAAGCTGGTAGGCGGGAATGGGGCCACCGACGTCCTCTGGGACGCACTGGGGAACTTGAGAGGAAAGTTAAATCACAAATATAACTGCACCAGTGGTCGTACAGTTTTACAGTACTTGCACTTCACTCCACAACATTTCAGAGGGAAATATTGTACTTTATACTGCAATATTACTATACTACAGTATATACAGTATACTATTACTACTATGGATACTTTTACTAGAGGATTTGAATACTTCTTCCGACTCCAAAACAAAAATGACATTAATGTCTTACAGTCTAATTTATTAAAGTTAAGTTAAAGTTGGTCTGAGGTGTTTACTAATGAATTTCTAACTTTTAGCGTTTTATCATTCTTGAAACCCTTTCTCACCATCCCTCCCGTAGTTTGGGGCCTCAGCATCTTATTTTTGCAGTTGCAGTCACGACCCTCTTCGCATTCCTCCCCTGTGATTTTATCTACGGTCGTGTCCGCTGTGTCATCTGTGCCCTTTGGGCTGAAACCGGCAGCGGCGCTGCTGCTCCGGTGCCGGCTGCAAGTCACCGATCGCCCTGATCGAGTCTGGCGCACCAGGCGCTCCGAGCGCCGGATGGAGCGGACCGTCCCATCGCGCCAAGACTGCGGTCCGATGATGACGGAGCCGAGGGGAACCGACTGGACCTGCATTCCTTGACATGCACTTTCCTCCAAAAAGTGTTTTCTACCGGCTGTTATCTCTCCCTGGCTTGGATAAATCCTTCAAGGGAGTCGCTTTATTTGTCCACTGTGAAGCGTCCAGAGTGAAAACTTCGTATAAACTGTTGGTATCAGCTCCATAGCAACAGTTCCTGAAGTAACTAGAAACTCAAAGCTGTTCGGTGATTGGAGAGTAAGACGACGACAGGGGGCACTGTCATTCAACACTTGTGTTGAATGACATTGCCCCCTGCAATGAATATCTGCATTAGTGGTCGTTGGTGGGGTCATGGGTAATGTAGTATTTAGATCTGTCCGCCATGCAATATGATGCACAAATCAAGATTTCTCAGAAATCATCAGAAGTGGTGGACATATCATAAACCCTACTTAAGCAGAACTGAAAATACCATTTAAAGAAAAGCTTGAAGGTCAACTTTCATCTCCAAGAATGCATGATGGTTAGTGAAATAACTGCATCTCTGGACACAAGTAACTCGGGCCAGAGTGTTTAATTTTCTTGAGCGAAAAGAAAGAAAATGCATACGTCTCAGACTAACAATACAAGACATGTAAACACTGAAGATAATTGAGGATAGTACCAAAATAAAATTAAAAAAATAAGACATTTATAAAATCAGAAAATGAAAGCGGATAAAAAAATTATTTTGGTCCTAGGTATTCCCCTCCATGCGCACCTAGACTAGCACAGTAAACAGAAAAAAAATCGGCAGATCTGTACTGAGACAGAAAAAAGGAAAAACACAAGACACCACTGCAAAGAGCTTCATAGAATAAAGGGAGGAAAATTCATATTTAAAGCAACATCATACCCACTACTGTCCTAAAGGACATAATGAGGGTCACTCTGATCCACTAACAATCACACCATTCAGAAATGTTTGTGTCTGCAACAGTCGCACAGAATGAAATGAAATCTAATCACCACCTTACCATTAGACCCCATTACATGAAAAACAAGAAAAAAAAACAGTAATCAGGTGGTTTTTAAATCAAGTATTAAACATTCAGTTAGAAGATACACCTGACATCTCTCTATACTGAAAACAATCAGGCTGTGTCTGACTCTATTAGTCTGAAATTCCTGATTCACTCCAGAGGGTTCAGTAGCAATGATGGAAATTTAAACTGTCCTTCAGGTCATGGCAGGACAAAGCAGGTCTGCAACAGCAAAAACGTGGAAAGATAAATATAAATAAACTTAATGTACATCACGATAAGTATGCTGAAGAGGCAAAAAGGTGGTGCAGAAAGTGCAAAGTATTCCAGTATGCTCTCCCCTCTATCACAGTGTGTGCCTCATAGCAGTCTCGGGTTCCAGTTTGTTCTGAAGGTTCTGCTGCAGCTCCCTGAACAGATGGTCCCGCTCCTCAGCATCCAACAGGATTTGCTATGTTGAAGAAAAATAAAGATCTCAGTCGGTCACCATTACAAATATAATGAAGCTCAGATTTTCACACATCCTAAAGTAGTAGGATCAATTCACTGTTGGTTTTTAATCGACAGGATGACTCTGTTCGTGTGAAAATTGTTTTCAAACGGGGCCCTCATTTTTTTTTTATCCACCATGGGTCTAATTTGCCTAATCTTTGCGGTTCTTCAGATGCAAACACGAACAGCTGCTGAGATTAGTTCCTCTGGTTTCATAGTTCCTGGAATTATTTTTCAACACCTTTCACTTTTAGCCAAAAATACTTTACCTCAATGAGTTTGTCTCTCTTCTCCAGACTGTCCCTCAGTTTCCTCTCATCTCTCTCTCTGTCCTCTCTGGTGTTCTGCCAGGCTCTATCAGCCTCCTTCTTCTCCTTCTCTTTCTTCCTCAGCTCCTGTCGAGTGTCTCTGAGTTGACCCGTCAGAGAAGACACTGTCTGACTGTGACTCTCCTGCTGGTTCTGGTGAACAAAACACAAAGCAAATAGAGAGGCTGAGAGAAGATGTTCTGAGTTAGAGAAGTGATTCTCAACTCAGAACATGTGGGCAGCTTTTTGTAGTTTAGTCTTCTCTTTTAAATATGAACCATTCAAATCATCTCCTCATGCCAGTTTCTTACCTGCACCATGTCCTGGTACTCCTGCAGGGTTGTGGTGAGTTTGGTGACCTCCTGGCACAGGTTGGCGCTGTTTCTCTCTCTTTCTTTCAACACGGCTGCTTGCCCAGTCCCACCCCCTTCCATCTCCTGACCAGTCACAGAGTCAGAAAGAGCCTGAAGGAAAATGACATGTTGCGGGTACAAGTTTCCCCGTGGTCACTGAAGTCAATATTTACTGACAAACCTCGTCGGCCAGAAGAGGCTAAGAGGACTGACAGCTGCAGAACAGGCTCTTCATTCAACATCAACATTATGTCACTTTATACACCCAATATGTATATCTACACACACATACTTGACACATTGGTTTGTTGTTCTTTTCTTAATAATAACAAAAGGCACCCTTTTGTTTGTGTATTACCTGCACGTCTTTCTGACGGCTCTCCAGCTCCTCTTTGAGGCAGTGGATCAGAGTTTCCTTCTCCTGCAGGACGGCAGCCAGGGCCTGGTCCCTCTGTCTCCACACCTCCCTCTCTTTTTCCACATCCTTCATCAGTTGCTCCCTCTCCCCCAGAGCCACTCGTAAGTCCTGGAGTAAGCACAAAAGGCAGGTTTATCTAAATAAAACTTTAACCACGGGGACAAAGTACAAGTGTACACAGTGCCTGGATATAGTAAAAAAAAAAAAAAAAAAAGTGGGTGTGCGTGTTTTGAATCACAATGCATGCAATTCCATCAGCGCTTTCTATTGTGTGAGTGTGTGTATGATTTTACATTGATAATATCCTGGTTGCACTGCAGCACGGTGTTGAGTGTGTCAAGGTCTCTCTCTCTGTCTCTTCCGGCTTTCCTCAGAGCCTCGATCTCTTTCTCCATGCCCTTCTCTTTATCAGTCATTTCAGACCTCAAAGTCTTCAAGGCGGCCTACAGTGCGTAGAACATGTTATAATCTACATTTGAGATATCTAATTTTGGTAAATACAACAGCTGCTTATTTTGGCCAGACAAAACAAGACATTTCAGGACATTTACTTCTGGCCATTGTAACATTTCACAGAACAAATGGTTAATCAATTAATTGAAAAAAATAATCAGTAGATAATCTATGATGAAAATAACTGTTAGTTGCAGCCCTGTGCGTCTGTGAGCAAAGATTGGTATAAAATTTATAGATTGGCATTATAACAAGCAGAAAAACTGTAAATGTGTAAAGGTTCAGTTTGAAGTTAAATATGCCCAAATCAGACATCATCAGGGACATAAAATCATAACAAGTAACATAAGTGAAAATCTACATGAAACATGAAATGCCAGAAACAATAAAGTTAACTCAAAACACAGTGTGTTATCTCAGCCATAATTTTTCCACAGAGCCAGAGGAAATCATTGCCACTCTGCTGCTGGACTGGTTAAGCAACAAAAAAATTAAAAATACCCATCATAAGACCTGCACTGCAAATACAAAAGCCTTCAGGGACAGTAGGACTGAGTCTGATGACTGTGCCTATAACTGTATGCCTCAGTGAGTGGGCACTATGTGTCAGCATAAGCAGACAGAGCAGTAAGCACTTAATGTCAGGATCAGAAAGGACAATGTCAGCTCCAACCTTGTTGTCCGAGAGAATTTCCTTCAGATTCTCAGTCAGCTTGTTGGTTAGCTCAGCACCTTCTCCCTCCTCCACACACAGTCTTCTGATCAGACCCATACACTCCTGGAAGAGAGAAAATATCTGTGTGCTTAGTGCAAAATAGCAAACACACTCATGAAAAAAAATGTAATCAGAAAACATTTTAACTGCAGTTTGTCCGATTCTGATGTCTTTACATGAGTTTAAAGATTTAAGGCTCATCTAAGTTTGGATATTGGCAAGTTTCAAAGTATCATGCATGAATCATTACACAGGGCCATAATAGCCAAGGCAAGCATTCATGTAGAGGCCAGAACCAAGCTGATATGCATGCAAATGAGACCCTCTGCAAACATCAGACTGCACTGTCATAAATCTACAGCTCCTTCAAACAGGTAGCAGCCACATTTATTACTTATCTCCTCACCCTGAAACTCAAATCTGCTGACACCTGCAAAATCTGTTTAAAAACCACAAGACTCACAGTTCAGAAAAGATCTAAAAAAAATTGAATTGAAGTTAATTTTTTCTTACATAGAGATATAGGGACACAGTTTTCTTATTTATAGCACACATCTCCTGTCTAACTCAATATTCACTGCACATTAAACAGCTCATCTTTGATGGAAACATAATAATACTTTGCTATGCTAGATGTATGCATGTTTTAAAAACACCTGGAGTGTTTGCCTATTTTAAAGAGAGAGACAGCTCAATCCCACTCTCATGTTTGTACTGTAAATACGAAACTACAACCAGCAGCTGGTTAGCCTAGCTAGCCTGGCTGGGTGCATACCGTGTTTTGTATCAATCTTCTCAAATTAACCACAACTGCACACACACACGTGAAAGTGCAACAGGGATTTTGTTATACAGTCACTTATTAATAATCTTTAATATGCTGCAATCCATTCAAGCACATTTTGGTTCAGATAAGGAAGTCTGCGGTCCAATAAAATTCCTGCGGTAAATCATCAACATAAGAAGAGGCTAAAAATAAGACGATCAAAGCTTAAGAGAACATACTTCACTGTCACCGGTACAATGTGGTGAACAAACAAAGTAAATGCAGTTTTGGCACTGCCGCTTTAAGGGCGTTCAGTGACTTCAAAGACAAACTACATTCCAGTGAGCTTTGAGCCAGAGCAGTGGCAGAAGATTGCACTGCTGTGTGCATGACTGAGTCCTGTCTCCCCTCATGACCTCACCCACCTGGATCAGACGCTCCCGGCTGTGCAGGGAATGACCGAGGCTCTGCAGCAGGGAGCTGCCACCCTCCTCCTGAACCAACTGGAGGAAAGAGGAGAACAAACTATTATTGGTTTCTTTTAAAAGTCAGAACAGTATCAAACTGTGGCATTAACGAATCCATTCTGGATAACATAAAATGCTTGGGATTTTGCTTTAAAAAAAATTACTTTTACAACAATTAATCAATTATAAAAATGTCAGCCATTCTTCAATTTCTAGACATAATCATTTATCAACTACTTGATTATAACTGATTATATTTGGCCAAATAATTAGTTGATTCATTAATAATGTGAATGATTGTTGGTTTAATCAGCCCTAATCAACATTTTTAAACCCTTTTGTTATATTTAACAAGCTCCCAAAAAATATGAGGAAATGAATCTGCTCCAAATCTCAGTTCTTTTAAATCAGGGTTTTTCAGATTTTTGGTAATTTTGGACAATTTATTAATACCTTACCCTGCACTTCTATTTTTATCACTCTTCTGGAATCCTGTGATATTTTTTATTTTGCCTTGTGTTTTTTTCCTTAATTCCTTTTATATTAAAAACACTTTGAATTCCTTTATTGTTTATTTTGTTCTTTTTTTTTTTATTTAAACAATACACTGCCTGCTCAGCACCGAACATCAGACAAACACAGAAGAGAATTGCTGGTGCATACATAGTGCTGGAACATAGTGGAGCGTTTCAGCATCCAATGTTTCCCTCAGATGTTGGTGGAGACCAAAAACAGAGACTTATATTTGCCAGGCGGCCGGAGACAGGTGACCACAAATGTATGATCATGTTGCTCTGTAACTGCTGGATGTGTTTGCTAACAAGCTCGTCATATCAACTTAAAAAGGTGACGAAACATCAGTGTTGTTTTCACAACTTGTTTCCACTGCTAAATCAGTTATAGCAGGTTTAAACATGCAGCTACTCCCACGTTTCTTTCTAATGCTCTGTTCACCTCATGCAAACAGCAGCCCTCGTTCTGACAGAGGTCGTGGATTCAGGCTCTACAAAGCAGCTGAGAAGCCTGTTAATGATATCGTCTATCATAAGACTACTGAGCCTGGGGCAAACTCCACTGGTCGGGGAAGATTCCAGAGTGTGTGTGTGTGTATGTATCTGCACCTGTAAATGAGGAGACATGGACACACCCTTTCACAGACACAAAAACACAGTTCACCCGCCCTGCATTCCTTTCATAATGCTCTATTTGTGCTCAGTCAATATTCACAGGGTGGTTTATGGAGCAGTTTGGACATGTGACTGAGGGGCTGCTGTGCAGTGCTGCATTGTGTAAAAAACCTGTTTCTCTCGTTGGAGAAAATGTTAGAGGCAAACTTCCCTTATGACAGCTGGTACAAATTACCACTGTGTGGGAAAAGGTCTGTTACATCACTGACATCTCATCTCATCACTCTTCAATTATATTCTATTTTTAGATAATTATTGAGTTTATTCATTTGTAATATTTTCTTACATTTTCCAGTCTTTATATTCATAAACTATTACTGTTCATAATCAATCATTAATTTTGTCATGAAATTGCCAGAAAATAGTAAAATGTGCCCTTTATAATTTCCCACAGACCTAAGTGACATCTTCAGATATCTTGATTTGTATGAATAGTCCAAAGAAAATCAGTTTACTATAAGGTGTGCCAAAGGAATTAGTCAAATCCTCTTATCTGAGAAGCTAAAAATAGCAAATATTTCACATACTTGCTTTAAAAAATGACAAAAACAATAAATCAATCACCACAATAGTTGCCGATTAATTTTCTATCCAAAAAATGTAGTGTAAAAGCAACAATTTGTGGGCTTATGGGGGGCTAAGCGCTGAACTTATGAACTTATAGTTCCCAAAATATAAGTGTCTCAAACTGTGTGTGTGATAGAACAAACTGAATGCTTACAGGTGCCCAGTCCAATCCGTTGACTTCAGCTGGTTTGCTCCTCCCATGCTTCAGCTCGGCCTCCAGGGTCCTGATACGGGACACAGCTTGGTCCAGCTGTCCTCGCAGGTGCCTGACTGCATGGTGAACCCTGCCAGTAGTGCTCTGAGACAACAAATGAGTTCATGGTAAACATGGTTTGTGAACGTATTTAGTAAAAACCAGAGAGAAATGTCTGATCTTGTTGAACTGCTGGACTGGCCATACTTGCTCCCGGATTACCTATTGCAGCACACTGTGTCAATATTTACAGCCGCTAGCACACTCAGCATCTGGTCACAGTTTTCCATTCCTATGTGTATATATATATATATATATATATATATATATATATATATATATATATATATATATATATATATATATATATATATATATATTTATATATATATATATATATATATCTTTATATATGTATATTTGCAATTCTCTATTACATGCTCATACGGGAAATGGAAACACTCACGTCCCGATGTAGAGGCATGTACTCGTCCCTCAGCTCTGTAAGGACATCGCCGTCCTCTTCATCTATTTCATGTCCTCCATTCTCCACATCCCCAAAGTTCAGCGCCCTGTTCACTGCGGGTGACGTCATCTCTCCAGTTTTTCCCGAGTACCCACCATCCTTCCTGTTTAGAACTGGGATCCTGCTGCCTGAGGGTGAACTGACCGGCTTCCCCTCAATACTTCTCAGCTCCTTCAGCATGAAGTTGACTGACTGATCACCTGGTGACTCAAACGGGTCATTGCCATCCAGTGAGTCCAGAGACTGAATGGACTCAGTGCGGGAAGACGCTCGTAAAGAGAGACTGGATCCCGCCAGTGAAGCCGGGCTGGAGCTGATAGACGGCACCCTCTGCCAGTGTAGGGGCATGCTCTGGGATTTGTCCCGCGACAATGCCAGCGGGGAGAAGGGTGGGAAAGGCAAGCGGCGAGGAACCCCACAAACAGACTCATAATCTGAGTCAGACACCCGTAAGGAATCGCAGCCTTCACATCCTTTGCCCTTTCTGCATCTTTTACCCGTTCTTATAAAATATGGACATGTGTCCCACTTCTCGGACCAGCACTCGTATTCTGAGAGTGCCATATTCTCTCTGAGCATCTCCCTGTAGCCCTCCTTCTCCGTCTCTCCATCCTCCTCGCTAGTGCTGCCCCTGCTCTGGATGTCCCGTGGATATCTCTGGAGGTAGTTTTGGCGCACCCACTGTCTGATCTTGTCCCTCTCCTGCATCAGCTTCTGAAGCCTCTCAGATGAAAGCACCCTCACCCTGGCTATCACTGAGTCGAACTTGAACACCCGCTCGAGGACGCACACACACTTGCCACACACAAACTCCCCCTGCCCGCTGCCCCGTGGAACAGACTGCCCTAGTATGTGGGTCAACACTGAGAGCAGATCCGCTCCTTTGGACGGGGAGCTCAAGGATAACTGGGACTTGGAGAGAGACGCTGAGGAACCAAGAGATAATGTGCTGCCTGTGAAGAGCAAAAAGAAAAAATAAATAAATAAAAACAGATGACCTGAGACTCTTCAAAAGACCTTAAGTATGTGACCTAAAACTTCTCTTTATTTCCCTATACTCCAGACTCACCCCAGGGGCTGCTCTGTGAGGACCGGGACAGGCTTCCTATTCTGAGGGACTCTGTCGGGGTCTGAGGCTGACCAGCCTTCTTATTTTGGCCCCCAAACAGCCACCGCCTCTGGTTTCCCTGGAGAGCACTGCCACATATTCTGCACAAGTCATTTTTACCTCTGGAGGACATCAGGGACAGATGGCTGATAAAAAAAATACCTCTGGCTGTAAAGCGGATATCAAAGAGTCCCTGTGAATTAAAGCAGAAAAAACAGGGATGTATTTACAGCAGTGGTTACAACCTGGAAGCCAATAAACAATTTTGGAAAGTAGAGCTATCTCTTTGATTCTCCTTTTTCCACTAATCATCCAGTGACCCCACAGATTTATCTTGTGACCCCAGTGGTAGGTCCTGACCCGCAGGTTGAGTCACAATATTCAATACAGGAGTGAAGCTAGAGAGAATATATTTGAATTCAAGATGGATTGCAGCCTAACAAAAAGCTGAAAAAAGAGGCTTCATGCCAAAGCTCTCTTAGAGTTTGATTGATCCATCAAATCCAAACAGTTTGACAAATTAAAGTGTCTCCCTGGTGCTTTAACTTATGTTTTTGTTTTGTCCCTCCCCTGCATGGATATCTGGACCGGTTTATTGCTGCTCACAGCTGCTGGGTGTTTACAGTAGCTTCCCACAGGGCGAGACACGTCGACCTTGAGCCACGCTGTCAGTGAATTCAGTCAGACTGTGGATGAATGAAAACTTTTCTCCTCAACCGTTCGCCCCTCACAGGACGTCCGCATTCTCTACATTGTCAAATAAAAGACACCCCACAATCATTTAAACCAGATTAAGCCAAAGTAAGAAGATTCTGGCGAATGTATTTAACTAGAAATACGCTTTCTGTGTGCAGCGACTGAACAAACACAAGTGAATTATAACCATAAAGGTGATGACAATTTGTATCCACGACCCTTTTCCGGGAACCATAAACAGCATGCGACATTTTTTGCCCCCAAAGGGAATCTCTTCACCATCTAACTTTGAACTTTCGTCTGTCTGGTTCTATTTTAAGGAAATGAGTTGCAGCGATTTAATGTGAAAGCAACGCCAGGCAGTGAACGCGGAGCTGCGGTGTTTTCACACGCAGGCAAGAATATCGCTGTGCATTCACCGCCGTCAGTTCGGATCCCTGTGGTTTTAACACGGGCTTCATTAACACGCAGTCAGCTTTCATAAAAAGTATTTGCGAGCGGTGTCTTACGTGTGAAGTCCTCCGGGATTCACGTAGTTGGACGTGATAAAGGTTAAAGTCCGTCAGGCGGAGGAGAAATCCTCATATTGATCAAGCCACAAGAAATATAGCTATAAAGTTAGTTTCCTGCAGAAAAATCTCTACCGGGAGCTAGACTAGAGTCGCGTTGCAACACACCGGAGCAGCGGAAGAGAGGTGGGTGTCACCTTGCTAGCGTCATCAATCATACCTGTTTAGTGCCGCGCGAACAGACCGAGGAGGGGAAACTGGCACGTGTTGTCAAAGTAGGATATGTTTTAACAGCATCTTGTTACAAAACAATAATAAAAACACAATGAAGGTCAATTTCTGCTACTGATAACCATTTTGTGCTCTTAACATTATCAATGCAGGCTTTTTACTTGTAGTGGAATATTTTTGGACTATAGCATTTCTACTTTCACTAACAGGATCTGAAAGTTTTTCTACCACTGCTGGGGGACGGCACAACCACGTGAAAAAAAAACTCATATACGCCACTAAGCGGTTTTCTATTAATATTACTGTGGGGAATTGGCAAATTGGCGCCCCCTGCGGCTGCAGGCACCTTCTCAGCAAGCAAGCTGAGAAGGTCCCCCAGTCAACATAAAAATTAAATTTCTAAACTGTTTTGGCAATGTTGGAGATGGAGATTGTTATAATATAAATATTGTTAAAACATGGCTGTTTGTGTTAAATGCCTTTTTTTTATTTGGGGTGGGGGGGGGCTTTGGAGGGGGAGTCGCCCAGGGAGTAGTTCAATGTAGAAGTGCCACTGCCTCTGGGTCTCCAGACAAGCAGTGAAGAACACATGAGAGGAGGCAAGAAAAAGCAAAAGCGGCTGAAGAAACAGAACTTGGAGGGATTGTCACAAAGAAGAAAAGGGCTCAGGGTTTTAAGGAGTGTCAGAGGAAAGGTTTAATTAATTGTTCACAGGCACAAGCATGTTTTTCATTGTTCATTAAAAAAAAAGAAAATTAAAAGTTTTCATATGAAAATGTATAGTTTTTGTCTTCATTGATGGATTATGCAAAACTACTGTATGATACAGATTTTCAGATATTCTTTACAATGATGTTTTAAGGGCCGTCCCATCTCCCAGCATGCACTGCAAGCATGCATGTATAAGAGTGGCACTCCGACAGAGTGATGCCATTATGCGGGGCCTCTAGTGATGGTCACCCGATGAGCACGTGTATAAAAGCGAAACCCTAACAGAGGGAGGCTGGGCAGAGCCTCTAGTGATGGCCGCCCGATGAGCATGTGTATGAAAGCCTTTAGTGGGCTCTGCAATTTATGAGAACAAGAGAAGCTGTTCTGCTGGAGAGCACGCTGAACATCTCTGGTTTTTGCACAACAGTCTGGAGCTGCTCAAGAGGGACTATTAATGATTTGATTTGAGAGTCACATTTCTGTGCAAGTTTAATTTAACTTTGTTTTATTTACTTTAAAAAACTTCAGGAAGGTATATATTTATTTAAATTTTCAGTTAACTTTACAAGAGATGTTGCTGACCCTGGGAACTCCCTGCAATTTTGTTAGAGTTTGAAAACAAAGACGTCTATTGTCTAAGATAAAAATAAAAAAAAATTAATAAAAAAATAAAAGATTAATATACAAATAAAATATAGAATAAATATTCTGAATAGCAAAAATTCTTCATCACACAAATGAAAACACACTAAAGGAAATCTAATTATAACAAAACAACTAAGAAAAAAAAACTAAAACTAAAACCTGACCCTTGTGGCCTTCCTTGACGCAAAATCATCAATAATGTCCAGTGGCAGTTTTTGGCACAACCACGTGAAAAGAAAATCATCTGCGCCACGAAGCTGTTTTCTATTATCTCTCATAGTACGGTGTGGGAAATTGGCCAATTAGCACCACCCCCATCTCCCAGCACGCACCACCAGCATATGCATGTAGAAACGGCACCCTGACTCATGGTGGTGGTTAGGTTGGAAGAGTGTGGGAGTCGTCCCTAGTGATGGTCTTCTCACACTCGAGGATCCGACACGTGAGCGGTAGCTCATGAGGCAGTTGTATTGAACCACTGTGCCGAGGTGTGGTTTGGTCACTGACATCTGAAGCACTTGAGTGTAGTGATGGCTGATCGAGGCTTTGTTGAAGCTTCCACACCTGATTCAAACAAATGTTTCATTACCTGAGGCTTCAATGATACACTGCTCGAGCAGGACATCTAGTGGTCAATAAAATGAAATGCAATGAAGATGTGTCATTTATTGGTTCATGGATTGTTTGGGATTTGATTCGCTATGCACATCCCAGAGGCCAGGGTGTCTCATTGTATGGCTGTAGAAGGCGGCACCCTGACCAGAGGCCAGGGTGTCTCATTGTATGGCTGTAGAAGGCGGCACCCTGACCAGAGGCCAGGGTGTCTCATTGTATGGCTGTAGAAGGCGGCACCCTGACCAGAGGCCAGGGTGTCTCATTGTATGGCTGTAGAAGGCGGCACCCTGACCAGAGGCCAGGGTGTCTCATTGTATGGCTGTAGAAGGCGGCACCCTGACCAGAGGCCAGGGTGTCTCATTGTATGGCTGTAGAAGGCGGCACCCTGACCAGAGGCCAGGGTGTCTCATTGTATGGCTGTAGAAGGCGGCACCCTGACCAGAGGCCAGGGTGTCTCATTGTATGGCTGTAGAAGGCGGCACCCTGACCAGAGGCCAGGGTGTCTCATTGTATGGCTGTAGAAGGCGGCACCCTGACCAGAGGCCAGGGTGTCTCATTGTATGGCTGTAGAAGGCGGCACCCTGACCAGAGGCCAGGGTGTCTCATTGTATGGCTGTAGAAGGCGGCACCCTGACCAGAGGCCAGGGTGTCTCATTGTATGGCTGTAGAAGGCGGCACCCTGACCAGAGGCCAGGGTGTCTCATTGTATGGCTGTAGAAGGCGGCACCCTGACCAGAGGCCAGGGTGTCTCATTGTATGGCTGTAGAAGGCGGCACCCTGACCAGAGGCCAGGGTGTCTCATTGTATGGCTGTAGAAGGCGGCACCCTGACCAGAGGCCAGGGTGTCTCATTGTATGGCTGTAGAAGGCGGCACCCTGACCAGAGGCCAGGGTGTCTCATTGTATGGCTGTAGAAGGCGGCACCCTGACCAGAGGCCAGGGTGTCTCATTGTATGGCTGTAGAAGGCGGCACCCTGACCAGAGGCCAGGGTGTCTCATTGTATGGCTGTAGAAGGCGGCACCCTGACCAGAGGCCAGGGTGTCTCATTGTATGGCTGTAGAAGGCGGCACCCTGACCAGAGGCCAGGGTGTCTCATTGTATGGCTGTAGAAGGCGGCACCCTGACCAGAGGCCAGGGTGTCTCATTGTATGGCTGTAGAAGGCGGCACCCTGACCAGAGGCCAGGGTGTCTCATTGTATGGCTGTAGAAGGCGGCACCCTGACCAGAGGCCAGGGTGTCTCATTGTATGGCTGTAGAAGGCGGCACCCTGACCAGAGGCCAGGGTGTCTCATTGTATGGCTGTAGAAGGCGGCACCCTGACCAGAGGCCAGGGTGTCTCATTGTATGGCTGTAGAAGGCGGCACCCTGACCAGAGGCCAGGGTGTCTCATTGTATGGCTGTAGAAGGCGGCACCCTGACCAGAGGCCAGGGTGTCTCATTGTATGGCTGTAGAAGGCGGCACCCTGACCAGAGGCCAGGGTGTCTCATTGTATGGCTGTAGAAGGCGGCACCCTGACCAGAGGCCAGGGTGTCTCATTGTATGGCTGTAGAAGGCGGCACCCTGACCAGAGGCCAGGGTGTCTCATTGTATGGCTGTAGAAGGCGGCACCCTGACCAGAGGCCAGGGTGTCTCATTGTATGGCTGTAGAAGGCGGCACCCTGACCAGAGGCCAGGGTGTCTCATTGTATGGCTGTAGAAGGCGGCACCCTGACCAGAGGCCAGGGTGTCTCATTGTATGGCTGTAGAAGGCGGCACCCTGACCAGAGGCCAGGGTGTCTCATTGTATGGCTGTAGAAGGCGGCACCCTGACCAGAGGCCAGGGTGTCTCATTGTATGGCTGTAGAAGGCGGCACCCTGACCAGAGGCCAGGGTGTCTCATTGTATGGCTGTAGAAGGCGGCACCCTGACCAGAGGCCAGGGTGTCTCATTGTATGGCTGTAGAAGGCGGCACCCTGACCAGAGGCCAGGGTGTCTCATTGTATGGCTGTAGAAGGCGGCACCCTGACCAGAGGCCAGGGTGTCTCATTGTATGGCTGTAGAAGGCGGCACCCTGACCAGAGGCCAGGGTGTCTCATTGTATGGCTGTAGAAGGCGGCACCCTGACCAGAGGCCAGGGTGTCTCATTGTATGGCTGTAGAAGGCGGCACCCTGACCAGAGGCCAGGGTGTCTCATTGTATGGCTGTAGAAGGCGGCACCCTGACCAGAGGCCAGGGTGTCTCATTGTATGGCTGTAGAAGGCGGCACCCTGACCAGAGGCCAGGGTGTCTCATTGTATGGCTGTAGAAGGCGGCACCCTGACCAGAGGCCAGGGTGTCTCATTGTATGGCTGTAGAAGGCGGCACCCTGACCAGAGGCCAGGGTGTCTCATTGTATGGCTGTAGAAGGCGGCACCCTGACCAGAGGCCAGGGTGTCTCATTGTATGGCTGTAGAAGGCGGCACCCTGACCAGAGGCCAGGGTGTCTCATTGTATGGCTGTAGAAGGCGGCACCCTGACCAGAGGCCAGGGTGTCTCATTGTATGGCTGTAGAAGGCGGCACCCTGACCAGAGGCCAGGGTGTCTCATTGTATGGCTGTAGAAGGCGGCACCCTGACCAGAGGCCAGGGTGTCTCATTGTATGGCTGTAGAAGGCGGCACCCTGACCAGAGGCCAGGGTGTCTCATTGTATGGCTGTAGAAGGCGGCACCCTGACCAGAGGCCAGGGTGTCTCATTGTATGGCTGTAGAAGGCGGCACCCTGACCAGAGGCCAGGGTGTCTCATTGTATGGCTGTAGAAGGCGGCACCCTGACCAGAGGCCAGGGTGTCTCATTGTATGGCTGTAGAAGGCGGCACCCTGACCAGAGGCCAGGGTGTCTCATTGTATGGCTGTAGAAGGCGGCACCCTGACCAGAGGCCAGGGTGTCTCATTGTATGGCTGTAGAAGGCGGCACCCTGACCAGAGGCCAGGGTGTCTCATTGTATGGCTGTAGAAGGCGGCACCCTGACCAGAGGCCAGGGTGTCTCATTGTATGGCTGTAGAAGGCGGCACCCTGACCAGAGGCCAGGGTGTCTCATTGTATGGCTGTAGAAGGCGGCACCCTGACCAGAGGCCAGGGTGTCTCATTGTATGGCTGTAGAAGGCGGCACCCTGACCAGAGGCCAGGGTGTCTCATTGTATGGCTGTAGAAGGCGGCACCCTGACCAGAGGCCAGGGTGTCTCATTGTATGGCTGTAGAAGGCGGCACCCTGACCAGAGGCCAGGGTGTCTCATTGTATGGCTGTAGAAGGCGGCACCCTGACCAGAGGCCAGGGTGTCTCATTGTATGGCTGTAGAAGGCGGCACCCTGACCAGAGGCCAGGGTGTCTCATTGTATGGCTGTAGAAGGCGGCACCCTGACCAGAGGCCAGGGTGTCTCATTGTATGGCTGTAGAAGGCGGCACCCTGACCAGAGGCCAGGGTGTCTCATTGTATGGCTGTAGAAGGCGGCACCCTGACCAGAGGCCAGGGTGTCTGAATTACCCTTGCGGTCTGAATTACGGATTATGGAAAAACCGCATCCTTCAGTGCAAACCCTGTTGCCCAGCAGATGGCACTGTCCTCCAGTACTTTCATGCTTATTGACAATCAGTAAACAGTAACTGCTATCTTTGAACTGAGCTGTTAATTAATACCCAACTATCCCAACAGTATTGTGAATGACTGGGAATGCTAAAGAAGTCCGAACTTAACAGTGATTCACTGATGCATAACTGGCAGAATGATGATTACCAGTCCAGGCCTGATAATAGAAGACCATGTTTGTTATTTGGCATGGCTGATTGTAACCCTACATAATCTTGACTTATATTTTGTGTTGTGAAGCATTGAAATGGTGCTGTTACATTCATGAGATGTGCTCTACAAATACAGACTTATGTCATTTTCAAAGGGTAGTGGTGCTAATACAGATAATATGGTATGTGTTGGGCTTCATTGGTAAAGAGGTTTATGTGTACGTGGGTAAAGAGGGTGTGCTTGAAGAACAGGGCAGTGGGTGTGCTTGTGTAACTGTTTATTTGTAACTGAGTTTTTATTAAGAAACAACAGTTTTTCTACAGTTTTTGGACTCAGTCGGTTTCTTCATTTACAAACTATTTCCCCAGCCTTGGAAAAAAACCCGTTCAGACGGCACAGATGAGGCTGGGGTGGGCATGTGTGTGTGTGTGTGTATTTATATGTACTGAATCTATATGTCTTATCTTTATCTAATGTTTTCTAGGATCATATATCTATATACATATCTATATAACTCTTTATCTATATCTATCTAATTTATATATTATATATCTACTGCTCTATCTACACTGATTCTCCAAAAATACACTATCAAAACTACTAACTCTCAAAACACCTCACAACCGCAACAAACCGATATACTCTGCAAAAAAAATTAAAATAAAATAAAATAAAATAAAAAATAAAAAATAAAAATCAAATGATCGCCACTATGCGGAGCTATTCTATCTCTGAACACACTCGATCCCGCCACGTGATTCACATGACAAACTGAACCAATCAGGTGACCAAATCACACCCCGGCACAGTGGTCCAGTACAACTTCCTCATGAGCTACCGTGCATGTGTCGGAGACTCAGGTGTCGGAGAACCATCGCTAGCTACGACTCCCACACTCTTCCAACCTAACCACCACCATGAGTCAGGGTGCTGTTTCTACATGCATAAGCTGGTGGTGCATGCTGGGAGATGGGGACGGTGCCAATTCCCCACACAGTAATATGATAGATAATAGAAAACAGCTTAGCAGCGCAGATGATTTTTTTTTCACGTGGTTGTGCTGCCCCCCATGTGATGCCACCCAGGGCGGCTGCCCCGTTCGCCCCTGCCAAAAACCACTATCACTGTTTGGCACCCAAGGGGGGAGTTGTAGGTTTCAGCAGTGAGGATCACTTCCGCGTTCAAAAAGCTGCAGTTCCTCGGCTGCCGCTGGGGGCTGGCTCCAGAAGTGAGCAATTCTCCATTGACCCCCATGTTAAAATAGCCAACTTTACAGCCTAAAAAAACATATTTACAGCCTGGTACATTTTTTGTTTTTGGTCTCTATTGATAGTTTCCACCTCCGTGAACACTGTGAGGGGGGTGAATTTTTTTGTACCACAACCGTTTTAGTGTTATTTAGGCTTAATAAATTGGGGCGTGGTTACGTTGAGTGACAGTCCGTAGACAGGCACTGACAGTTAGCGCGTTGCTAAAGCATCGGCTGGGCTAGGCGGCTACATCCAGAGGCCTACGGCTACCTCCAGCGGTTGACAGGAGTTGCAGTGTCCGTGTTTGTTTACCAATGTTCGGATAGGTTTTTGTGACAGTATGGCTTGTTGTAGTGTGGACTGTACTAACCGACCGTCGAAGGAGTCTGTGTTGCAGTTTTTTCGGTAAGTAAATTTCTCAGTATTTTACCTGGATGTTTGCACTAATTAGTACCGGCATATTTTGCCGCTGGCTTATGACTTAATTGCCGATTTATGGTCGCTGCTGATACAGATAGGGGACCGGAGCGGATAATGTTAGGAACGCTGAAATATTAAACATTTTAATATATTATCATCATCATTATTTTTTATCGTTCACTCATTATATATCATTAATAATAACGGCAACAATAACAATAATAATAACAATAATAATAATAATGTTTTAACTTTTTAATATATTTTATGAATATGAAATAATAATGATTGTTTCACAGTTAAATAACAGGCTAGAAATAAATCCCCCCCCCCCCCACAACTCCACCAAACCCTGCAGCTCCACCTAAAACCTCTCTATCTGAAACAGTCATGTTTAAAACACAGCAGCAACATTATGATCTCTGTTGTATGTTCTGTGTCGCGGTTACACGGGGTCGAGCTAGTCGGGTCGGACTCGGGGACTGGATGTAGCTGCGTGTAGCTGCCGCTTAGCTTGTTAGCCTAGCTGATTAGCTGATTAGCTTTAGGCTAGCTCGGTTGGTCCGAGCTAAGTGGCCGGATTCTCGGCCGGCTGACCCGTAGAGTAACCGCCTCTTCGCCAAATATGGAAAGTACACTCCCACTAAAATCCAAGATGGCGCAGCTCAAATGCCCATGGTTTGGTCACAAAAACGACTCTCCAAAACCAATGGGTGACGTCACGGGTGCTACGTCCATGTCTTATACAGTCTATGTTGGCACCATGTTTAACTACCTCGATTAGAAATCCAAATCCTTCATTTAAAATGATATTAAAATGATAAAAATAGTTACAAATGTAAGTGTTCAAATATGTATTGTTCATGTAACTGTTTTTAATGTTTTAATGTTCATGAAATGAACAGAATTTCTAAAGGAAATTGTATTCTAAAACAGCGCACAGGCCAGAGGGCTGTGAGGGCGTGTCCCTGAGTCGAGCCCCCTGAGCAAAGAGCATGTTCACTGTGAATGGGAGAGATGCGGAGGGCACACGCTGGAGGGCACTTTGTGGTACAATGCAATAGAATGCAGTCCAATACAACAACAACACAAACTACAGTGTCAAAAAATCAACTCTTCTGACAGTGTCATCGACTACTGAAAATGTTATGCACTGGGCCACATGACAGTGTAGAGGAGTTTCATTTTTGTGTGTAGCCAGGGCTTATAACTAAAGGTCAACAGTTATGGATGTTTTTTATTTTATAGTTTGGGCGAGTGTCTGTCAAATGAACGTAACCGTTGAAAAATTTAAATAAAAAATAAACAAACATGCCAATAAGAATTTAGAAACGAACATTCTCACAAAAGACTTTAATACAGATACAAAGTACAACATTTTAGATATTCTTTAATGGCGTTTCCCCCTTTGAGTTTAGGTTTCTGTTTCTGTTTCTTAAGCAATCTTTCTTTCATCTCTTTTTTTTCCTTTTTTTCCGAATTTTATTTCTAACCAACTGGGTCAAATTGGGTCAAGTTATAACTAAAGACTGCAAAGTGAAACTCTAGCAGAGCTGCTGATGCTGGCCCCAATGAGCTTCCTTGTCTCTTTGTGGAGGCTGAAAGTGGCAGTCCCGCTCGTTTTCCTCCAGCTCAGCGCGGTGTCACCGGCTTCCATTCCACGCAAGCGCAGGTGACATTAAATCATAACAAGATGATAAAAGCTTGACATTGGCTCATGTTTCCAGCACTCAAAACCACTAAACAGCACTGCAGTGGCAGCTGTGGCCACATGAGATGTCATCTGGCCCGCAGCCCACCTCCCCCAATCAGCACAGAAGCCATAAAAAGTTCATATTTGATGCATATGTCATGATCATTTTCAACACATTCATTTAAAACGGCGGCATTAGGACTTTCCCAGAATTCCAAAGGGCAGTCTCAGCCAAATCCAAGCTAATAATTTGAAAATTCATGCAATTTCAATCTTAAAAAAATGTCTGGCAGGTGACTGTGACATGCAGAGTGTGACAGCTATGGAAATGGCCAAAGGAGACAAGCGGTAACCATCAGTGAGACGAGTGAGACGAGGATGGGCCTTGTGCCCTTTAAATACGGGTGGAACATCTGGGGTTTGTAGAGGTCGCACAGGCCGCTGTTGCTTTGGTTCTACGGTGACGTGCCGTCCGCCAACCTGCAGGAATCGGAGTCCCAAAAAAGGGAGGTTTGTAGACGTCCTGTGGTTGAAGACGCAGTCAAGAGCTGTTAGTGCACACATTCCGGTACCAGGGTGCGACTGCACTTTTGCTATTGTTTGAGTGTTGTGAGTTTGTCATTAAACAAATATTTTCAGCTATAATGCAGATCATATTTAGTGATTTTTAATAACCACCTGCAATTTCATTCTGATGTGGTGGGGAATAGAATAGAATAGAATAGATCTTTATTGTCATTGTCACAGGTACAACGAAATTTAAAGTGCTCTCCAGTCAGTGCATTAAGAAAAATATTAAAAACAATAAATAAATAAAACATATAGAACATATAGTAACATTAGCAGCATACACAACAGACATACACACGCAGTCATACGCACCAAATCATTGCCTAAAAAAACAGAGTATTGCATATTATTTTTTTGCAGTATTGAGGGTTGTTATTGCGGTTGGATAAAAACTGTGTTTGAGTCTGTTTGTCCTTGCATTTATTGACCTGTACCTTCTGCCTGAAGGCAATAGTTCAAACAGGGAGTGACCGGGATGGTGGGTGTCCTTTATAATGTTCTGTGCTTTTTTCAAACAGCGAGAACTGTGTAGCTCTTCCAGTGTGGGAATACTCCCCTAGTCTAGGCAGAGCTGCTGAATGCAGCCTTGAGCCAGCCCCTCCCAAGTCCACTTAATCAGGGTCAGGTTATATGAGACACCTGTGTGCTTTTGTCCGTCTCTCTCTGCCTCCCGCTCTGTCCCTGCTGTGGCTGTGCGTGTGCTGTATGGCATGTGAAGGATTTAGGTGCAAGTTCTGAACATCCTGTGGTGAGTTGGCCTACGACTGTTCTTTTTAATACATTTTCAATAGGCAGTGTGATGAGCTTTGTTAAAATCAAATGACATAAGGCACAAACATCACTAACCTACTGTCTCTACAACACTCTAAAGTACCATAAAGTTCCACCAGAGGGCAGTGATTGATTCACCATTGCTCATGAACTGCCATGATGCATGGTTCAACTGTTACCCGCAGACTATTACCCGTAATAATAACATTAAGGAGCATGTGAGGATGTTTCAATAAACAGAATTTCACTAAAGCAATAAAAACCCAAGACCATCGACTTTTGGTTGAAAGACTTTTTTTTCTTTTATTCATAAGAAATCAAACATATACAGACATGCACCAGATTTAAGAGCTGTTTCAAATACACACATCTGAACACAAAACTGATCATTGAAAAAATATTCATGCTGATTGAACCTTAGCTAATTTGTCAAATATACTATACTATGGTAACTGTTAATTTAAAAACTGGGTAGTTGAACGTACTGGAGTAAGGAAAGAATCCATTGTAATCTCACAAGGAAACCTGTCTCCATAAGGTGAAGGAGAGGCAAAGGAAAAACTATAGATGCTTATAGAGTATTCAAAAACATTAGAGTGTCTGTATGCGTAACCAGTGCTCATCATGTAGTCTATTTCACTTCACTAATACATTACACATATCACACACTCTGTAGGTGAGCTGTTTTCATGTGAGCCATTTCTCCATGCAGCTCATGAACACCGTATGGTTGGAGTGCCAATGAACGTGCTTCACTCCAGACTGAATACACGTCGACACGTCCCCACGACTGTCCAGTGTCTTCAGCCCAAACGTATCATTCCTGTAAAACTTTCAAAGGCAGAGGAGAAGAGAGGGACAGGTGACCCTACACAAAATGCACAAAATGCTGCTGTACCATTTGGTGGAAGGTCTAAAATAAAAATAAACTTGGGTTTACAATACATTTTACTATAAGTGTAAGTTTCACAGAGTTCACACACATACATATGTTGGTCTGTTACTTACCTGCTGGTTCCTCATTTCTACAACATTTTCGTTGTTGTCGTAGAATCCAAAGTGGCTGTGTAGAAAAGAGGAAACAGTTCAGGGAAATCGGTCTCGAAACCTGTGCTGCTGTTCTGACCACTAACAGTTCACCTACCCACCATTACCCACGTAATGAAGGCTCTGTTAGTAACTGCTGCATTGCCATGCACCTGGGTGTCTATCTAAGCCAGTGGCATAATTTTCACTGGGGATTTTCAAAATCCTATTTTTGTGGCACTCACTTTCAAGGTTTCAGCTTGATTTAGTTTCAGTGGTAGCCAAAATCCAGAGGAGAGAAGGGAGATGCTAATAAAAATGTTGATGTGTTGATACTGGTTGATTTCACATATTACAGTGCATTCACAGTACTTAGGCTTTAGAATCCACAGGAAGTGGTTAATGGACTTTTTTAAAAATTCAGGTGCTGTCAAAAAAAAAGCAAAGTAAGATCTGTGCATTTTTAAAACAGTGAAAAAATGGTCTTTCTTTTAATGGTAGGAAAAAAAACTGTCATATTATTGTGGCCACCCATTTTGGATTAAGCTGATATTGTATGTATTAACACTACTGAGTCCAATGTTTTACCCTCTTGTTATTTATAGCAAGTGTTATAATGAGTAATATATAGTTCGAGCATCTTCGCTATGTTTAAGTGTTACCCAGTTAATTTGAAGCAGTTTCACAGCCATATATTTCTTTATATTTTATTATGACACTGATCAGCTTTGCACAGTCTCTATAGAAATGAGGGGAAAAGTTTATAATTTACCATTACACACCTTTATTTTAGTCTTTTCTGGTGGTGATATTATTATTGGCACGGTAAGAAATTATAAAACTTAATTTAAAAGACAGTGAAACCTGGACTGCCATGGCGTGATGACTCCATCATCTGGTCCTCCAATCAGCACAAGCTTCTTAATGCGTAGAAAATTTCCCCTCCATGCTGAGGAAGTGAAATAGATGCACATTCAGTGCACATCCACAGGTTTACATTACTAAATAACCATGACAGTGATTCATTCAGTTACCTTTTATATCCCTGTGAGGTGTCTCACCATTAAGCTTTGGCAGAAAGTTGTTCTTCTCCAGATACAGGGACCTATGGTGAGGGTCTGTGGAGACAAAATAAACAGTAAGGGGTAATGCAAATCCTCCTCAGTTGAAGGTAAATCGTCAAATCACTGATGGCCACCTCCCTCATTCTTACCATTCCAGTATTCGCAAATGGACACTTTCTGTCCTAATGTGTTGTAGCAAAGTTTATACACTGTCTTCTTAAGGCAATCAGGAAATACACACTTCAGGTATTCTGTGTCTGTGGAGTAAGACAGTGAGAAATACTGCATTATGTTGCAGTTGACTATCTATTTCAAATCAGTATTGCTGCTTGACATTTTAAAGGTTCATGTGAATTAATTGAGTCCTAAAATGCCATTGTTCCCTGAAGGACAAGGGTTAAATGTGGACATGCTGTAAACATAAAATGAAGCTCTCCGACCTCCATATTGCCCAGCTAGTGGGGATGACAGCGAAATGAAGGTGTGCACGTTGTGGTCTGGAATTGTGGAGAGAAGTGCTCGACAAATTAGACCACCTACGAAAAATGGAGAGGCAAAATTAGTAACAACATCAGGAGAGTTCAGCCTTATTAATGTTTAATCCCTCAGTGGAGGCCTACCAGTGACGGTTCTACATTGAATTACTCCTCATTGGGCGACCATCACCAGAGGCCCAGCCTCCCTCTGTCGGGGTGCCACTCTTATACACTTCCTCATCGGGTGGCCATCACTAGAGGCCCCGCCCAGCCTCCCTCTGTCGGGGTGCCACTCTTATACACTTCCTCATCGGGCGGCCCCGCCCGGCCTCCCTCATTAATGAAAAGTGAACGACATGAATGTGCTCCTAAATATACATTTTTGCTGTTGAAAATTAGCACACAGTTGTATGTCCAACTTGAGGTTAAAAGTTTGACTTTCCTGTTTGCAAATGTGTTTTTTTCTGCTTCCAAATCTTTGGGTACATAAGATGTGCAAATGTAGTATGAAAATGTAAAAAAATGGTACTTATCTTGGTATGCTAGAAATGTGGAAGTGGAAGGCCTGTGTGTCTCTGATGTGTGTGTCCGTTTTTGTCTACTTCTTCTTGTTAGTGTGAATTAATATTTGGCCACATTTGCTCGTACTGTACTGAGACCTTGTGAAAGGTAAATATGATCAACATCAACAGCCTTTTCACATCCTCCTCAGAGTTTTTTGCTCTGTGTGTACTTTATATTCCTACATATACTCTGTCCCCTTTTATTCTGTGTGATCTAGTGTTGTCCTTGTTAGCGTGTAAAAATTTTACAACAATCCATATTATCACACAGTGAGAAAAGACCTTGGTCTCTGACAGACTAACGCCTCACTTCTCATTATCTTTTCACTAACAGTCCTGCATTAAATCTTCCCTTCATGAAGGTTATGATACTCACTTTGTGGTTGACATTATTTTAGAGAGGTGTTGATTCAACTTTTTGAATGTATTTTTATTTACTTTTGTAGATTGCAGGCTGGAGGCTTTTGTGTTGCCTAATACAGAGAGGTGTTTGTTTCATTTTGACTACCATAATTATAACAACAAAGGTTGGCTAAATAACCCTGCAAATCGCTCTCTTGACAATCGAGAACAAGAACCATTTATTGATGCAGCAGAACCAGGTCTGTTTCATTCCTCATCAGACCCAAATGACGCTGACTCAAAAGACATACTTTGAGGTCGTGGTGAACAACTGTGCCAACTCTGTCATACCAGAGATATATATCCCCTCTTGACGTGCCTGGGGCGATGACTGTTTGTTCACAGAAATTTGCTGCTGCCTCCAAGTTCCCATGAAACACATATGCTAGTAGTTTGATTGCTTGTGACTGCTTTGTTTCCCGGTCTTAAAATATGATGAAGCTGCTAGCATCCTATGTGTTTAAATATATACACACATGCATTTAAAAGTGTTTGCAAGTAGACATACAGCGGCTGTGTGAGTGGGAGAGACAGAGGACCTTGTGAGAAGCACAGAAGATGGATGCCATCGGGAGCCTTTTGCATGATGGGGCTGATGGCATTCCTGAAGCCTTGGACCTGCTTCCACAGTGGCATCAGACTGGCCTTGTTGTTGTACAAGTCAATCACTGACACCTCAGTGCCTGGATGTGTCTGGAAATTAGATCAAAATTTAAAAAAGAACTGAGAAATAAAACTTTTGACCTTTTGATTCTAAAAAAATGGACCGAGTAACAGAAACGGTAAATACTGATTAAAATAAACTATGAGCAAACTATCAGCCTGATGACTGTTAATGCTATCAGCCAACTCAGACAGTTTTCTCAAAGTAAATCTAATCTTGAGGAATAGAAAATAATGAAGGAACAGAAATCATTACCTTGAAACAGCTTGCCGATTTTCACTTCATATAAAATCTGACCACCTTTAGAAAAAACTGTCTACTGTGGTTCAAAAAAAGTTTAACCACTTCCTACTTGAGGGTTGAGGAGGACTTTTGACCACTCACACAATTAAAATTGTCAACATTAAGCCTCGCTGGTGAGTGAAAATATGAAACCAAAGAAGGTTAATTTAATTAATTAATCATTAAAAGTCAAGTATTTTTTTCCCCTGAAATGGATTGCTCTGCATACTGTGGAATTCTCCTGTGGGAGGTGCCGTAGGACTTCGGTCGACCCCGCAACCTGGGCCTGGACCCAGATAAGCGGCAGATGATGACATGACTGTGGAATTCTCAGATAAATTTGTCCTTCTGCTAAATAAAGTTTTGAATGCAGAACACATTTGTCTATACTGTTTTAGTGGTATCTTTATTTTAGTAAAAGATATGAGTATTGCACCCATGGTACCCACTTTTGGAAGTTTCCTTAAATAGAATGCAAAGGATAAAACAGGTAGACCAAATTGCCCAAAATGTATGTATGTATTTTAAAATAACACATTTTTCACTTGTGCACTTTATTCAGCTACATGTCAACTTGACTTACCTTCGTTATGTACAGAGACAGATTTTTTAATTGTGGTGGTCCATCAAAAATGCCATGCACGATGACCACAGGCTTGTACGCGTCAGTGCAAACCCCTGCAAGCAGCAGCACCACCACCACCACCACCGGTGAGCCTCCAATGATCTGCAGAGTCTTCATCTCTATCCGGTCTCAGGTTAGACTTTCGGCCGAGCACAGGCACAGTGGAGGAGCTTACGATGGTCCCAGAGAGAGACTTGGCGCCGGAGGATGAGGTTTTCAGTAGTGCTGATGAGTAATTATTGATCTCCGTGAACTTTTGTGTGTGGACTTAAAGAGCGTGTCCCCGCTTCCTTCCTTCCTTCCCCGCATATCGTGTCACTGCGTCTGCAGACTTGAGTCGTTCGTGATGCTTTTTAAGATCACATCCGTTTTCAGTCTTCACTTGTATCATCCCACTAAACACTCACGCTGCCTTTTAGGATGATTTTTATTCAGTGATGGAAAGTAACTAAGTACATGTACTCAAGTACCTTACTTAATTATTTCCAGTTTCTGCTGCTTTACACTTCGTCTCTTGTGAAGTTCAGAGGCAAATAATGTATTTTATGCTTTACTACATTTACTTTTTAACTTTTGTTACCAGTTACTTTGCAGATTCGGTTTGATATAATAAACCAATAAATTGTGATGTATTAGCCCATATCTCAAAGTAATACTTTACTGATCCCTGGATAGAAATTCACAAGCTACCCAGCATTATATAGAAATTACGCCAGTACTCATTATGTCATTCTGCATGGTGAGTATACTTTCACTTTTGGTACTTAAGGTATATGCTAATTCTTTTACTTAAGTAACATTTTGAAGACAAAGCTTTCACTTGTAAGAGAGTTTTGTCTGTACTATTGTTTTGCTGCTTTTACTTAATTTGCACACTAAACAGCCTTCATTTTTGTCATGTTTTTTTATTTTGAAATTTGCAAAATTCTTTTCGTCTACCTCATTTCAATTTAGTTAGATACAATAACTGATGTTATCAGGATAGAGAGACAGCAAAAAGAAGAATTTCATTACATTGATAACTTGTTTATTTCTGCATTTGGCAATGTTCAGCCTTTGAGCTGAACTGGTTTTAAAATATTTTCTGAAAACAGGTGCAGAGCAGAGCCGATGATTGTTGTCATTCCTCAGATGGCCGCAGGGGGCAGTGAGCGCTGCACCCACTGATGCAGCGGTGCTCTCCTTCCCTAACTTCACATGACGTGTTTCCGCTTTCAACTCCAGCGTGGGCTAAGCTAAGTTAGCAAACACGTATTGTTTATTTAATGTGTTGTTTTGAAGCCACACATAAATACTTTTACATGGCCGTGGAGGGATGTACTTGTTAATTAAATGTCCTTACTGGGAACTTGTGAGCTACAGCTAAAACTAACGCTTATTTTGTAGCTGGAGTTAGCTGAGTTAGCTAACTCACGTCCCTGCTACCATAACAGCAACGCTGTTTGAGCGTTTTGAAAAGCGGTAAGTAAAATTAATCATGGTCTTTTGTCTCAAATAAAGTGTGGGGACGTTTTTAAAATAGACTGCATAAGAAATAGAAGATTAGCTCACTATTTTATCAGTGAATTTGAGGGTCTGACAACAAATACACAGGCACAAGTAAAGTCCGCGAAAGGAAGTTTGTGAATAAGCCAGCTGGTGTCTGGTTTGGATCTTATTCCTGAGATTTGTCGGGGACAGAGCCAGTGTAGTTTGTAGTGCAATTACAGGCGAGGAAGCTATTCATATACACCTCAGACTGTTACTGTGTACTGTGTGTACAGGGTATATGTGCTCTAAGATTGTGTGGCTCGGCACTGTCCTCAGTGTTACTTAAAAAGCTTCCCAGTCACTTATACAATGGTTTGTTTTTGTAATTCAACATGAAATGCAACAAAGCTCAGTATAAATATATATAATTTGTGTATATATATGTAGACACACACACATAGTATGAACTGAAATTAACTTAATGTTGACAACGCTTTAACTGACAAATAGTTTTAGTACAGTGAGCTATGTAACTACACTGTCAGAGAAAATTACGGGCATTTGACCCTTGCCGGGTTTTTGATTTACAGGCTTCCGCAAAAGGGAATGGTAAACAATACCTTTGGATGTTTGGTTTTAACCAGCAGTTTCTGTAACTACATGGCATTAATCTATACCTGGATTATGTGTAACCATGTTCTTGTGTTGTGGCTGCTCCCTTAACAGGCATCATGGCCCATCTAGAGCAGTGGGTTAATGACCGTCTCCATGACATCCTCGGGCTGAGTGACAGATATGTGTCCCAATTCATGATTGGCACTGCCCGGAAAGCACTGAGTCCTCAAGACTTTGTGACTCGCCTTAAGGAGACAGGCACAATTGACATCAACCAGAGTGTGCTTGCTTTTGCGCAGGAGCTCTTTGATAAGGTATAGTTGTAACATTTTGTTGACAGTCCTGCTGAGATTTTGCTTTAACATGTATAAATGAACTTTAAGTGCCTCACATGTTACCATACGTGCTTGCATGTTTGATCTGGGATGTTTTGGTGGGATTGAAACCTCTATTAATATATCATCACTGTGCTACAGATTCCTCGCAAGCAGGTTGTTGAGAAACCATCCCGGGCAATAGAACGACAAGCCATTGAAATGGACAGGAGGAACCGGACATACACGTTACTAGAGGACAGTGACAGTGATGGAGACACTGTGCGGGAGAAACAGAAAGGGAAAAAGAAAAGCAAGGACAAGGACAGAGGAAATAAGAGGAAGCACATCAGACAGAAGAAAGAGTCGTCCAGTGAGGATGAAGCACCTAAACAGTAATACAAACATTTTGACATTTTGCATTTTGTACTGATTTTGTTATGCTTGATTGTTGTTGTTGTTGTTGTTTTTTTTGGCTTAGTATTTTTTGTGAAGTAATATTAGAGTAAGATATGCTTAAACCTCTAGAAAAGAGAACCTCTGTAAATATGTATCATCACAGAACCATTCAGAGCCTTTAAAAATACTAATAAAAAGTTTAAATCAATGCTTAGTTTTGTAATGAAGCTGCTCTTTTCCCCTAACATCAGGAGTAATAAAAATATAATATATTATTATTTATAATTATTTATAATAATAAAGCTTCTGATTGTTTTCCTAACATCAGGGGTAACTCAGGCCAGTCTGTCAAGAAAGAAGAGGAGGAAGAGGAAGAGTGGGAGAAGGAAGAGAGAGAACGACTGCAGGACATTGTAGAGAGAGACGCGTTTGCTGAGCGAGTGAGGCAGAAAGACAAAGACAAGACCCGCAACATAGCAGAGAGGACTGACAAAAAGGTGGGAGACAAATGAATTACAACACAGAATTTTATTTATTTATTTATATATTTTATTTTCAAAGATGACCCTTTATGTCCCTCAGGTAAACAGCTTCATATTTTCTTTGTTTTTTCCAGGCTTATGAGGAAGCTCAGAAGAGGCTGAAGATGGCTGAAGACGATCAGAAGAATATGGTGAGTGCTCGAGCTGGGAGACAAGTTTCTGTGTGTGCTAAAAAAGAATCAGCTTATGTTTATGAACAGAATATTTTGCGGCTCTCAGATTGTTTGTCCTTCTCTTTCCATCTCTAGTTGCCAGAGTTGCGGAAGCGCTCTCGCTGGGATTATCTGAAGAAGAGAGAGGCAGAAAAGCTGGAGGACCTGGAGGCAGAGATCATTGATGATGAGTACCTTTTCGCTACAGATGAGCTGACTGAGAGGGAGAAAAAGGAGTTAGAATACAAGCGCACCCTTCGGGACCTGGCTAAGGATTACAAAAAGGCAGGTGCCAAGGAACAGGAGGAGAGGAAGAACAGATACTATATGCCGGAAGAGAAGAGAAGCAAGGTAGGAACAAGAGATGCTACATATGGTACTAACACAATGTGCAGAAACAGTCACTTAAAGTGCACATAGGTTAAATTGTTCATTTCAACCCTCTCCTTTTCCCCACTGACCAGGAGGTGCCCCAGAGGGACCTGGAGCTGGAGGAAACTCCCATGGAGCTGGGAGGAGAGCAAGGCCGCTGGGAGGAGGAGAGGCTGAAGACGGCCTCCCTCAGCTTTGGGGCCAAGAGAGAGCGAGAGCAAGGGATGAGGCGGGAGCAGGAGAAATACCAGCTGATCCTGGAGGAGGATGAGATGATTGACTTTGTCAGTACTGCCATTACTATGAAAGGAACTCGGACAGAAAAGGTGGGCTTCGTCTGGTGCTTTCTGATTCTTCATTATCATTCGTCTTATTTTATAACTTTTTTATTTCAATTTTAATTTCACTTTCCCAATGATGAAAACACTTTGACTAGTGCATTGGTTTCTCGTCCTCTTGCCACAGTTCAGTTCAGTTTGGAGTCAATCAGTCGATTTTTGGCTAAGATAAGTTTAAAAAAAAAGCTGTTGCAATAATGAAGGCATCAGGAAATTAAAGCATAAAAAACTGTGTCTGTGTCTTGAAGAGCAAGGAAAGATTGTATTTTGGAAGTATTCTTATGATGATAAAAACATGACTGGACCATCTTTGTGGTTTACTTCTCAAAATCTAAATTACTATCAAATAAAACACTAATATTTCTTGCAACAGTCAGTGACCGGGATCTCTGTTTTACTGGTGGAAAAACAGTGGATCTTTGATCTGATTGACTTTTATCAAGAGTTTTTTAGCATTGAAGAGAAAACCCCCACCTGTCTTCTCTCGATATGAAACGGAGGGCAACCAGAAAAAGATACGCAAGTATAATCCTTGCAAGAGCCAGTACGTCCATATGTCCTGTCAACAAATCCCAGAGCAAGACAAAAAGTCTTCCACAGTCATTCATTGCATTTCTGTTACGTTCAGGATCAGGAGGCCCCGGTTCTGTCGCAGGCAGAGCTGAAGAAACAGTCCATGCAGGAGGTCCGACGCAGCCTTCCCATCTTCCCTTACAGAGATGACCTGCTCGCTGCCATCCATGAACACCAGATACTGGTCATTGAAGGAGAGACAGGCTCCGGAAAAACCACCCAGATCCCACAGTACCTCCTGGAAGATGTGAGTGCAGAATCTAATCATGGAGTCATACACGTCCATATTCAGCACATTATTCTATGCTATAAAACTGTGATTAGTATACACAACAAAATCTGTGGATGGGCTACGTAGTATCCTGCAAGAGAGAAGTCAAAAAGAAATCCAAGTCAATTGAAACACCTTAACAAAACTACAACAATCGGCATAACAAGATCTATCGGTCACCAGTGAAAACGAACCTGTTGTTCCTCTCTCAGGGCTACACTAAAGGAGGCATGAAGATCGGATGCACACAGCCTCGCAGAGTGGCAGCAATGTCAGTTGCAGCCAGAGTGGCACAAGAAATGAGCGTCAAGCTTGGGAATGAGGTGAGCTTGGCACATTATCATGCCGATTCAATTTTTCACTGTATTACACACACAGTTTACAATCTGTGTAACAATGAATTCTATATTATACTATAATTCATGTTTTTGTGCGTTCTTTAGTTATTTCTTAGCATTGTTGACTCTTTCTTCAAACAATTTGAAGTGGTTAAAAATTAAAATCATATAAACTTTATTGCTTGATCCAGGTGGGTTACAGCATTCGTTTTGAGGACTGCACATCAGAAAGAACAGTGCTCAAGTACATGACAGATGGTATGCTGCTCCGAGAGTTTCTCACTGAGCCCGACCTGGCCAGCTACAGGTAATGCAAAGAAGGGGAATTACTAAGAGTCGCTAAGCAGATGCTGTATAAATTTTTTCCTGCATCTTTGTTCTTCTGATCTCACCTCTCATTGCATTTTACAAGTTCAGCTTTCACTTTGGCTCAGGTGTCTTCGAATACTTTCCTTCCACTGTTTGACATTCCAGATTTTGAATAAATATGTATGTTCAATTTGTTTTGATAACTTGAAGATATTTACCCTATCTGTTGTGCTTAATCATCTGCTTTCCCAGTGACACTCTTTCTCTGTCTGTCTCTATTTAGTGTGATCATCATAGATGAAGCCCATGAGCGAACCCTTCACACAGACATCCTGTTTGGTCTGATTAAGGACATCGCCAGGTTCAGACCAGACCTGAAGGTGCTGGTGGCCAGCGCTACTCTGGACACTGAGCGCTTCTCTTGCTTTTTCGATGATGCGCCTGTCTTCAGGATCCCCGGCAGGAGGTTCCCTGTTGATATCTTCTACACTAAAGTAGGAACTAGCATGTTATTTAAATGATTTTATACAGTTCACATTACATTTTTTTGTAGATCAACTGACAAATTTATTTATTGATGGTCCCTTTTTTGGTGGAAAAAGGACAGCAATATATGAATGAATGATGAACAATAAAGAAAGAAAGAAACACCAAATTTTTTAAGGATTGTAAATGTTGTCATGGTCAAATAAATCCAGAACACTTCTCCCCCCAGAAATTGAACTAACTCTGTTGTAAATATGTTGTGTTGCCCAGGCTCCAGAGGCAGACTACCTGGAAGCGTGCGTGGTTTCAGTGCTCCAGATCCATGTCACCCAGCCCCCAGGAGACATCCTGGTCTTCCTCACTGGACAGGTATTGTTTACATCAAGAACAGGATTCTGTTTTGTTTTTTGTTTTTTCAACATCCTGGACACATTACAGCACATTGCAGTTGTAATGGGAGATTGTTGGTCTCCTTCTCCTTTTGCAGGAGGAGATTGAAGCATGTTGTGAGATGCTCCAGGAGAGATGCAGGCGGCTGGGATCGAAGATAGCCGAGTTGCTGGTCCTTCCCATCTACGCCAACCTACCATCTGACATGCAGGCGAAGATCTTCAACCCCACTCCACCTGGGGCCCGTAAGGTGAGATGATGTCTTATTCCTGTGCAGAAAATGTTAATTGTTTCCTAATACAGTTGCCCTGGATGTAGTAGGTCGCTAGAGGATTAATATTTCAGCCTGGCAGACGCTAAATAGTCAGGAAACTACCATAATAAGTTTATTCCTCAGAGATATAAATGAAGACAATAGACCTCGTATCAGTTTTTTCTATCAGTTGTGTATTAAGCAAGAGCCTTCTCATATTTACCCAGATTAAATGTCCATGCTATTATTCACCAACAGAGGCTGCTGTAGTACAATGAGATTTGATAGAAAAACTTATCCTAGTTTTTTTTAAGCACTGTTTGATGGGAAAAGCCATTTTTTTGGGATTTTGTCACATTTTTCTTCCTGTTTCTAACAGCTGGGTTTAATCTTTATTCTGCTTTGTTTGAGCGGTGCTTATTCACTTTATCATTTGGCACTGTGTGTTCTCTTCCCATCAATCCAAGGTGGTGGTGGCTACCAATATAGCAGAAACCTCATTGACCATAGATGGCATCATCTACGTCATTGATCCAGGGTTCTGCAAACAGAAGAGTTACAACGCCCGCACTGGCATGGAGTCGCTCATTGTCACGCCCTGCTCACGGGTAACTGCTCACTGTTTTTCTTAACCTTTTAAAAGCAGGAATTCAACGTTGAAATCATGTCATGGTAAATTTTGTCAGAGAGTGTAGTGACTGCAGGTTTTCAGAATACCACAATTTGCATATATTGTATTGACCTTATGTTGCTTTTTTATTTCCTCCATTTCTGGTTTTGTCTTTTAAGTTCCGGCTTCTATTTCTGTCTGTTAAAAAGTCACAGTCCAGATCGGCGCACACAACCTGCTGAACATTTCTCAGAGTTAGAAACACAGGTGCACATTAAAGACACCATCCACTGCAGAAATCAGATTAAAAAACGACAAAATTTGGCACAAAGTAATGTTCTTAGTTGCTTACTGTGAGCTGCTGCTTCTGTAGTGAAATGTTTCTAGGACCTCTGATGCACTAAAACCACAAACGGTCACGAAACCTGATTAGTAACATTGGTTGATGGTGCAGTTGTTACTGTCTGACTTTTGCGGGTACATTGTTAGTCTTTGTTTTTGTTCCTAAATGTCTTACCAGCTTACCCTGTGTGTTTCTGTTTCGCTCTCAGGCTTCAGCCAACCAGAGAGCAGGCCGTGCAGGCAGAGTGGCTGCTGGGAAATGTTTCAGGCTTTACACAGCCTGGGCCTTTAAACATGAGATGGAGGAAACAACCGTGCCTGAGATTCAGAGGACCAACCTTGGAAATGTGGTACTGCTGCTGAAGAGTCTGGGTGAGGGGAGGACCTGCTCTTGGGTGTGATTAGAGTGAAGATTTAACAATGTTTAAAATATGTTATTTTATACACTAAGTCATTAAGATTGATATTTGGTGGCTGTGACTGTGCAATAAGCTAATACTTTTTGCTCACAGGCATCAATGACCTCATACATTTTGATTTCATGGACCCACCTCCTCATGAGACTCTGGTCTTAGCGCTGGAGCAGCTCTACGCCCTGGGAGCTCTCAACCACCTGGGGGAGCTCACCAAGGTACAAACTTTCTTAAACGTCTATTTAGACTTAGTCAATATTTTTGTAATTGTATGAAAAGTGGCATTAATGTGATATGGTTTGCTGAAAGTGACAAACCTGAATCCTGAATCTGCAGCTCCCTCTGGCTTTACCGAACTATGTTAAGATAAATATGGCTGTCAGGTCTGTATCTTTACAGTTCTGGCTCACTCTCATAGCCCTGTTTATGCTTGCCGTAGGCAGCTGTTTTCGAAAAACCCACTGTTTACTACCTGCTCAGCACTAAACAGCAGACAAGGTTAGAGATTATCTAGTGAGCATAGCGGAGCATTTAGAAACGGTAGAGACAGACTCCTTCAGGAGTTGATAGAGACAGGAAAAAAAAGTGAATACTGGACTTACATTCAACAGTTGCACAGAAACACAACTCTAAATAAAAGAAAATCTTGCTTTGTAACTGCTGAATGTGCAGATAAGCAAATGTTTGCTAATAAGTTCACCATATCAACTTCAATGGTGATTATGCAACGTGTCAATGTTGTGTTTACACACTGACAAATCTATGCCCCTAAGCAGCCAGCAAAAATCAGTTATTGGAGGTTTAAGCTCTAATACAGTGAACTCTGGAGCTAATTTCCTGCCAAAACCTAACAAAACAAACAAGCAAAGCATGTTTAACAAATGCCCTACAATTCACCAACACCAAACACAGAGTGGTTCACAAGTACCAAAACATCATTAACAAGCTAATTCATTTTGATTTGCAAATGCTAAACGTACCTATCAAACAAATGCACAACATATTTCTCATACATCATGCTTCACAAACAAACACAGCGTGTCTTACAAGATTTATTTTAAAAATCATGTGACTTTTGGTACAATCTTTCCGCTGTGATTATGCTGAGGATTATTTAATCATTCCCGCTCCATCCCCTGCTGACAGTCAAATCTGTAACGGAGGGTCATAAGTAAACAGACGAAACCTGTTTTTTGTTTTTGCATTCTTAACTTTAATCACAGAACAGAGACATGTAACCTTTGCTTTGGCGTGCATAATCTGTGTCCATCTTCACTCACTGCATATTTGCATGACATACTGTACATACCAAAAGCTTCATATGCTTTGTCATGGCTTCCAGCGCCTGAGAGTCGCTCACTTCCTTGATTCAAAGTGTTGATACATAGAATGGATGACTCATTGTGTTTACAACTCAGGGCTTATACGACCAAGCTAGTCTTGTCAGTCAGTGATTATAAAGGACTCGATAATCTTTTTCAGAAAGTTTGGCTGATTGCATCATTGTTAACTATTACAGGTCACTATTTATTAAATGAATAAATTAAGTGTTTGTTCTTTTTTTTTTTTTATCAGCTGGGCCGCAGGATGGCTGAGTTACCCGTGGACCCCATGCTGAGCAAGATGATCCTGGCCTCTGAGCAGTAAGCGTCCAGTCTGATACCTGCATAAACCATTTGTTCATTTATCAGGACACATTGCCTGCCTAAATACTGTATGGTGCATTAAATGTGTTAAATCAGTTAAAGACATTGGTTTTCTTACATATGATCGTGCAGCTGCGGTTTAAAGTCATGACAATTACTTCAGAAGCAATTCATCACTGTGCCTCCCAATGTGCTGCTAATATGAGTATATGTGAATATATGAATATATGTGTTTGGAGGCCTGAAAGGTTCTGTGGAAGATTTTTATCGCCAGATTGTGCAATAGATATGGATGATAACAGACAAGCCAGAAGAATATTTACACGGGATAAACAACAAAACGGGCACTGGATAAGGAACTTGAATGATATGTGTTGTAAATACGGGTTTAAAGATCACTTCTTCTAGCAGGAGAACACTGATATTGTATCTCTAAGGGATATAGTGATTCAGAAAGTCAAAGGGAGACTGGACAGACGAGATGGGGAGTAAACCAAAGCTGCGTACTTTTTTTTAAAATTATGAAACGATTGTTTTACTGTAAATGACGTACTTTATAATCTATCAAAGACAAAGAGATCTCAGATTTGTGCTGCTATACTCCCCTCTTGCATTGAAATGGTTTGGTAAACTTGGAGAAATAGAAAATTAATATTATTTTGTTTATTGTTTGTTTTTTTATTGACCTTTCTACTGTGAATGTTTGTGTAATGGTATAAATAATATAAAGCGCTTTACAATATGTAAATCTCTCCAGGTACAAGTGTTCAGAGGAAGTGTTGACAATAGCAGCCATGTTGTCGGTGAACAACTCTATTTTCTACCGGCCCAAGGACAAGGTGGTGCATGCCGACAACGCCAGGATGAACTTTGTGGTGCCGGGGGGAGACCACCTGGTGCTGCTCAACGTCTACACGCAGGTATAAACACTACTGGATAACAGCAGTCAGACTTATGTTCAAAATACCTGCTCGAGTGTAACTGTTCGGTCCGATGCCATCCAGTCCAATAAACCTGCATGAAAACACGTATTTATGACGCTTATGATGTATAAATGCGTCCGAGAGGTGTTCATTAGCTTCTACATAAATCTTTTAGGCTTTAGTTAAGTGTTGCTTTTGTGCATTTCATTACAGAATTTTTTCCATTTACCTACATGAGGAGAGAATATTAGAGTTGATCTCTCTGGCAGAGTCTCAATTCAGAATTCAGCATTAGGAGTTAGGAAGGATTAATGGCTTGGTTACTGTTATGAACTGCACAGCTGTTCATGGCTTGTGTCTAACCCTCTTGCAAGGAAATAGGAAGCCACCAAATTTTCAGGTTTTCTGTCACCTGCTATGCAAATATTTGGTGTATCCACAGTTAAAAAGGTTCTGTAGTCAAACTGACCTGTCCTCCTGTTCCTAACCTAGTTTCCTACTTTACCTGCTAAACTGAAAATTTAAACATTTAAAGAGTTTATGACCTGTAACTTACTTTCAAAGTGAATTTTTAAAGGGCAGAATTGATCTTCTAAAACTACGAATTAACAATTACTTGAAAAGCACCAAATTAGCTGTACTCTTTATATAAACATATTGAACACTGGGACTTTGCTTTTCTTTTTTTAATTATGTATTTATTTACAATTTATAGTTCCTAGCCTTTTTGGTTTGTAGATGTATGAGTTTACCATGTGTGATCATCAACCAAATAGTGATTTATTGTTTTATTTTTAAGTTATACAGTGATTCTCAAGAAAACAAGACTAATGTCAGCATACTAACATTTGTCAATACATTTCACTCAAAACACAAACAAATTAAGGTTCTACCGAAGTCATAGTGTTCCTCCTCTGAGGACCATGAAAACCCTTGTTTTGCAGCCCCTTGCAGAATCCAAACCCCCAAATTAGGAGCCACTATTTTACAGCTATTCACTGTGGAAACTAAAAAGCCCTGAAATATTCCCATTCTCACCGAGAACTCAGGTGTTGTGCTAACTGCTGTCATGATGCCTTTCTCCTTCAGTGGGTGGAGAGCGGCTTCTCCACACAGTGGTGCTATGAGAATTTTATCCAGTTCCGCTCCATGAGAAGAGCCCGGGATGTCAGGGACCAGCTGGAGGGTCTTATGGATCGCATTGAGGTGGAGGTGGTCAGCTCCCAAGGAGACAATGTGCCCATTCGCAAGGTTAGTGCTACTGTGAAAGTCATCCAGAGTTTTACCACAGTTCCCTGGCAAAAACATGGCGCCTCAGCTTTGGTGTCTGATATAAATTTAGTGTATGAGTCTGTGTTTGTGGCTCAGTGTGAACATGGCTGCTCTTGAGTTTGGCCACATCTGACGAGCATGTTATGTAGATCCATCTTTTAGCCTGCATATCTCCATACATCATGAGATACAGCCCCCGTTTTTACCCAAGAACACTTCACACAAGAGAATTTTGACAACAGACTGGGCTGTAGTAAAAGTACATTGTTCTGAAAATTGAAAATATGTGAGAAGATCCAAGAGGAAAGCTGTAAGTTATCACTGAACAGAAGCTGTGTGAATAACCTTCTCATATCAGGCTGTGTGTGAGTTGTGAACTCACCCCTAAACCACTTGAGATAAGCAAAGGCGTTTGTTTTATTAAATGGGTTACGCCTTTTTCCATCATGCGCTGTCTTTTCCTGTGTCAAAATCTTGAAGTCAAATAGGTAAAAGCAATCTCACAACATACGTTATTATTATGAATTAAAACTAAGGTAAAAGTAAATCAATAAACAAATGTATAGTTAATATTATTACTGGCTTTAGAAGAAAACTCATTGCTTTATAAGGCTTTGTTGCTTATATTTCTTTTTCACTTTGAGTTGTGTAAAGCGGCTTCTGTAGCATTGAGTGAAGTCCTTGTTTTAAGCCAGGGAGCACTGACTTCTCTATGCTTACTGTACATACAAACACAAACAAAGGGAATTAGTCATTTGAAATTGTTTATATTATTTAAAGCGAAATGACAGACAAACGTATATTTACTCTTTCCGCCACATGAGTGACGGACATTTTCTGTCAGATGAATTTCAGGGTCATGCATTTGTTTTGTGAGCACACCCAGCACCACCTGGCCTGAAATATAGCAGGTGTGAACTGATCAAGTGGAACTGAGGAAAGAAGATTGGGGAAACAGGTCTAAATATTTTGAGTGGAGATGCCTTCGTATGGTATCTGTTAGCCAGTCCCACACCAAACCCACCGTCAGTACAAAACTTGTGAATAACTTGTTCTATACTCAGGAGATGCACTGATATTTCAGTCACAGTATGAATTATGTTCTTTTCCTGCTTCCTGATTCCTGTTGTAGTTTTCTTGAGCAAGACACTGATTCCTGGCAGCTCCACACTGAACAATGAACAATGTATTGTTTCTGCCTTGTTGTGGTTTATGAATGTGTAACAGCACATCAGAGGTTTTTATTACACTTTTATGACGTCTGTCAGGAGGAAAGACAACATAGCACAATGCATGATCCACATAATAATAATAATAACAAGACCAAAGACTTATAATAATAATGTTAAGACAATAATAGGACTAGTATTAGAACGCATAATAAGACTAACCATAATAAGACAAATAATGATTTGAGTAATAATAATTAATGAGACTATTAATGGGGGCGGTAGGTGGCCCACAGCTGGAGATACAGACTCCGGACACAGAAGTACCCGCGGAAAGCAACATGTAAATGAAATGAAAATGGAAGCTCTGACTTGTTTGAAAATGTGTATACATATTAAGCTTAAGGGAAAACCAGCAGAGGCGCTGACTAATTCTAACTAAAAATACCATCAACCATTTGTTGAAATAACACAATTTAGTCTCTTCTCCCTCACCATTAAGCCCTTTCTGTAAAGTCTTTCTGTGAATTATGTTGACTCATCCAGAGTATTGAATAGCTGCTTTATTTGCCCTTCTGTTTCCTTCTTTATCAACTTATTTCTGGAGTTCCAGATAACTTACAAATGTGCCCATGGAAGGAATAATCTGAATAGGGTTTTTTTTTTTTAATTTGACTTTAGATTTATCCCTGAACACGTCACAAAAAACACCAAAATATAGTCAACTGGTTGTTATTCCAAGCACATAATAGTTTTTCTTTTTAAATTTTGTGTCTATCAACCCTGCACCCGTGTCTTTCCCAGGCGGTGACAGCAGGATATTTCTATCACACGGCGCGGCTGAGCAAAGGCGGCTATAAGACGGTGAAGCACCAGCAGACGGTCTACGTTCACCCCAACAGCTCTCTGTTCGAGGAGCAGCCCCGCTGGCTCATCTACCACGAGCTGGTCTTCACCACTAAGGAGTTCATGAGACAGGTCTGCCTGCTCAGCATGTGATATAGCTTCCTTCTAAATGTCTCTCAAATATCTCCAGTGTTAGGAGATGGTAGGTAGTAGCTGCGGTCTGTTTTTCAGAGGCTTGTTTGCTAATGTGGTAGAAAATCATTAAACACAGAAAACAGCTACAGTTTAAAATGTAAATAACATGGTCACACCTCCCATTGAGTCCAGTATGAAGGCTTCCACAGAATAAACTACTAGTGGGCATGAGATAGCACATTGATGAGGAAGTATGACGATGGTTCCTGTACAATATTTAACTGTGTTCCTACTTGTATCAGTATCACATTGCGTATTCTCTCTCCCGTGCATCCAGGTGATTGAGATAGAGAGCAGCTGGCTGCTTGAAGTCGCTCCTCACTACTACAAAAGCAAAGAGCTGGAGGACAGCAGCAGCAAGAAGATGCCCCGCAAGCAGGGGAAAACAAAAGAGGAACTGGGCTGAAGAGAAGACCAAGCCTCAGGGCTCAGATGGCAGAAATAAAAAGTACAGGGGCACGCTCCCGTCCTCTCTCAGGGCAGGGTAAAAGTAGGAAAAAGGACTTTGAAAGCTGGAAATTGCATAAAATAAAGAGGAAAAGTGTGGTAAATGTAGTTGTATGGCACCAATTCAGGACATGAACAGCTTCGTGTTTGTAGCCTGTCTGTACATGTGAAATAATTTTCTGCTGTAGCTTGATAAGGTATTTATCAACCGCGCTTTCTCATGATCAACTTTCAACATAGTAAATTTGGACCAAATTTGGTTGCACAAAGGCAGCCTCAACACAGACGCATGGAGCCGAGTGATGGATTCAGGGAGAAGTGGGTCACAAATGTACCAACTGGTTTAATGATGAACTAGCTGTGTCAGAGGGGCCACTACAGAGACACATGAATGCACTTGGATCTGAGTTTCCTGCATCAGCAGCAGTTCAGACTCACCGTGTGGGTTTTTCAGCCCATTAATCAGCGTGAGAGTTTTGATTTGTTTTTCGGGTGCTTGTGAACACCCACCAGACTGTTTGTGGACTTGCCCTAAATAAATGGGCTTTGTCCGATTTTGCATTTATGAAAGCAGCGCGCTGTTGAAGTGTACAAATGGACTATTACTGAGACGTCTCCACCGAGCTGAAACGACTAATGTCCAAATAACGAGTTTCACTCACATGTGAGGCTCCTTATCTTGTTTTTCATTTTTCTAGAGCAATAAAGTTTTACAACCATCTTTTTTTGTCCTGAGTGATTTGCTGGATAGAATGTTTATATATATTTAGACACCATCTTTGATTTGAACGGCTTCCTATCATCCTGCCGTCATGCTGGTTAAGTTTCACTACAAAAGGACTAACCGTGCAACTTTGGAAATATTTTACAGAATCACTACTGGCACTTTAACATGTCTTTGTAATACCACCTGTGTGTTCATTTTCAACTTGTAAGCCAATACAAAACATGCCATATCCTGCCATCATGACCAGTAATTTCTTCCTTCCTGAAGTCCCTTCTCATGCAGCAGCATGTTTCTGTTGCTTAAAGAGTGACGCATCACTAAGTTTCAGGAAGAGCTGTTCGACAAAGCAAACAAAACTGTTCTGTGTGTGTTTTTAATGCTGTTGATATTTAGTGTAAAATATGTCATGAGTCGTTATCTCAGTCAGGGCGTATTCTCGTATATTCAAAAGGCTCAGATGAAAAGTGAGTAACTAGGACTGTGCGGAGAGAAAAGGTTAAGCTACGTAGCTGTTCTTGTTTGGGTGGTAAACCCACAAAGTGACAGGCAGAGGTATGACAGGTATGAGATGCTGATACGTGCAGTGTTGACAGTACTGTACCTTTGTCTTTTTATGCACCAACAGTGGAATTTTCCCCAACAATCACCACTGCTTTTCTTGATTTGTATCTCACACACAGTCACATGATTGAAAAAAATCATGCCACAGACATCAGCTCTGATGTTTAAAGTTCAGTTAAACAGCAAAGGCTGATATATAAAACAACAGTGGATTGATTATAAAGAGGAAATTGAGTTGTAATCACTGACAGCGCTGCCTCTAAGTAGTAATGTGATGGCAGTATGATACAGCTTCTGCTGTGTGAGCGAACGCATAAGAATTATCTGAGTAAATGGCCTGATTATCTACATATCCCACACAGACCATAAAAAGCACAGCCTCACGACAGCTGGTTCAACTGGTCTGACGAGAGAGGGGAAGAAGGGAGGGCATGAGGCAGCAAGGAGGAGGGTTCAGAGGAGGCAGTACTATGTTACAATTAGACAACAAGATATGAGAGTAAAGAAACTAACAGAAGGGGAAAGCAGGGAGGAGAACAGAGGGACCAAAGATTCCTGAGAGTTTCTGAGTTAACTTTTAGTTGTTTTATTTTTCTTTCTTTCTTTTTTTTTGTAATGAAGTTTAGTGATGTGCACGTTTTTACCGCATTGATACTGGTTGATTACTTGCCAGATCATCTGACGACGTGATCTGACATTCATCTACCTCAGCAGGTCAGTGTGTGTGTGTTTGAATGCAAATTCTGTCCAATTAATTACTTTATTGTTCTTTGTCATAAAACAGGAAACAAACTTTTCTCTGGGGAACCCGCTATGAGAAACTTCTACACTTTTAACTAAACTGAACTAAACTTTTAACTAAACTAAACAAAACTTTAACTCAAACTAGATTTTCTACAATTTGAAGAAAAACAGCTGCTAAAATGTGAATTGTGAACCTCTTTTGAGTTAAACACTTCAAGTTAATGAGTGACTATGAAAGATCGACGGGTATGATGGAATGTTTGCTATGACATTTCAAAAACAATGACGCTGTGCCACATACCAGTTTCACCCTTAGTTTAGTTTTACAGGTTTTGACCCACTAAGACAGGAAGATATTAAAATCCCCGTCAACTAGAACCTAACTGAAGCAGTTCCCGTTCTGCAGTTCTCACTACGGATATGTTTGCTGATGATTTCTGTGCAGGAAAGCCTATTAAACAAACACAGCATTTTAATACAATAGAGATGTTAGATAGCAAGAGAGGTTAGGCTTTATTGCTTCATCATCATGAAACAGCAATGATAACTGTGCAGCTAGTCTGTTTCTTGCTTATCTAGTTAGTGGGAACCAATCAACTTATCTAAGATCTTATTTTCTGCAGCTCCTGCTGGAAAACTGGGAGTCAGATTCCAGTTGGCATCCTAGCCTCTAACATCATCCCTCCAAAATGAGCGATGGCAATGAGAGGCCACAGACTGATGGAAGTTGGAGCCACAGCCACGGTGCCAGACAGGCCCCCAACGTCAAGCCCAAACTCAGCCAGAAAGAGAGGAACAGCAAGGAGGACCATTGGAAGAAGGAGAAGACCACAAAAGTGAGGCGATCCAGGAGTACTGACTCAGAGCGGACGGAAAGAGGGAGGAGGAGAGAAAGAGACAGGCACCAGGGAGAAAGGAGGCAGCGTGGGAGGAGTGAGGAGGCCCGGAGACGAGACAGGAAAGAGGGGGAGAGTGACCGGGGAAAGGTGAGGCCCCCTGAAAATGATGTGGAAGACACTGAGTGCGCTGTGTGCTTCTGCTCCTATGATAATGTCTTCAAGACCCCAAAGTTGCTGGCGTGTGGGCACACCTTCTGTCTAGAGTGCCTTGCTCGCATCAACGTGACCTCCTCTGAGCTCAAGACTCTGTCATGCCCCGTGTGTCGTGAGCTGACTGAGCTCCCCCACGGCCAGGACCTGCCCCGCCTGGGAAACAATCAGGACATCATAGGCAAACTGCCACCAGACATGCAGAGGGCACTGTCCATCCGCTTTAAGCGCAGAAAGGGCAAACTGGTCCTGAAAAACCCTCCTCCCACCAGCCCCACCACATCTAACACCATCACCCTGCCTAAAAAGAGTCAGGATGGCCAGGTGACAGCAGGTGGTGACCTCCACTTGCACACAATGGAGCAGGGAATAGTGCCAACCACTGTGGTGGATGTAGGCAGGCCTCCAAACAGGGTAAGAGGGCGCCTGCGCAGGTTGTTCCGCTCGGACCAGTGCTACTACACCGTGGTGGCGTCCATCATCACCATCACTGTGGCGCTCATGCTGGTGGGGATTCTGGCCTTTGTGATCATACCAAATGTGGTCATTCACCGGAGGCCTGTTCAAATGGTAAACCAAACGGTAGGAAATGGAGATCAATTCACAAGACCCTGAGGAGGCACAGAGGGATGTGCTGTAGAGATGACTCTAAAGTGGGGGGAGAGATTATCACGCTCCTCTTGGGGAGCATTGGTGAAGGAAAAACTAAGCACTGGGACGCACTCAAGCTGGTTCACATGCAGTGAAGAAATGAAGGAAAACGAGGACAGCAACATTTTTTAAATGCAGGACAGACAGGCTTAAAGTTGCACATGAAGGAAACAGGGAAAACTTGCATGTTTTCTTTTCTTTCTTTCTTTTTTTTTTTACCTTTGTGTTCTTTTCTGAGCATGTTTGTGATTACTGTGAAAGTCAGAAACGCTTTGTGTGTGAGGACACTGCTCAGAAGAATTAATAAGCTGTAAATGTTGAAATGCACTAAACTCTGTGGGGAAGGGTCTTGAGTGTCTTTTGATTGCGTCAGGCTGAGCTCAATAACCACTTCAGGGTTTCTAGTTCTTACCTGTTTTGTTTATAGACCAGCTCACTGTACATAGCTATAGATGATTTATATATTTTTAAGTATTCTCTCTTTCCCTCATAAGAATGGACTTTATTCCCTGTCTTATCATCAAATAAAGCCTTTTCTCAGACACTGAGAACTCATTGCTCAGTATTTTCGAAAAATGATGACAATTCTTTTTCTATAAGATAATCTAGATTTTTTTTAAATATCATATTAAACAATGGCTATCTTGCTTTTAACAGTTTCTTTCTTTATGTACTGCTGATTATGGTCTAGAGAGGACTTCCTGACATTTGCCCCCTACTGAGTCAACAGATTTGATGCTTATTTCAGAAACCTGCATGGCTTCTTCAGACACCTGATACCCTCTAGTGGTGTAAACATACCAGTTAAGATGGTGGCTTGAACACTGAATTTCACCTGTTTCTCCTGCTGTGCCTCCCGGCTTTGAGGCTGGCTAACCTGTTTGACAGCATGAGTGTCTCTACCTGCGTGGCAGGTTTTTTTCAGCTGTAATTTTTGACAGTGTGTTGAGATATGTGATCACTTTTGACAGTGTGTTGAGATATGTGATCACTTGCCAGCCAACTCTTTGATGTGGGGAGGACAAAACATCTTAAACATAAATCATGGACGTCCACAATAAAACACTGCAGGAATGACAGAAGAGAACATGAACCCAGTCAGAAGTTAAGTCATCTGACCTTGACTATTTCCATTTGATGCTACTTTAGACTGGAACTCCACCACTTCTCAGCTAGAAATGTTGTACTTTTGATTCCACCACTTATCAGACATCTGGAGCTGCTTCAGAGATTAAGATTTTACATGAAAATCATACTGTGAGTCAACAAATACTCAGATCTTTTACTTTCGAAAAAGTACCAATACCACATTAAAATTAAAAGTTTTGCATTTATAAAAAATTAAAGTTAAAAAAAATAATAAAATAGAACACAGTATATTTATCAATAATAACGCAAATACATAATATAGCAGCTTTACAGTAGTGTGTTAATACACTGTGAAAGGGGCGAGTCTGTATAATGAGTAGTTTTTGTACTTATGGTTCTTAAGTAGATTTTGCTGATGATACTTATGTATGTGAATGCAGGGCTGTACCGGTAACAGTATTTTTACAGTGTGTCGTTAGTACTTATGTGTACTTTTTCCACCACTGCCTAAAGACACACCCCCTGACCCTGCCTTCAGGACCATCGAGGCAAATATGGTCGGGTGAACCAGACCAGAAGAGACCCCCGCCCCCCCTCCCCTGACCCACTCCTTACGCAAATAAACCTTTATACGTTATGTGACTGCTTGGATAGAGTCTGAACATTAGAACCAGTAAACCAGAAAGTCCCCCAAACAGAAAGGGGTCTTTTGTGGACATTATCGACCACCATGGCTTCCACTCCCTCCGCCTCTGCCTTGTCTGCTGTTCTCCGGTGCCGGGGGAATCTCTGGACCAGAAATCCGCAGACCAAGCGGCCTCCCTCCTCGGCGTACAGCCTCGGACTGGCCGGCGGGGCGCTGCGCGACTCGCCGGCTGAGCGCAACCGGGCAAACCAAGCGTCAGTGTGGGAAGCTTTTCTGCGGGGAGAGCGTGTTGTGGTGGGAGGAAGACTGACCGTGGAGTATAAATTGTGCCATGTGGACGGTAAAATTTTAAGAAAAAAAGATTTCAGGGAAATTAATAACTTATATTGTTCAAAGCTTTCGTATTCCTCAGAGGACGCGCATTCAGCTGCGCCTGGTGTCCAAAACGCGCTGGTGCGTCAGCAGACTCACAAACTGACGTCTGACCTGCCCGGAATAGATAAATGCTCTACAACGATCCAAATGAATAAATATGCAGCACGTGTTTGTAAAATGGTATCTCTTAAGGAAGTCACTGAGTTCCCGGCTGGCGTTTTGAAAGTGTCCATAACGGCCCCATGCTTTAAGGAAAATGCAGGACAATCACCGTCTTTCGTCTTCACGGGCTGGTCAGCGCTGAAGAGCACCTGCTTATCTTTGACCAGTCTGGTGTCAGAATTTATGTTCTTGAGGCTGGCCGTATTGTGGAGGTCAAGCAGCAGCCTGGCGTGTGGCGATGCGCCACAGCATCTGCTGTGCCAACAACACGAGAAAATCATCGAAGTCGATGCCCTGCAGGTGGCTTTTCTAAGACTTAAGCGTATGGTTTAAAAACAGAATACGTAATTTACAGTATGCTGTACAGTATGTCACTGTAGACTAAATAATAATTTCCTCTTTCAGGCAGATAGACAGATCCACAGTCCTACTGCCCTCACATCTTCCAAGGACAACTCCGGCTGTGAACAGAAGCTCACAGAGGACAGACCAGACTGAGACAGAGTCCAAGGCTTCAGCACTGAAACTACACACTGTGATCTAACCTTATTTATTGATTTTTACTTGGCTTTCACAATACACATCAGGACTCTGACCCAGTGATAAAAGAAAACAGACGGTTGTTTTTAGGGTATATCTTTTTACTTTTGCTTTAGTCCTCAATGAAAAGTAAGTGATACTATAATAAGTCAATTGTACTTACAACTGTAGCCCTACCTTTTACTTAGGCAGCTCAAATGATGGCAGTAAATTTTATTTTTGAATGCACCCTGTATGTTTAGCACTTAAAATATTACAAACCAGAACTATTCAAATCAATTCCAAGTAAAAACTGGATACTGCAAATGTGGTGGAATAATTGAATTTTTTTTTTTTTTTGCTTACTCTTTCCTCTTTTGTCTTGAAGGTGCTTGCTTTTTTTTCATGCATTGGACTAAAAATATAGAGCCTCACAAACATTCAGTTTCACTAACATAATTCCACTTAAGGATGTATTAATGTCATGTATGTAAAGTATTAATGTCATGATTTCTATCATTGAAATACAAAGGTGGAAAAAGTAATTAAGATCTTTCACTTAAGTAAAAGTGGCTACAAATACTCCTGCTTTCAAAATCTTCCATCTTTTTGTGTTACTTCACATTTCACATTTTTAGAACTCTTCTGTCACAGGATAAGATTTAACCTAAAATATATAATATATATATGATCATATATGATGCATGAGTACATGCACATTATTTGATAGCTGTAGTTACTTTGATTTGATTTTAGAAACAAAACACAATCAGTTTCCCATTGAACAGTCCAATGGGCTGTTACTAAGAACTTACTTAGTAAAAAGTTTTGTTTTTTTTGTTTTTTTTACGAAACAGAAACAGGGAGAAATAGTGCACTGCTTCAGGAGTCATGTTTACTTCTGTACACTTCAAAAATCCACAAAATATATAATTTGCCTAGACTTTTGCATACAAGGTGTATATTAAAAAAAGGGAGGGGGGGGATATGTCGCCTGTGATCAGTTAGGTAGAAGACACAAAGGAAATTTGCATTTGCAGCCAAGCCAGAAAAAAAGGAACATTGTCTCAGTAGCTTGGTTTATATTTAATTCAAATCCACACCCACACACACTCGTCGCTCCCCTTTTCTTGCCTTCCTGCCCCTTCGTTGCCATATGTAGAAGCCACAGTGTGTAAAAGCAGACAGTAAATCCTGGCAGAAACACCAAACGCTGACGCTTTTGTAACGAGCTCCGCAGAGAGCAGCGCACACGTCAAAGTGTTGTGTAATTTCTCAAGGTGACAGTTAGGGCGGGACTTCCCCTCACTGCCTCTGCCCAGGAAGTCGTCGTGTTACTTTTTCTCCTCCTCCTCCTCCTCCAGCCTTGCGAGACACAGCAGAAACTACAGGGGTCTTAAGTTGGTTTAGCAGCTGGAAAACTGGCAAGAGGGCAGTTTTACGCCGGCTCCACCCGTGCTCACGGTTTCTGGCGTTCAGCTTGGCCGGTTGTCATCGAAGAAACGGAGGCTGGGGAGGGGGAAAGAAATGGCCACAGGAGGAAGAAGTAGTGGTCCCACTGTTACGGTAAGGGCTAATTTCAGCACGCTCCTCAAGCTTCAGTATTTACATCTGTCGAGCTGCGGGGAGGTCGAAACTCGGGATTTAGAGTTGGTTATTTTTTCTTCTGTCCGAATAACCCGTTGTTCGGTCTCTTTGACGAGGCAGCCACAGGTGATAGGAGACAATCGATCGCCGACAGTTGGGTGATTCATCACTCAGTAGTTCACGTAAACTTCCAGCGAAAGCGAAATTTGTACATGCCTGCTCGTTTTTTTTCTTTTTTTTTTTACAGCGTTGTTGTGATATTTCAGTGTTTTTTTAAGGCTGCATTCTTTATTCGCATTATTGATTAATCAGCCGATTATTTTCTCGATTCAGTAAGTAGTGCGGAATAAATCACTTAGTCGATCAACAGAAAAAAAAAACATCGGGAATTATTTTTAGTAGTTTATTAATTGAGGAAACTTATAAAATTGTGAAAAAGACACATTCTCAGGTTCCAGTTTCCAGCAAATGGTTGTTCCTCTTTTTGTCACGTGATATTATGGACTTTTGGACTTACGGTCACACAAAAACAAAAAAAAATAAAATAAAGACATTTGAAGAATTCAGCTTAGATCCTATCCTTACTTGTCAGAATAATCAACAATGAAAATAAATATTAGTTGCAGCCAGGATGTAATGTTAGCAAATAGTGAAAATTACCCATTTTAGTTTCCCAGAGTCTAAGATCATATCCTCACATGGCTTGTTTTGTCCAATCAGCAGTCCAAAACACACAGATATTTAGTTTACAAAGAAAAGCAGCAAATTCTCTCATTTGAGAAGCTGGAACCAGAGACAGTTTGACATTTTTGCTTTTTAAAAAAAAGCACTTTGGGGATTAATCTGTTGTCAAAATAGTTGCAGACTAATTTTCAGTTGATCAACTAATTGAGTAAGTACTACTTGTTGCAGCTCTAAAATTGTTATTTTCTTGAAGTACGTTATGTTCTTATTATTTCAGATGGAAGAAGATATTGAAAGTTGAGGATCTCCTAGAATCACAGCTCTGCTCCAAGATGAATCCTGCCCCTCGTCATATTTCATCCATCTTCACCTTCAGTGACACGGTATTGTGTCCTTATAACTTAAGTAGCTGCACAGTGAGCTAACAAGGTGTGACTCCTCGTGTCTGACCATGCACTTGTGATGATACACAGGCTCTTCCCATATCCCATTTTTATTGTCTGTAACAAGGACAAGTCTTCCTATTTAGACCCTGTCCTCCTAACACCCCTCCCTCTCTCTGAGTCTCTGGGCCATGCTCCGCAAGAAAGGTTCCCTCATTCTTTGTGGTACGTTCCTGTTTATCACCTGGAACGCCATACTGGTGCATCTGCTGTGGGGCAGACCCTGGCCTGGGCAGCCGGACGAGCCTGGCCAAAGGCACATCGACGTGGCTGAAAGGCCTACCAATGATGTGGTGGGAGATGTGCTCCGAATGGCAGACACGTTGGAAGCAGAGCTTGAACTGCAGAAACAAATCCTGATCCAGATCCAGAATCACCAGTCACTGTGGGAGCCACCAAAGAAAAACAAACCGAAGGCTGTAGTACCCCCCTGACCCTGTCATTCCTATCCTGGTTATTGCCTGTAACAGGGTCACCGTGCGGCGCAGCTTGGACAAACTCCTGCAGCACCGTCCTTCAGCAGAGCTTTTCCCAATCATAGTGAGTCAGGACTGTGGACATGCTGAAACTGCTGAGGTGATTCGTTCTTATGGAAATAAAGTAACTCACCTGAAACAGCCAGACTTGTCAGACATCGCTGTGAGGCCAGAGCACAAGAAGTTTCAGGGTTACTACAAAATCTCCAGGCATTACCGCTGGGCTCTCAATCAAGTGTTCAAGACCCTTTCTCATTCCTCTGTTGTGATTGTTGAGGATGACTTGGAGGTAAATATGTTGGCAATTACTGTCATTAAATTGCTCCAGTTAATGCGTCTAAAATACAATAAATACATCTAAAAGATAAATTCATTTATAAATGAGTTGATAAACATTGCATAGCTTCCATATTTTACAACTAATAAGTTGTCGTGCTCAGAACAATTGGTTTCACTTGTTGGCATGTGTCTCACAAACTGAATTATTCATCTGCTACTGTAGGTGGCGCCAGACTTCTTTGAGTACTTCCGAGCTTTGCTGCCACTCCTGAAATCCGACCCCAGTCTGTGGTGTGTGTCAGCCTGGAATGACAATGGCAGGGATGGCTACGTGGATCCTGGCAAGGCTAGCCTGCTCTACCGGACAGACTTCTTTCCTGGTCTGGGGTGGATGCTCCTCAGGGAGGTGTGGGAGGAGCTGGAGCCAAAGTGGCCCGCTTCATTCTGGGACGACTGGATGCGTCAGCCAGAGCAGCGCCGCAACCGTGCCTGTATCCGCCCAGAGATTTCACGGACTTTTACATTTGGCAGGCAAGGTGTGAGTCTGGGCCAGTTTTATGACAAGTACCTGCGTTATATTAAACTGAATACCGAATTTGTGCCTTTCAACAAATTAGACCTGAGTTACTTGAAGGAGGAGACGTACAGAGAAAATTTTGAGAAGGAAGTTTACAGTGCCCCTGTGGTTACATATGAAGATGTTAAGCAGGGTCAGCTAAAAGGACCCGGGCCCTTTCGCCTTCAGTACTCAAGTAAGGACAGTTTCAAAGTGTTGGCCAAAAACCTGGGAATCATGGATGACTTGAAGTCTGGAGTCCCAAGAACAGGATACAGAGGAGTTGTCAGTTTCATCTCAAGAGGAAGGAGAATCTATTTAGCCCCTCCTCCTGGATGGACCCAGTATGATCCCACCTGGAGCTGATAATCCAGGAGATTATCAGTACTATGTGCAGTAGCCTTTTTGTAATCTCCAAATGATAGCTGGGGAGAGCATTCCAGACCAAAGAGTGATGTCCTTAAACTTTCTCTTGGATCAAATGATATGTTCTCTAGTTCATTGTCTTTGACAATGCAGAATGGATTGTCCCTCTTTTTGGTGTAGGGATCATTGCCAATGCTACTCAGGTCTTCTTCATTATTCCAAAACATTTCTTACAGTGTAGGATACAGCCTAAACAGTTTGTAAGACAGAACTGCTGTAATTCACCAGAGATCTATTTTTATATTATGCAAATTGTGCACATGACATTCATTAATGCATTCAATGCAGTTACCTAATTTGCCACTTTTGTTTAAATTATTTGTAATTTCTGGTAGCCTATGGTATGAACTGTTTATGTCTGGTATAAATATGAAATCATAATCTGTGGTATGGTTGCTTATGGTGTTGGTGACTGGTCATAACTGTAGTATAATCCGTCATTTGATTCTCATTGTTTTTGTTGTCTATGAAAATCACTTCTTCCGCCTTACATTTTAATTTTGTGAAATGATTCTTCAGTGTTGTACTCCTTGTAAGTTTGTTGCAAACTACAACATTTGTGTGTTTGTATATTTTTTGAATAAAACAACAATACACAATTTTTAATTAGTTAGTTAAATTAACTTTTACAAAAAGAGCAATATGTTCTCAGTTCATATTATTTCATTTGTTACACAATTACTGGTTAATATCCTTTTAGGGAGTTATTACAAACTCAGCATGTGCATCTAAACAGTCAAAGCCAACAAAACATTAGTTTAAATTATATTACAGTTCTGAAATATACCAAATATGTGGGGCTGAAACTTGGGGGTAGCAGCTTAGAGTTTCTATCCCAGTTTCTACTCTTGATTTAGGCTTCTTCATTTCAGGGCCTCAGGAGTGGTTTGGACCCCCCTTTTTGTGGTACTTTTTGTCAAGCTGAAGTTGGTGTTTCGGGTGGTTAAGAGTGTACAGGGCTCACAGGCCCTGAACACGCCTGTGAGCCCTAGAAAGTGTCTAGGAGTGCGTTTCGGGGCCTCAGGAGTGGTTTGGACCCCCCTTTTTGTGGTACTTTTTGTCAAGCTGAAGTTGGTGTTTCGGGTGGTTAAGAGTGTACAGGGCTCACAGGCCTAAGTGTGAGAGGCCAAAAGTGTTCCCCCAGAAAGTGTCTAGGAGCGCGTTTCGGGGCCTCAGGAGTGGTTTGGACCCCCCTTTTTGTGGTACTTTTTGTCAAGCTGAAGTTGGTGTTTCGGGTGGTTAAGAGTGTACAGGGCTCACAGGCCTAAGTGTGAGAGGCCAAAAGTGTTCCCCCAGAAAGTGTCTAGGAGCGCGTTTCGGGGCCTCAGGAGTGGTTTGGACCCCCCTTTTTGTGGTACTTTTTGTCAAGCTGAAGTTGGTGTTTCGGGTGGTTAAGAGTGTACAGGGCTCACAGGCCTAAGTGTGAGAGGCCAAAAGTGTTCCCCCAGAAAGTGTCTAGGAGCGCGTTTCGGGGCCTCAGGAGTGGTTTGGACCCCCCTTTTTGTGGTACTTTTTGTCAAGCTGAAGTTGGTGTTTCGGGTGGTTAAGAGTGTACAGGGCTCACAGGCCTAAGTGTGAGAGGCCAAAAGTGTTCCCCCAGAAAGTGTCTAGGAGCGCGTTTCGGGGCCTCAGGAGTGGTTTGGACCCCCCTTTTTGTGGTACTTTTTGTCAAGCTGAAGTTGGTGTTTCGGGTGGTTAAGAGTGTACAGGGCTCACAGGCCTAAGTGTGAGAGGCCAAAAGTGTTCCCCCAGAAAGTGTCTAGGAGCGCGTTTCGGGGCCTCAGGAGTGGTTTGGACCCCCCTTTTTGTGGTACTTTTTGTCAAGCTGAAGTTGGTGTTTCGGGTGGTTAAGAGTGTACAGGGCTCACAGGCCTAAGTGTGAGAGGCCAAAAGTGTTCCCCCAGAAAGTGTCTAGGAGCGCGTTTCGGGGCCTCAGGAGTGGTTTGGACCCCCCTTTTTGTGGTACTTTTTGTCAAGCTGAAGTTGGTGTTTCGGGTGGTTAAGAGTGTACAGGGCTCACAGGCCTAAGTGTGAGAGGCCAAAAGTGTTCCCCCAGAAAGTGTCTAGGAGCGCGTTTCGGGGCCTCAGGAGTGGTTTGGACCCCCCTTTTTGTGGTACTTTTTGTCAAGCTGAAGTTGGTGTTTCGGGTGGTTAAGAGTGTACAGGGCTCACAGGCCTAAGTGTGAGAGGCCAAAAATGGTTCCCCCAGAAAGTGTCTAGGAGCGCGTTTCGGGGCCTCAGGAGTGGTTTGGACCCCCCTTTTTGTGGTACTTTTTGTCAAGCTGAAGTTGGTGTTTCGGGTGGTTAAGAGTGTACAGGGCTCACAGGCCTAAGTGTGAGAGGCCAAAAGTGTTCCCCCAGAAAGTGTCTAGGAGCGCGTTTCGGGGCCTCAGGAGTGGTTTGGACCTCCCTTTTTGTGGTACTTTTTGTCAAGCTGAAGTTGGTGTTTCGGGTGGTTAAGAGTGTACAGGGCTCACAGGCCTAAGTGTGAGAGGCCAAAAGTGTTCCCCCAGAAAGTGTCTAGGAGCGCGTTTCGGGGCCTCAGGAGTGGTTTGGACCCCCCTTTTTGTGGTACTTTTTGTCAAGCTGAAGTTGGTGTTTCGGGTGGTTAAGAGTGTACAGGGCTCACAGGCCTAAGTGTGAGAGGCCAAAAGTGTTCCCCCAGAAAGTGTCTAGGAGCGCGTTTCGGGGCCTCAGGAGTGGTTTGGACCCCCCTTTTTGTGGTACTTTTTGTCAAGCTGAAGTTGGTGTTTCGGGTGGTTAAGAGTGCACAGGGCTTGGAGTTTTAACCAGGGTCTGTTTTGACCGATTCTCAGGGGAGCAAGATAGAGACATGGGACCTTGTCCTACCCCCCCATTTGTGTGTACCCCGAGTCCAACGGTACCACCCTCGAGTCTCTAGGACTTAGGGTTCTGGAGTTATGAGCATTTGAAGTTCCCCCAAATAAGGGATTTGGGAGAGTGAAAATTTGGGGTTTTAACCAGGGTCAGTTTTAACCGATTCTCAGGGGAGCAAGATAAAGACATGGGACCTTGTCCTACCCCCCCATTTGTGGGTACCCCGAGTCCAACGGTACCACCCTTGAGTCTCTAGGACTTAGGGTTCCAGAGTTATGAGCATTTGAAGTTCCTCCATATAAGTGAGTTGGGAGAGTGAAAATTTGCCGAAGTGTGAGAGGCCAAAAGTGTTCCCCCAGAAAGTGTCTAGGAGCGCGTTTCGGGGCCTCAGGAGTGGTTTGGACCCCCCTTTTTGTGGTACTTTTTGTCAAGCTGAAGTTGGTGTTTCGGGTGGTTAAGAGTGTACAGGGCTCACAGGCCTAAGTGTGAGAGGCCAAAAGTGTTCCCCCAGAAAGTGTCTAGGAGCGCGTTTCGGGGCCTCAGGAGTGGTTTGGACCCCCCTTTTTGTGGTACTTTTTGTCAAGCTGAAGTTGGTGTTTCGGGTGGTTAAGAGTGTACAGGGCTCACAGGCCTAAGTGTGAGAGGCCAAAAGTGTTCCCCCAGAAAGTGTCTAGGAGCGCGTTTCGGGGCCTCAGGAGTGGTTTGGACCCCCCTTTTTGTGGTACTTTTTGTCAAGCTGAAGTTGGTGTTTCGGGTGGTTAAGAGTGTACAGGGCTCACAGGCCTAAGTGTGAGAGGCCAAAAGTGTTCCCCCAGAAAGTGTCTAGGAGCGCGTTTCGGGGCCTCAGGAGTGGTTTGGACCCCCCTTTTTGTGGTACTTTTTGTCAAGCTGAAGTTGGTGTTTCGGGTGGTTAAGAGTGTACAGGGCTCACAGGCCTAAGTGTGAGAGGCCAAAAGTGTTCCCCCAGAAAGTGTCTAGGAGCGCGTTTCGGAGCCTCAGGAGTGGTTTGGACCCCCCTTTTTGTGGTACTTTTTGTCAAGCTGAAGTTGGTGTTTCGGGTGGTTAAGAGTGCACAGGGCTTGGAGTTTTAACCAGGGTCTGTTTTGACCGATTCTCAGGGGAGCAAGATAGAGACATGGGACCTTGTCCTACCCCCCCCCATTTGTGTGTACCCCGAGTCCAACGGTACCACCCTCGAGTCTCTAGGACTTAGGGTTCTGGAGTTATGAGCATTTGAAGTTCCCCCAAATAAGGGATTTGGGAGAGTGAAAATTTGGGGTTTTAACCAGGGTCAGTTTTAACCGATTCTCAGGGGAGCAAGATAAAGACATGGGACCTTGTCCTACCCCCCCATTTGTGGGTACCCCGAGTCCAACGGTACCACCCTTGAGTCTCTAGGACTTAGGGTTCCAGAGTTATGAGCATTTGAAGTTCCTCCATATAAGTGAGTTGGGAGAGTGAAAATTTGCCGAAGTGTGAGAGGCCAAAAGTGTTCCCCCAGAAAGTGTCTAGGAGCGCGTTTCGGGGCCTCAGGAGTGGTTTGGACCCCCCTTTTTGTGGTACTTTTTGTCAAGCTGAAGTTGGTGTTTCGGGTGGTTAAGAGTGTACAGGGCTCACAGGCCTAAGTGTGAGAGGCCAAAAGTGTTCCCCCAGAAAGTGTCTAGGAGCGCGTTTCGGGGCCTCAGGAGTGGTTTGGACCCCCCTTTTTGTGGTACTTTTTGTCAAGCTGAAGTGGTGTTTCGGGTGGTTAAGAGTGTACAGGGCTCACAGGCCTAAGTGTGAGAGGCCAAAAGTGTTCCCCCAGAAAGTGTCTAGGAGCGCGTTTCGGGGCCTCAGGAGTGGTTTGGACCCCCCTTTTTGTGGTACTTTTTGTCAAGCTGAAGTTGGTGTTTCGGGTGGTTAAGAGTGTACAGGGCTCACAGGCCTAAGTGTGAGAGGCCAAAAGTGTTCCCCCAGAAAGTGTCTAGGAGCGCGTTTCGGGGCCTCAGGAGTGGTTTGGACCCCCCTTTTTGTGGTACTTTTTGTCAAGCTGAAGTTGGTGTTTCGGGTGGTTAAGAGTGCACAGGGCTTGGAGTTTTAACCAGGGTCTGTTTTGACCGATTCTCAGGGGAGCAAGATAGAGACATGGGACCTTGTCCTACCCCCCCATTTGTGTGTACCCCGAGTCCAACGGTACCACCCTCGAGTCTCTAGGACTTAGGGTTCTGGAGTTATGAGCATTTGAAGTTCCCCCAAATAAGGGATTTGGGAGAGTGAAAATTTGGGGTTTTAACCAGGGTCAGTTTTAACCGATTCTCAGGGGAGCAAGATAAAGACATGGGACCTTGTCCTACCCCCCCATTTGTGGGTACCCCGAGTCCAACGGTACCACCCTTGAGTCTCTAGGACTTAGGGTTCCAGAGTTATGAGCATTTGAAGTTCCTCCATATAAGTGAGTTGGGAGAGTGAAAATTTGCCGAAGTGTGAGAGGCCAAAAGTGTTCCCCCAGAAAGTGTCTAGGAGCGCGTTTCGGGGCCTCAGGAGTGGTTTGGACCCCCCTTTTTGTGGTACTTTTTGTCAAGCTGAAGTTGGTGTTTCGGGTGGTTAAGAGTGTACAGGGCTCACAGGCCTAAGTGTGAGAGGCCAAAAGTGTTCCCCCAGAAAGTGTCTAGGAGCGCGTTTCGGGGCCTCAGGAGTGGTTTGGACCCCCCTTTTTGTGGTACTTTTTGTCAAGCTGAAGTTGGTGTTTCGGGTGGTTAAGAGTGTACAGGGCTCACAGGCCTAAGTGTGAGAGGCCAAAAGTGTTCCCCCAGAAAGTGTCTAGGAGCGCGTTTCGGGGCCTCAGGAGTGGTTTGGACCCCCCTTTTTGTGGTACTTTTTGTCAAGCTGAAGTTGGTGTTTCGGGTGGTTAAGAGTGTACAGGGCTCACAGGCCTAAGTGTGAGAGGCCAAAAGTGTTCCCCCAGAAAGTGTCTAGGAGCGCGTTTCGGGGCCTCAGGAGTGGTTTGGACCCCCCTTTTTGTGGTACTTTTTGTCAAGCTGAAGTTGGTGTTTCGGGTGGTTAAGAGTGTACAGGGCTCACAGGCCTAAGTGTGAGAGGCCAAAAGTGTTCCCCCAGAAAGTGTCTAGGAGCGCGTTTCGGGGCCTCAGGAGTGGTTTGGACCCCCCTTTTTGTGGTACTTTTTGTCAAGCTGAAGTTGGTGTTTCGGGTGGTTAAGAGTGTACAGGGCTCACAGGCCTAAGTGTGAGAGGCCAAAAGTGTTCCCCCAGAAAGTGTCTAGGAGCGCGTTTCGGGGCCTCAGGAGTGGTTTGGACCCCCCTTTTTGTGGTACTTTTTGTCAAGCTGAAGTTGGTGTTTCGGGTGGTTAAGAGTGTACAGGGCTCACAGGCCTAAGTGTGAGAGGCCAAAAGTGTTCCCCCAGAAAGTGTCTAGGAGCGCGTTTCGGGGCCTCAGGAGTGGTTTGGACCCCCCTTTTTGTGGTACTTTTTGTCAAGCTGAAGTTGGTGTTTCGGGTGGTTAAGAGTGTACAGGGCTCACAGGCCTAAGTGTGAGAGGCCAAAAGTGTTCCCCCAGAAAGTGTCTAGGAGCGCGTTTCGGGGCCTCAGGAGTGGTTTGGACCCCCCCTTTTTGTGGTACTTTTTGTCAAGCTGAAGTTGGTGTTTCGGGTGGTTAAGAGTGTACAGGGCTCACAGGCCTAAGTGTGAGAGGCCAAAAGTGTTCCCCCAGAAAGTGTCTAGGAGCGCGTTTCGGGGCCTCAGGAGTGGTTTGGACCCCCCTTTTTGTGGTACTTTTTGTCAAGCTGAAGTTGGTGTTTCGGGTGGTTAAGAGTGTACAGGGCTCACAGGCCTAAGTGTGAGAGGCCAAAAGTGTTCCCCCAGAAAGTGTCTAGGAGCGCGTTTCGGGGCCTCAGGAGTGGTTTGGACCCCCCTTTTTGTGGTACTTTTTGTCAAGCTGAAGTTGGTGTTTCGGGTGGTTAAGAGTGTACAGGGCTCACAGGCCTAAGTGTGAGAGGCCAAAAGTGTTCCCCCAGAAAGTGTCTAGGAGCGCGTTTCGGGGCCTCAGGAGTGGTTTGGACCCCCCTTTTTGTGGTACTTTTTGTCAAGCTGAAGTTGGTGTTTCGGGTGGTTAAGAGTGTACAGGGCTCACAGGCCTAAGTGTGAGAGGCCAAAAGTGTTCCCCCAGAAAGTGTCTAGGAGCGCGTTTCGGGGCCTCAGGAGTGGTTTGGACCCCCCTTTTTGTGGTACTTTTTGTCAAGCTGAAGTTGGTGTTTCGGGTGGTTAAGAGTGCACAGGGCTCACAGGCCTAAGTGTGAGAGGCCAAAAGTGTTCCCCCAGAAAGTGTCTAGGAGCGCGTTTCGGGGCCTCAGGAGTGGTTTGGACCCCCCTTTTTGTGGTACTTTTTGTCAAGCTGAAGTTGGTGTTTCGGGTGGTTAAGAGTGCACAGGGCTTGGAGTTTTAACCAGGGTCTGTTTTGACCGATTCTCAGGGGAGCAAGATAGAGACATGGGACCTTGTCCTACCCCCCCATTTGTGTGTACCCCGAGTCCAACGGTACCACCCTCGAGTCTCTAGGACTTAGGGTTCTGGAGTTATGAGCATTTGAAGTTCCCCCAAATAAGGGATTTGGGAGAGTGAAAATTTGGGGTTTTAACCAGGGTCAGTTTTAACCGATTCTCAGGGGAGCAAGATAAAGACATGGGACCTTGTCCTACCCCCCCATTTGTGGGTACCCCGAGTCCAACGGTACCACCCTTGAGTCTCTAGGACTTAGGGTTCCAGAGTTATGAGCATTTGAAGTTCCTCCATATAAGTGAGTTGGGAGAGTGAAAATTTGCCGAAGTGTGAGAGGCCAAAAGTGTTCCCCCAGAAAGTGTCTAGGAGCGCGTTTCGGGGCCTCAGGAGTGGTTTGGACCCCCCTTTTTGTGGTACTTTTTGTCAAGCTGAAGTTGGTGTTTCGGGTGGTTAAGAGTGTACAGGGCTCACAGGCCTAAGTGTGAGAGGCCAAAAGTGTTCCCCCAGAAAGTGTCTAGGAGCGCGTTTCGGGGCCTCAGGAGTGGTTTGGACCCCCCTTTTTGTGGTACTTTTTGTCAAGCTGAAGTTGGTGTTTCGGGTGGTTAAGAGTGTACAGGGCTCACAGGCCTAAGTGTGAGAGGCCAAAAGTGTTCCCCCAGAAAGTGTCTAGGAGCGCGTTTCGGGGCCTCAGGAGTGGTTTGGACCCCCCTTTTTGTGGTACTTTTTGTCAAGCTGAAGTTGGTGTTTCGGGTGGTTAAGAGTGTACAGGGCTCACAGGCCTAAGTGTGAGAGGCCAAAAGTGTTCCCCCAGAAAGTGTCTAGGAGCGCGTTTCGGGGCCTCAGGAGTGGTTTGGACCCCCCTTTTTGTGGTACTTTTTGTCAAGCTGAAGTTGGTGTTTCGGGTGGTTAAGAGTGTACAGGGCTCACAGGCCTAAGTGTGAGAGGCCAAAAGTGTTCCCCCAGAAAGTGTCTAGGAGCGCGTTTCGGGGCCTCAGGAGTGGTTTGGACCCCCCTTTTTGTGGTACTTTTTGTCAAGCTGAAGTTGGTGTTTCGGGTGGTTAAGAGTGTACAGGGCTCACAGGCCTAAGTGTGAGAGGCCAAAAGTGTTCCCCCAGAAAGTGTCTAGGAGCGCGTTTCGGGGCCTCAGGAGTGGTTTGGACCCCCCTTTTTGTGGTACTTTTTGTCAAGCTGAAGTTGGTGTTTCGGGTGGTTAAGAGTGTACAGGGCTCACAGGCCTAAGTGTGAGAGGCCAAAAGTGTTCCCCCAGAAAGTGTCTAGGAGCGCGTTTCGGGGCCTCAGGAGTGGTTTGGACCCCCCTTTTTGTGGTACTTTTTGTCAAGCTGAAGTTGGTGTTTCGGGTGGTTAAGAGTGTACAGGGCTCACAGGCCTAAGTGTGAGAGGCCAAAAGTGTTCCCCCAGAAAGTGTCTAGGAGCGCGTTTCGGGGCCTCAGGAGTGGTTTGGACCCCCCTTTTTGTGGTACTTTTTGTCAAGCTGAAGTTGGTGTTTCGGGTGGTTAAGAGTGTACAGGGCTCACAGGCCTAAGTGTGAGAGGCCAAAAGTGTTCCCCCAGAAAGTGTCTAGGAGCGCGTTTCGGGGCCTCAGGAGTGGTTTGGACCCCCTTTTTTGTGGTACTTTTTGTCAAGCTGAAGTTGGTGTTTCGGGTGGTTAAGAGTGTACAGGGCTCACAGGCCTAAGTGTGAGAGGCCAAAAGTGTTCCCCCAGAAAGTGTCTAGGAGCGCGTTTCGGGGCCTCAGGAGTGGTTTGGACCCCCCTTTTTGTGGTACTTTTTGTCAAGCTGAAGTTGGTGTTTCGGGTGGTTAAGAGTGTACAGGGCTCACAGGCCTAAGTGTGAGAGGCCAAAAGTGTTCCCCCAGAAAGTGTCTAGGAGCGCGTTTCGGAGCCTCAGGAGTGGTTTGGACCCCCCTTTTTGTGGTACTTTTTGTCAAGCTGAAGTTGGTGTTTCGGGTGGTTAAGAGTGCACAGGGCTTGGAGTTTTAACCAGGGTCTGTTTTGACCGATTCTCAGGGGAGCAAGATAGAGACATGGGACCTTGTCCTACCCCCCCATTTGTGTGTACCCCGAGTCCAACGGTACCACCCTCGAGTCTCTAGGACTTAGGGTTCTGGAGTTATGAGCATTTGAAGTTCCCCCAAATAAGGGATTTGGGAGAGTGAAAATTTGGGGTTTTAACCAGGGTCAGTTTTAACCGATTCTCAGGGGAGCAAGATAAAGACATGGGACCTTGTCCTACCCCCCCATTTGTGGGTACCCCGAGTCCAACGGTACCACCCTTGAGTCTCTAGGACTTAGGGTTCCAGAGTTATGAGCATTTGAAGTTCCTCCATATAAGTGAGTTGGGAGAGTGAAAATTTGCCGAAGTGTGAGAGGCCAAAAGTGTTCCCCCAGAAAGTGTCTAGGAGCGCGTTTCGGGGCCTCAGGAGTGGTTTGGACCCCCCTTTTTGTGGTACTTTTTGTCAAGCTGAAGTTGGTGTTTCGGGTGGTTAAGAGTGTACAGGGCTCACAGGCCTAAGTGTGAGAGGCCAAAAGTGTTCCCCCAGAAAGTGTCTAGGAGCGCGTTTCGGGGCCTCAGGAGTGGTTTGGACCCCCCTTTTTGTGGTACTTTTTGTCAAGCTGAAGTTGGTGTTTCGGGTGGTTAAGAGTGTACAGGGCTCACAGGCCTAAGTGTGAGAGGCCAAAAGTGTTCCCCCAGAAAGTGTCTAGGAGCGCGTTTCGGGGCCTCAGGAGTGGTTTGGACCCCCCTTTTTGTGGTACTTTTTGTCAAGCTGAAGTTGGTGTTTCGGGTGGTTAAGAGTGTACAGGGCTCACAGGCCTAAGTGTGAGAGGCCAAAAGTGTTCCCCCAGAAAGTGTCTAGGAGCGCGTTTCGGGGCCTCAGGAGTGGTTTGGACCCCCCTTTTTGTGGTACTTTTTGTCAAGCTGAAGTTGGTGTTTCGGGTGGTTAAGAGTGTACAGGGCTCACAGGCCTAAGTGTGAGAGGCCAAAAGTGTTCCCCCAGAAAGTGTCTAGGAGCGCGTTTCGGGGCCTCAGGAGTGGTTTGGACCCCCCTTTTTGTGGTACTTTTTGTCAAGCTGAAGTTGGTGTTTCGGGTGGTTAAGAGTGTACAGGGCTCACAGGCCTAAGTGTGAGAGGCCAAAAGTGTTCCCCCAGAAAGTGTCTAGGAGCGCGTTTCGGGGCCTCAGGAGTGGTTTGGACCCCCCTTTTTGTGGTACTTTTTGTCAAGCTGAAGTTGGTGTTTCGGGTGGTTAAGAGTGTACAGGGCTCACAGGCCTAAGTGTGAGAGGCCAAAAGTGTTCCCCCAGAAAGTGTCTAGGAGCGCGTTTCGGGGCCTCAGGAGTGGTTTGGACCCCCCTTTTTGTGGTACTTTTTGTCAAGCTGAAGTTGGTGTTTCGGGTGGTTAAGAGTGTACAGGGCTCACAGGCCTAAGTGTGAGAGGCCAAAAGTGTTCCCCCAGAAAGTGTCTAGGAGCGCGTTTCGGGGCCTCAGGAGTGGTTTGGACCCCCCTTTTTGTGGTACTTTTTGTCAAGCTGAAGTTGGTGTTTCGGGTGGTTAAGAGTGTACAGGGCTCACAGGCCTAAGTGTGAGAGGCCAAAAGTGTTCCCCCAGAAAGTGTCTAGGAGCGCGTTTCGGGGCCTCAGGAGTGGTTTGGACCCCCCTTTTTGTGGTACTTTTTGTCAAGCTGAAGTTGGTGTTTCGGGTGGTTAAGAGTGTACAGGGCTCACAGGCCTAAGTGTGAGAGGCCAAAAGTGTTCCCCCAGAAAGTGTCTAGGAGCGCGTTTCGGGGCCTCAGGAGTGGTTTGGACCCCCCTTTTTGTGGTACTTTTTGTCAAGCTGAAGTTGGTGTTTCGGGTGGTTAAGAGTGCACAGGGCTCACAGGCCTAAGTGTGAGAGGCCAAAAGTGTTCCCCCAGAAAGTGTCTAGGAGCGCGTTTCGGGGCCTCAGGAGTGGTTTGGACCCCCCTTTTTGTGGTACTTTTTGTCAAGCTGAAGTTGGTGTTTCGGGTGGTTAAGAGTGTACAGGGCTCACAGGCCTAAGTGTGAGAGGCCAAAAGTGTTCCCCCAGAAAGTGTCTAGGAGCGCGTTTCGGGGCCTCAGGAGTGGTTTGGACCCCCCTTTTTGTGGTACTTTTTGTCAAGCTGAAGTTGGTGTTTCGGGTGGTTAAGAGTGCACAGGGCTCACAGGCCTAAGTGTGAGAGGCCAAAAGTGTTCCCCCAGAAAGTGTCTAGGAGCGCGTTTCGGGGCCTCAGGAGTGGTTTGGACCCCCCTTTTTGTGGTACTTTTTGTCAAGCTGAAGTTGGTGTTTCGGGTGGTTAAGAGTGCACAGGGCTTGGAGTTTTAACCAGGGTCTGTTTTGACCGATTCTCAGGGGAGCAAGATAGAGACATGGGACCTTGTCCTACCCCCCCCATTTGTGTGTACCCCGAGTCCAACGGTACCACCCTCGAGTCTCTAGGACTTAGGGTTCTGGAGTTATGAGCATTTGAAGTTCCCCCAAATAAGGGATTTGGGAGAGTGAAAATTTGGGGTTTTAACCAGGGTCAGTTTTAACCGATTCTCAGGGGAGCAAGATAAAGACATGGGACCTTGTCCTACCCCCCCATTTGTGGGTACCCCGAGTCCAACGGTACCACCCTTGAGTCTCTAGGACTTAGGGTTCCAGAGTTATGAGCATTTGAAGTTCCTCCATATAAGTGAGTTGGGAGAGTGAAAATTTGCCGAAGTGTGAGAGGCCAAAAGTGTTCCCCCAGAAAGTGTCTAGGAGCGCGTTTCGGGGCCTCAGGAGTGGTTTGGACCCCCCTTTTTGTGGTACTTTTTGTCAAGCTGAAGTTGGTGTTTCGGGTGGTTAAGAGTGTACAGGGCTCACAGGCCTAAGTGTGAGAGGCCAAAAGTGTTCCCCCAGAAAGTGTCTAGGAGCGCGTTTCGGGGCCTCAGGAGTGGTTTGGACCCCCTTTTTTGTGGTACTTTTTGTCAAGCTGAAGTTGGTGTTTCGGGTGGTTAAGAGTGTACAGGGCTCACAGGCCTAAGTGTGAGAGGCCAAAAGTGTTCCCCCAGAAAGTGTCTAGGAGCGCGTTTCGGGGCCTCAGGAGTGGTTTGGACCCCCCTTTTTGTGGTACTTTTTGTCAAGCTGAAGTTGGTGTTTCGGGTGGTTAAGAGTGTACAGGGCTCACAGGCCTAAGTGTGAGAGGCCAAAAGTGTTCCCCCAGAAAGTGTCTAGGAGCGCGTTTCGGAGCCTCAGGAGTGGTTTGGACCCCCCTTTTTGTGGTACTTTTTGTCAAGCTGAAGTTGGTGTTTCGGGTGGTTAAGAGTGCACAGGGCTTGGAGTTTTAACCAGGGTCTGTTTTGACCGATTCTCAGGGGAGCAAGATAGAGACATGGGACCTTGTCCTACCCCCCCATTTGTGTGTACCCCGAGTCCAACGGTACCACCCTCGAGTCTCTAGGACTTAGGGTTCTGGAGTTATGAGCATTTGAAGTTCCCCCAAATAAGGGATTTGGGAGAGTGAAAATTTGGGGTTTTAACCAGGGTCAGTTTTAACCAATTCTCAGGGGAGCAAGATAAAGACATGGGACCTTGTCCTACCCCCCCATTTGTGGGTACCCCGAGTCCAACGGTACCACCCTTGAGTCTCTAGGACTTAGGGTTCCAGAGTTATGAGCATTTGAAGTTCCTCCATATAAGTGAGTTGGGAGAGTGAAAATTTGCCGAAGTGTGAGAGGCCAAAAGTGTTCCCCCAGAAAGTGTCTAGGAGCGCGTTTCGGGGCCTCAGGAGTGGTTTGGACCCCCCTTTTTGTGGTACTTTTTGTCAAGCTGAAGTTGGTGTTTCGGGTGGTTAAGAGTGTACAGGGCTCACAGGCCTAAGTGTGAGAGGCCAAAAGTGTTCCCCCAGAAAGTGTCTAGGAGCGCGTTTCGGGGCCTCAGGAGTGGTTTGGACCCCCCTTTTTGTGGTACTTTTTGTCAAGCTGAAGTTGGTGTTTCGGGTGGTTAAGAGTGTACAGGGCTCACAGGCCTAAGTGTGAGAGGCCAAAAGTGTTCCCCCAGAAAGTGTCTAGGAGCGCGTTTCGGGGCCTCAGGAGTGGTTTGGACCCCCCTTTTTGTGGTACTTTTTGTCAAGCTGAAGTTGGTGTTTCGGGTGGTTAAGAGTGTACAGGGCTCACAGGCCTAAGTGTGAGAGGCCAAAAGTGTTCCCCCAGAAAGTGTCTAGGAGCGCGTTTCGGGGCCTCAGGAGTGGTTTGGACCCCCCTTTTTGTGGTACTTTTTGTCAAGCTGAAGTTGGTGTTTCGGGTGGTTAAGAGTGCACAGGGCTTGGAGTTTTAACCAGGGTCTGTTTTGACCGATTCTCAGGGGAGCAAGATAGAGACATGGGACCTTGTCCTACCCCCCCATTTGTGTGTACCCCGAGTCCAACGGTACCACCCTCGAGTCTCTAGGACTTAGGGTTCTGGAGTTATGAGCATTTGAAGTTCCCCCAAATAAGGGATTTGGGAGAGTGAAAATTTGGGGTTTTAACCAGGGTCAGTTTTAACCGATTCTCAGGGGAGCAAGATAAAGACATGGGACCTTGTCCTACCCCCCCATTTGTGGGTACCCCGAGTCCAACGGTACCACCCTTGAGTCTCTAGGACTTAGGGTTCCAGAGTTATGAGCATTTGAAGTTCCTCCATATAAGTGAGTTGGGAGAGTGAAAATTTGCCGAAGTGTGAGAGGCCAAAAGTGTTCCCCCAGAAAGTGTCTAGGAGCGCGTTTCGGGGCCTCAGGAGTGGTTTGGACCCCCCTTTTTGTGGTACTTTTTGTCAAGCTGAAGTTGGTGTTTCGGGTGGTTAAGAGTGTACAGGGCTCACAGGCCTAAGTGAGAGAGGCCAAAAGTGTTCCCCCAGAAAGTGTCTAGGAGCGCGTTTCGGGGCCTCAGGAGTGGTTTGGACCCCCCTTTTTGTGGTACTTTTTGTCAAGCTGAAGTTGGTGTTTCGGGTGGTTAAGAGTGTACAGGGCTCACAGGCCTAAGTGTGAGAGGCCAAAAGTGTTCCCCCAGAAAGTGTCTAGGAGCGTGTTTCGGGGCCTCAGGAGTGGTTTGGACCCCCCTTTTTGTGGTACTTTTTGTCAAGCTGAAGTTGGTGTTTCAGGTGGTTAAGAGTGTACAGGGCTCACAGGCCTAAGTGTGAGAGGCCAAAAGTGTTCCCCCAGAAAGTGTCTAGGAGCGCGTTTCGGGGCCTCAGGAGTGGTTTGGACCCCCCTTTTTGTGGTACTTTTTGTCAAGCTGAAGTTGGTGTTTCGGGTGGTTAAGAGTGTACAGGGCTCACAGGCCTAAGTGTGAGAGGCCAAAAGTGTTCCCCCAGAAAGTGTCTAGGAGCGCGTTTCGGGGCCTCAGGAGTGGTTTGGACCCCCCTTTTTGTGGTACTTTTTGTCAAGCTGAAGTTGGTGTTTCGGGTGGTTAAGAGTGTACAGGGCTCACAGGCCTAAGTGTGAGAGGCCAAAAGTGTTCCCCCAGAAAGTGTCTAGGAGCGCGTTTCGGGGCCTCAGGAGTGGTTTGGACCCCCCTTTTTGTGGTACTTTTTGTCAAGCTGAAGTTGGTGTTTCGGGTGGTTAAGAGTGTACAGGGCTCACAGGCCTAAGTGTGAGAGGCCAAAAGTGTTCCCCCAGAAAGTGTCTAGGAGCGCGTTTCGGGGCCTCAGGAGTGGTTTGGACCCCCCTTTTTGTGGTACTTTTTGTCAAGCTGAAGTTGGTGTTTCGGGTGGTTAAGAGTGTACAGGGCTCACAGGCCTAAGTGTGAGAGGCCAAAAGTGTTCCCCCAGAAAGTGTCTAGGAGCGCGTTTCGGGGCCTCAGGAGTGGTTTGGACCCCCCTTTTTGTGGTACTTTTTGTCAAGCTGAAGTTGGTGTTTCGGGTGGTTAAGAGTGCACAGGGCTTGGAGTTTTAACCAGGGTCTGTTTTGACCGATTCTCAGGGGAGCAAGATAGAGACATGGGACCTTGTCCTACCCCCCCATTTGTGTGTACCCCGAGTCCAACGGTACCACCCTCGAGTCTCTAGGACTTAGGGTTCTGGAGTTATGAGCATTTGAAGTTCCCCCAAATAAGGGATTTGGGAGAGTGAAAATTTGGGGTTTTAACCAGGGTCAGTTTTAACCGATTCTCAGGGGAGCAAGATAAAGACATGGGACCTTGTCCTACCCCCCCATTTGTGGGTACCCCGAGTCCAACGGTACCACCCTTGAGTCTCTAGGACTTAGGGTTCCAGAGTTATGAGCATTTGAAGTTCCTCCATATAAGTGAGTTGGGAGAGTGAAAATTTGCCGAAGTGTGAGAGGCCAAAAGTGTTCCCCCAGAAAGTGTCTAGGAGCGCGTTTCGGGGCCTCAGGAGTGGTTTGGACCCCCCTTTTTGTGGTACTTTTTGTCAAGCTGAAGTTGGTGTTTCGGGTGGTTAAGAGTGTACAGGGCTCACAGGCCTAAGTGTGAGAGGCCAAAAGTGTTCCCCCAGAAAGTGTCTAGGAGCGCGTTTCGGGGCCTCAGGAGTGGTTTGGACCCCCCTTTTTGTGGTACTTTTTGTCAAGCTGAAGTTGGTGTTTCGGGTGGTTAAGAGTGTACAGGGCTCACAGGCCTAAGTGTGAGAGGCCAAAAGTGTTCCCCCAGAAAGTGTCTAGGAGCGCGTTTCGGGGCCTCAGGAGTGGTTTGGACCCCCCTTTTTGTGGTACTTTTTGTCAAGCTGAAGTTGGTGTTTCGGGTGGTTAAGAGTGTACAGGGCTCACAGGCCTAAGTGTGAGAGGCCAAAAGTGTTCCCCCAGAAAGTGTCTAGGAGCGCGTTTCGGGGCCTCAGGAGTGGTTTGGACCCCCCTTTTTGTGGTACTTTTTGTCAAGCTGAAGTTGGTGTTTCGGGTGGTTAAGAGTGTACAGGGCTCACAGGCCTAAGTGTGAGAGGCCAAAAGTGTTCCCCCAGAAAGTGTCTAGGAGCGCGTTTCGGGGCCTCAGGAGTGGTTTGGACCCCCCTTTTTGTGGTACTTTTTGTCAAGCTGAAGTTGGTGTTTCGGGTGGTTAAGAGTGTACAGGGCTCACAGGCCTAAGTGTGAGAGGCCAAAAGTGTTCCCCCAGAAAGTGTCTAGGAGCGCGTTTCGGGGCCTCAGGAGTGGTTTGGACCCCCCTTTTTGTGGTACTTTTTGTCAAGCTGAAGTTGGTGTTTCGGGTGGTTAAGAGTGTACAGGGCTCACAGGCCTAAGTGTGAGAGGCCAAAAGTGTTCCCCCAGAAAGTGTCTAGGAGCGCGTTTCGGGGCCTCAGGAGTGGTTTGGACCCCCCTTTTTGTGGTACTTTTTGTCAAGCTGAAGTTGGTGTTTCGGGTGGTTAAGAGTGTACAGGGCTCACAGGCCTAAGTGTGAGAGGAGGCCAAAAGTGTTCCCCCAGAAAGTGTCTAGGAGCGCGTTTCGGGGCCTCAGGAGTGGTTTGGACCCCCCTTTTTGTGGTACTTTTTGTCAAGCTGAAGTTGGTGTTTCGGGTGGTTAAGAGTGTACAGGGCTCACAGGCCTAAGTGTGAGAGGCCAAAAGTGTTCCCCAGAAAGTGTCTAGGAGCGCGTTTCGGGGCCTCAGGAGTGGTTTGGACCCCCCTTTTTGTGGTACTTTTTGTCAAGCTGAAGTTGGTGTTTCGGGTGGTTAAGAGTGTACAGGGCTCACAGGCCTAAGTGTGAGAGGCCAAAAGTGTTCCCCCAGAAAGTGTCTAGGAGCGCGTTTCGGGGCCTCAGGAGTGGTTTGGACCCCCTTTTTTGTGGTACTTTTTGTCAAGCTGAAGTTGGTGTTTCGGGTGGTTAAGAGTGTACAGGGCTCACAGGCCTAAGTGTGAGAGGCCAAAAGTGTTCCCCCAGAAAGTGTCTAGGAGCGCGTTTCGGGGCCTCAGGAGTGGTTTGGACCCCCCTTTTTGTGGTACTTTTTGTCAAGCTGAAGTTGGTGTTTCGGGTGGTTAAGAGTGTACAGGGCTCACAGGCCTAAGTGTGAGAGGCCAAAAGTGTTCCCCCAGAAAGTGTCTAGGAGCGCGTTTCGGAGCCTCAGGAGTGGTTTGGACCCCCCTTTTTGTGGTACTTTTTGTCAAGCTGAAGTTGGTGTTTCGGGTGGTTAAGAGTGCACAGGGCTTGGAGTTTTAACCAGGGTCTGTTTTGACCGATTCTCAGGGGAGCAAGATAGAGACATGGGACCTTGTCCTACCCCCCCATTTGTGTGTACCCCGAGTCCAACGGTACCACCCTCGAGTCTCTAGGACTTAGGGTTCTGGAGTTATGAGCATTTGAAGTTCCCCCAAATAAGGGATTTGGGAGAGTGAAAATTTGGGGTTTTAACCAGGGTCAGTTTTAACCGATTCTCAGGGGAGCAAGATAAAGACATGGGACCTTGTCCTACCCCCCCATTTGTGGGTACCCCGAGTCCAACGGTACCACCCTTGAGTCTCTAGGACTTAGGGTTCCAGAGTTATGAGCATTTGAAGTTCCTCCATATAAGTGAGTTGGGAGAGTGAAAATTTGCCGAAGTGTGAGAGGCCAAAAGTGTTCCCCCAGAAAGTGTCTAGGAGCGCGTTTCGGGGCCTCAGGAGTGGTTTGGACCCCCTTTTTGTTGTACTTTTTGTCAAGCTGAAGTTGGTGTTTCGGGTGGTTAAGAGTGTACAGGGCTCACAGGCCTAAGTGTGAGAGGCCAAAAGTGTTCCCCCAGAAAGTGTCTAGGAGCGCGTTTCGGGGCCTCAGGAGTGGTTTGGACCCCCCTTTTTGTGGTACTTTTTGTCAAGCTGAAGTTGGTGTTTCGGGTGGTTAAGAGTGTACAGGGCTCACAGGCCTAAGTGTGAGAGGCCAAAAGTGTTCCCCCAGAAAGTGTCTAGGAGCGCGTTTCGGGGCCTCAGGAGTGGTTTGGACCCCCCTTTTTGTGGTACTTTTTGTCAAGCTGAAGTTGGTGTTTCGGGTGGTTAAGAGTGTACAGGGCTCACAGGCCTAAGTGTGAGAGGCCAAAAGTGTTCCCCCAGAAAGTGTCTAGGAGCGCGTTTCGGGGCCTCAGGAGTGGTTTGGACCCCCCTTTTTGTGGTACTTTTTGTCAAGCTGAAGTTGGTGTTTCGGGTGGTTAAGAGTGCACAGGGCTTGGAGTTTTAACCAGGGTCTGTTTTGACCGATTCTCAGGGGAGCAAGATAGAGACATGGGACCTTGTCCTACCCCCCCATTTGTGTGTACCCCGAGTCCAACGGTACCACCCTCGAGTCTCTAGGACTTAGGGTTCTGGAGTTATGAGCATTTGAAGTTCCCCCAAATAAGGGATTTGGGAGAGTGAAAATTTGGGGTTTTAACCAGGGTCAGTTTTAACCGATTCTCAGGGGAGCAAGATAAAGACATGGGACCTTGTCCTACCCCCCATTTGTGGGTACCCCGAGTCCAACGGTACCACCCTTGAGTCTCTAGGACTTAGGGTTCCAGAGTTATGAGCATTTGAAGTTCCTCCATATAAGTGAGTTGGGAGAGTGAAAATTTGCCGAAGTGTGAGAGGCCAAAAGTGTTCCCCCAGAAAGTGTCTAGGAGCGCGTTTCGGGGCCTCAGGAGTGGTTTGGACCCCCCTTTTTGTGGTACTTTTTGTCAAGCTGAAGTTGGTGTTTCGGGTGGTTAAGAGTGTACAGGGCTCACAGGCCTAAGTGAGAGAGGCCAAAAGTGTTCCCCCAGAAAGTGTCTAGGAGCGCGTTTCGGGGCCTCAGGAGTGGTTTGGACCCCCCTTTTTGTGGTACTTTTTGTCAAGCTGAAGTTGGTGTTTCGGGTGGTAAAGAGTGTACAGGGCTCACAGGCCTAAGTGTGAGAGGCCAAAAGTGTTCCCCCAGAAAGTGTCTAGGAGCGCGTTTCGGGGCCTCAGGAGTGGTTTGGACCCCCCTTTTTGTGGTACTTTTTGTCAAGCTGAAGTTGGTGTTTCGGGTGGTTAAGAGTGCACAGGGCTTGGAGTTTTAACCAGGGTCTGTTTTGACCGATTCTCAGGGGAGCAAGATAGAGACATGGGACCTTGTCCTACCCCCCCATTTGTGTGTACCCCGAGTCCAACGGTACCACCCTCGAGTCTCTAGGACTTAGGGTTCTGGAGTTATGAGCATTTGAAGTTCCCCCAAATAAGGGATTTGGGAGAGTGAAAATTTGGGGTTTTAACCAGGGTCAGTTTTAACCGATTCTCAGGGGAGCAAGATAAAGACATGGGACCTTGTCCTACCCCCCCATTTGTGGGTACCCCGAGTCCAACGGTACCACCCTTGAGTCTCTAGGACTTAGGGTTCCAGAGTTATGAGCATTTGAAGTTCCTCCATATAAGTGAGTTGGGAGAGTGAAAATTTGCCGAAGTGTGAGAGGCCAAAAGTGTTCCCCCAGAAAGTGTCTAGGAGCGCGTTTCGGGGCCTCAGGAGTGGTTTGGACCCCCCTTTTTGTGGTACTTTTTGTCAAGCTGAAGTTGGTGTTTCGGGTGGTTAAGAGTGTACAGGGCTCACAGGCCTAAGTGTGAGAGGCCAAAAGTGTTCCCCCAGAAAGTGTCTAGGAGCGCGTTTCGGGGCCTCAGGAGTGGTTTGGACCCCCCTTTTTGTGGTACTTTTTGTCAAGCTGAAGTTGGTGTTTCGGGTGGTTAAGAGTGTACAGGGCTCACAGGCCTAAGTGTGAGAGGCCAAAAGTGTTCCCCCAGAAAGTGTCTAGGAGCGCGTTTCGGAGCCTCAGGAGTGGTTTGGACCCCCCTTTTTGTGGTACTTTTTGTCAAGCTGAAGTTGGTGTTTCGGGTGGTTAAGAGTGCACAGGGCTTGGAGTTTTAACCAGGGTCTGTTTTGACCGATTCTCAGGGGAGCAAGATAGAGACATGGGACCTTGTCCTACCCCCCCATTTGTGTGTACCCCGAGTCCAACGGTACCACCCTCGAGTCTCTAGGACTTAGGGTTCTGGAGTTATGAGCATTTGAAGTTCCCCCAAATAAGGGATTTGGGAGAGTGAAAATTTGGGGTTTTAACCAGGGTCAGTTTTAACCGATTCTCAGGGGAGCAAGATAAAGACATGGGACCTTGTCCTACCCCCCCATTTGTGGGTACCCCGAGTCCAACGGTACCACCCTTGAGTCTCTAGGACTTAGGGTTCCAGAGTTATGAGCATTTGAAGTTCCTCCATATAAGTGAGTTGGGAGAGTGAAAATTTGCCGAAGTGTGAGAGGCCAAAAGTGTTCCCCCAGAAAGTGTCTAGGAGCGCGTTTCGGGGCCTCAGGAGTGGTTTGGACCCCCCTTTTTGTGGTACTTTTTGTCAAGCTGAAGTTGGTGTTTCGGGTGGTTAAGAGTGTACAGGGCTCACAGGCCTAAGTGTGAGAGGCCAAAAGTGTTCCCCCAGAAAGTGTCTAGGAGCGCGTTTCGGGGCCTCAGGAGTGGTTTGGACCCCCCTTTTTGTGGTACTTTTTGTCAAGCTGAAGTTGGTGTTTCGGGTGGTTAAGAGTGTACAGGGCTCACAGGCCTAAGTGTGAGAGGCCAAAAGTGTTCCCCCAGAAAGTGTCTAGGAGCGCGTTTCGGGGCCTCAGGAGTGGTTTGGACCCCCCTTTTTGTGGTACTTTTTGTCAAGCTGAAGTTGGTGTTTCGGGTGGTTAAGAGTGTACAGGGCTCACAGGCCTAAGTGTGAGAGGCCAAAAGTGTTCCCCCAGAAAGTGTCTAGGAGCGCGTTTCGGGGCCTCAGGAGTGGTTTGGACCCCCCTTTTTGTGGTACTTTTTGTCAAGCTGAAGTTGGTGTTTCGGGTGGTTAAGAGTGCACAGGGCTTGGAGTTTTAACCAGGGTCTGTTTTGACCGATTCTCAGGGGAGCAAGATAGAGACATGGGACCTTGTCCTACCCCCCCATTTGTGTGTACCCCGAGTCCAACGGTACCACCCTCGAGTCTCTAGGACTTAGGGTTCTGGAGTTATGAGCATTTGAAGTTCCCCCAAATAAGGGATTTGGGAGAGTGAAAATTTGGGGTTTTAACCAGGGTCAGTTTTAACCGATTCTCAGGGGAGCAAGATAAAGACATGGGACCTTGTCCTACCCCCCCATTTGTGGGTACCCCGAGTCCAACGGTACCACCCTTGAGTCTCTAGGACTTAGGGTTCCAGAGTTATGAGCATTTGAAGTTCCTCCATATAAGTGAGTTGGGAGAGTGAAAATTTGCCGAAGTGAGAGAGGCCAAAAGTGTTCCCCCAGAAAGTGTCTAGGAGCGCGTTTCGGGGCCTCAGGAGTGGTTTGGACCCCCCTTTTTGTGGTACTTTTTGTCAAGCTGAAGTTGGTGTTTCGGGTGGTTAAGAGTGTACAGGGCTCACAGGCCTAAGTGTGAGAGGCCAAAAGTGTTCCCCCAGAAAGTGTCTAGGAGCGCGTTTCGGGGCCTCAGGAGTGGTTTGGACCCCCCTTTTTGTGGTACTTTTTGTCAAGCTGAAGTTGGTGTTTCGGGTGGTTAAGAGTGTACAGGGCTCACAGGCCTAAGTGTGAGAGGCCAAAAGTGTTCCCCCAGAAAGTGTCTAGGAGCGCGTTTCGGGGCCTCAGGAGTGGTTTGGACCCCCCTTTTTGTGGTACTTTTTGTCAAGCTGAAGTTGGTGTTTCGGGTGGTTAAGAGTGTACAGGGCTCACAGGCCTAAGTGTGAGAGGCCAAAAGTGTTCCCCCAGAAAGTGTCTAGGAGCGCGTTTCGGGGCCTCAGGAGTGGTTTGGACCCCCCTTTTTGTGGTACTTTTTGTCAAGCTGAAGTTGGTGTTTCGGGTGGTTAAGAGTGTACAGGGCTCACAGGCCTAAGTGTGAGAGGCCAAAAGTGTTCCCCCAGAAAGTGTCTAGGAGCGCGTTTCGGGGCCTCAGGAGTGGTTTGGACCCCCCTTTTTGTGGTACTTTTTGTCAAGCTGAAGTTGGTGTTTCGGGTGGTTAAGAGTGTACAGGGCTCACAGGCCTAAGTGTGAGAGGCCAAAAGTGTTCCCCCAGAAAGTGTCTAGGAGCGCGTTTCGGGGCCTCAGGAGTGGTTTGGACCCCCCTTTTTGTGGTACTTTTTGTCAAGCTGAAGTTGGTGTTTCGGGTGGTTAAGAGTGTACAGGGCTCACAGGCCTAAGTGTGAGAGGCCAAAAGTGTTCCCCCAGAAAGTGTCTAGGAGCGCGTTTCGGGGCCTCAGGAGTGGTTTGGACCCCCCTTTTTGTGGTACTTTTTGTCAAGCTGAAGTTGGTGTTTCGGGTGGTTAAGAGTGTACAGGGCTCACAGGCCTAAGTGTGAGAGGCCAAAAGTGTTCCCCCAGAAAGTGTCTAGGAGCGCGTTTCGGGGCCTCAGGAGTGGTTTGGACCCCCCTTTTTGTGGTACTTTTTGTCAAGCTGAAGTTGGTGTTTCGGGTGGTTAAGAGTGTACAGGGCTCACAGGCCTAAGTGTGAGAGGCCAAAAGTGTTCCCCCAGAAAGTGTCTAGGAGCGCGTTTCGGGGCCTCAGGAGTGGTTTGGACCCCCCTTTTTGTGGTACTTTTTGTCAAGCTGAAGTTGGTGTTTCGGGTGGTTAAGAGTGTACAGGGCTCACAGGCCTAAGTGTGAGAGGCCAAAAGTGTTCCCCCAGAAAGTGTCTAGGAGCGCGTTTCGGGGCCTCAGGAGTGGTTTGGACCCCCCTTTTTGTGGTACTTTTTGTCAAGCTGAAGTTGGTGTTTCGGGTGGTTAAGAGTGCACAGGGCTCACAGGCCTAAGTGTGAGAGGCCAAAAGTGTTCCCCCAGAAAGTGTCTAGGAGCGCGTTTCGGGGCCTCAGGAGTGGTTTGGACCCCCCTTTTTGTGGTACTTTTTGTCAAGCTGAAGTTGGTGTTTCGGGTGGTTAAGAGTGCACAGGGCTTGGAGTTTTAACCAGGGTCTGTTTTGACCGATTCTCAGGGGAGCAAGATAGAGACATGGGACCTTGTCCTACCCCCCCCATTTGTGTGTACCCCGAGTCCAACGGTACCACCCTCGAGTCTCTAGGACTTAGGGTTCTGGAGTTATGAGCATTTGAAGTTCCCCCAAATAAGGGATTTGGGAGAGTGAAAATTTGGGGTTTTAACCAGGGTCAGTTTTAACCGATTCTCAGGGGAGCAAGATAAAGACATGGGACCTTGTCCTACCCCCCCATTTGTGGGTACCCCGAGTCCAACGGTACCACCCTTGAGTCTCTAGGACTTAGGGTTCCAGAGTTATGAGCATTTGAAGTTCCTCCATATAAGTGAGTTGGGAGAGTGAAAATTTGCCGAAGTGTGAGAGGCCAAAAGTGTTCCCCCAGAAAGTGTCTAGGAGCGCGTTTCGGGGCCTCAGGAGTGGTTTGGACCCCCCTTTTTGTGGTACTTTTTGTCAAGCTGAAGTTGGTGTTTCGGGTGGTTAAGAGTGTACAGGGCTCACAGGCCTAAGTGTGAGAGGCCAAAAGTGTTCCCCCAGAAAGTGTCTAGGAGCGCGTTTCGGGGCCTCAGGAGTGGTTTGGACCCCCTTTTTTGTGGTACTTTTTGTCAAGCTGAAGTTGGTGTTTCGGGTGGTTAAGAGTGTACAGGGCTCACAGGCCTAAGTGTGAGAGGCCAAAAGTGTTCCCCCAGAAAGTGTCTAGGAGCGCGTTTCGGGGCCTCAGGAGTGGTTTGGACCCCCCTTTTTGTGGTACTTTTTGTCAAGCTGAAGTTGGTGTTTCGGGTGGTTAAGAGTGTACAGGGCTCACAGGCCTAAGTGTGAGAGGCCAAAAGTGTTCCCCCAGAAAGTGTCTAGGAGCGCGTTTCGGAGCCTCAGGAGTGGTTTGGACCCCCCTTTTTGTGGTACTTTTTGTCAAGCTGAAGTTGGTGTTTCGGGTGGTTAAGAGTGCACAGGGCTTGGAGTTTTAACCAGGGTCTGTTTTGACCGATTCTCAGGGGAGCAAGATAGAGACATGGGACCTTGTCCTACCCCCCCATTTGTGTGTACCCCGAGTCCAACGGTACCACCCTCGAGTCTCTAGGACTTAGGGTTCTGGAGTTATGAGCATTTGAAGTTCCCCCAAATAAGGGATTTGGGAGAGTGAAAATTTGGGGTTTTAACCAGGGTCAGTTTTAACCAATTCTCAGGGGAGCAAGATAAAGACATGGGACCTTGTCCTACCCCCCCATTTGTGGGTACCCCGAGTCCAACGGTACCACCCTTGAGTCTCTAGGACTTAGGGTTCCAGAGTTATGAGCATTTGAAGTTCCTCCATATAAGTGAGTTGGGAGAGTGAAAATTTGCCGAAGTGTGAGAGGCCAAAAGTGTTCCCCCAGAAAGTGTCTAGGAGCGCGTTTCGGGGCCTCAGGAGTGGTTTGGACCCCCCTTTTTGTGGTACTTTTTGTCAAGCTGAAGTTGGTGTTTCGGGTGGTTAAGAGTGTACAGGGCTCACAGGCCTAAGTGTGAGAGGCCAAAAGTGTTCCCCCAGAAAGTGTCTAGGAGCGCGTTTCGGGGCCTCAGGAGTGGTTTGGACCCCCCTTTTTGTGGTACTTTTTGTCAAGCTGAAGTTGGTGTTTCGGGTGGTTAAGAGTGTACAGGGCTCACAGGCCTAAGTGTGAGAGGCCAAAAGTGTTCCCCCAGAAAGTGTCTAGGAGCGCGTTTCGGGGCCTCAGGAGTGGTTTGGACCCCCCTTTTTGTGGTACTTTTTGTCAAGCTGAAGTTGGTGTTTCGGGTGGTTAAGAGTGTACAGGGCTCACAGGCCTAAGTGTGAGAGGCCAAAAGTGTTCCCCCAGAAAGTGTCTAGGAGCGCGTTTCGGGGCCTCAGGAGTGGTTTGGACCCCCCTTTTTGTGGTACTTTTTGTCAAGCTGAAGTTGGTGTTTCGGGTGGTTAAGAGTGCACAGGGCTTGGAGTTTTAACCAGGGTCTGTTTTGACCGATTCTCAGGGGAGCAAGATAGAGACATGGGACCTTGTCCTACCCCCCCATTTGTGTGTACCCCGAGTCCAACGGTACCACCCTCGAGTCTCTAGGACTTAGGGTTCTGGAGTTATGAGCATTTGAAGTTCCCCCAAATAAGGGATTTGGGAGAGTGAAAATTTGGGGTTTTAACCAGGGTCAGTTTTAACCGATTCTCAGGGGAGCAAGATAAAGACATGGGACCTTGTCCTACCCCCCCATTTGTGGGTACCCCGAGTCCAACGGTACCACCCTTGAGTCTCTAGGACTTAGGGTTCCAGAGTTATGAGCATTTGAAGTTCCTCCATATAAGTGAGTTGGGAGAGTGAAAATTTGCCGAAGTGTGAGAGGCCAAAAGTGTTCCCCCAGAAAGTGTCTAGGAGCGCGTTTCGGGGCCTCAGGAGTGGTTTGGACCCCCCTTTTTGTGGTACTTTTTGTCAAGCTGAAGTTGGTGTTTCGGGTGGTTAAGAGTGTACAGGGCTCACAGGCCTAAGTGAGAGAGGCCAAAAGTGTTCCCCCAGAAAGTGTCTAGGAGCGCGTTTCGGGGCCTCAGGAGTGGTTTGGACCCCCCTTTTTGTGGTACTTTTTGTCAAGCTGAAGTTGGTGTTTCGGGTGGTAAAGAGTGTACAGGGCTCACAGGCCTAAGTGTGAGAGGCCAAAAGTGTTCCCCCAGAAAGTGTCTAGGAGCGCGTTTCGGGGCCTCAGGAGTGGTTTGGACCCCCCTTTTTGTGGTACTTTTTGTCAAGCTGAAGTTGGTGTTTCAGGTGGTTAAGAGTGTACAGGGCTCACAGGCCTAAGTGTGAGAGGCCAAAAGTGTTCCCCCAGAAAGTGTCTAGGAGCGCGTTTCGGGGCCTCAGGAGTGGTTTGGACCCCCCTTTTTGTGGTACTTTTTGTCAAGCTGAAGTTGGTGTTTCGGGTGGTTAAGAGTGTACAGGGCTCACAGGCCTAAGTGTGAGAGGCCAAAAGTGTTCCCCCAGAAAGTGTCTAGGAGCGCGTTTCGGGGCCTCAGGAGTGGTTTGGACCCCCCTTTTTGTGGTACTTTTTGTCAAGCTGAAGTTGGTGTTTCGGGTGGTTAAGAGTGTACAGGGCTCACAGGCCTAAGTGTGAGAGGCCAAAAGTGTTCCCCCAGAAAGTGTCTAGGAGCGCGTTTCGGGGCCTCAGGAGTGGTTTGGACCCCCCTTTTTGTGGTACTTTTTGTCAAGCTGAAGTTGGTGTTTCGGGTGGTTAAGAGTGTACAGGGCTCACAGGCCTAAGTGTGAGAGGCCAAAAGTGTTCCCCCAGAAAGTGTCTAGGAGCGCGTTTCGGGGCCTCAGGAGTGGTTTGGACCCCCCTTTTTGTGGTACTTTTTGTCAAGCTGAAGTTGGTGTTTCGGGTGGTTAAGAGTGTACAGGGCTCACAGGCCTAAGTGTGAGAGGCCAAAAGTGTTCCCCCAGAAAGTGTCTAGGAGCGCGTTTCGGGGCCTCAGGAGTGGTTTGGACCCCCCTTTTTGTGGTACTTTTTGTCAAGCTGAAGTTGGTGTTTCGGGTGGTTAAGAGTGTACAGGGCTCACAGGCCTAAGTGTGAGAGGCCAAAAGTGTTCCCCCAGAAAGTGTCTAGGAGCGCGTTTCGGGGCCTCAGGAGTGGTTTGGACCCCCCTTTTTGTGGTACTTTTTGTCAAGCTGAAGTTGGTGTTTCGGGTGGTTAAGAGTGTACAGGGCTCACAGGCCTAAGTGTGAGAGGCCAAAAGTGTTCCCCCAGAAAGTGTCTAGGAGCGCGTTTCGGGGCCTCAGGAGTGGTTTGGACCCCCCTTTTTGTGGTACTTTTTGTCAAGCTGAAGTTGGTGTTTCGGGTGGTTAAGAGTGCACAGGGCTTGGAGTTTTAACCAGGGTCTGTTTTGACCGATTCTCAGGGGAGCAAGATAGAGACATGGGACCTTGTCCTACCCCCCCATTTGTGTGTACCCCGAGTCCAACGGTACCACCCTCGAGTCTCTAGGACTTAGGGTTCTGGAGTTATGAGCATTTGAAGTTCCCCCAAATAAGGGATTTGGGAGAGTGAAAATTTGGGGTTTTAACCAGGGTCAGTTTTAACCGATTCTCAGGGGAGCAAGATAAAGACATGGGACCTTGTCCTACCCCCCCATTTGTGGGTACCCCGAGTCCAACGGTACCACCCTTGAGTCTCTAGGACTTAGGGTTCCAGAGTTATGAGCATTTGAAGTTCCTCCATATAAGTGAGTTGGGAGAGTGAAAATTTGCCGAAGTGTGAGAGGCCAAAAGTGTTCCCCCAGAAAGTGTCTAGGAGCGCGTTTCGGGGCCTCAGGAGTGGTTTGGACCCCCCTTTTTGTGGTACTTTTTGTCAAGCTGAAGTTGGTGTTTCGGGTGGTTAAGAGTGTACAGGGCTCACAGGCCTAAGTGTGAGAGGCCAAAAGTGTTCCCCCAGAAAGTGTCTAGGAGCGCGTTTCGGGGCCTCAGGAGTGGTTTGGACCCCCCTTTTTGTGGTACTTTTTGTCAAGCTGAAGTTGGTGTTTCGGGTGGTTAAGAGTGTACAGGGCTCACAGGCCTAAGTGTGAGAGGCCAAAAGTGTTCCCCCAGAAAGTGTCTAGGAGCGCGTTTCGGGGCCTCAGGAGTGGTTTGGACCCCCCTTTTTGTGGTACTTTTTGTCAAGCTGAAGTTGGTGTTTCGGGTGGTTAAGAGTGTACAGGGCTCACAGGCCTAAGTGTGAGAGGCCAAAAGTGTTCCCCCAGAAAGTGTCTAGGAGCGCGTTTCGGGGCCTCAGGAGTGGTTTGGACCCCCCTTTTTGTGGTACTTTTTGTCAAGCTGAAGTTGGTGTTTCGGGTGGTTAAGAGTGCACAGGGCTTGGAGTTTTAACCAGGGTCTGTTTTGACCGATTCTCAGGGGAGCAAGATAGAGACATGGGACCTTGTCCTACCCCCCCCATTTGTGTGTACCCCGAGTCCAACGGTACCACCCTCGAGTCTCTAGGACTTAGGGTTCTGGAGTTATGAGCATTTGAAGTTCCCCCAAATAAGGGATTTGGGAGAGTGAAAATTTGGGGTTTTAACCAGGGTCAGTTTTAACCGATTCTCAGGGGAGCAAGATAAAGACATGGGACCTTGTCCTACCCCCCCCATTTGTGGGTACCCCGAGTCCAACGGTACCACCCTTGAGTCTCTAGGACTTAGGGTTCCAGAGTTATGAGCATTTGAAGTTCCTCCATATAAGTGAGTTGGGAGAGTGAAAATTTGCCGAAGTGTGAGAGGCCAAAAGTGTTCCCCCAGAAAGTGTCTAGGAGCGCGTTTCGGGGCCTCAGGAGTGGTTTGGACCCCCCTTTTTGTGGTACTTTTTGTCAAGCTGAAGTTGGTGTTTCGGGTGGTTAAGAGTGTACAGGGCTCACAGGCCTAAGTGTGAGAGGCCAAAAGTGTTCCCCCAGAAAGTGTCTAGGAGCGCGTTTCGGGGCCTCAGGAGTGGTTTGGACCCCCCTTTTTGTGGTACTTTTTGTCAAGCTGAAGTTGGTGTTTCGGGTGGTTAAGAGTGTACAGGGCTCACAGGCCTAAGTGTGAGAGGCCAAAAGTGTTCCCCCAGAAAGTGTCTAGGAGCGCGTTTCGGGGCCTCAGGAGTGGTTTGGACCCCCCTTTTTGTGGTACTTTTTGTCAAGCTGAAGTTGGTGTTTCGGGTGGTTAAGAGTGCACAGGGCTCACAGGCCTAAGTGTGAGAGGCCAAAAGTGTTCCCCCAGAAAGTGTCTAGGAGCGCGTTTCGGGGCCTCAGGAGTGGTTTGGACCCCCCTTTTTGTGGTACTTTTTGTCAAGCTGAAGTTGGTGTTTCGGGTGGTTAAGAGTGCACAGGGCTTGGAGTTTTAACCAGGGTCTGTTTTGACCGATTCTCAGGGGAGCAAGATAGAGACATGGGACCTTGTCCTACCCCCCCATTTGTGTGTACCCCGAGTCCAACGGTACCACCCTCGAGTCTCTAGGACTTAGGGTTCTGGAGTTATGAGCATTTGAAGTTCCCCCAAATAAGGGATTTGGGAGAGTGAAAATTTGGGGTTTTAACCAGGGTCAGTTTTAACCGATTCTCAGGGGAGCAAGATAAAGACATGGGACCTTGTCCTACCCCCCCATTTGTGGGTACCCCGAGTCCAACGGTACCACCCTTGAGTCTCTAGGACTTAGGGTTCCAGAGTTATGAGCATTTGAAGTTCCTCCATATAAGTGAGTTGGGAGAGTGAAAATTTGCCGAAGTGTGAGAGGCCAAAAGTGTTCCCCCAGAAAGTGTCTAGGAGCGCGTTTCGGGGCCTCAGGAGTGGTTTGGACCCCCCTTTTTGTGGTACTTTTTGTCAAGCTGAAGTTGGTGTTTCGGGTGGTTAAGAGTGTACAGGGCTCACAGGCCTAAGTGTGAGAGGCCAAAAGTGTTCCCCCAGAAAGTGTCTAGGAGCGCGTTTCGGGGCCTCAGGAGTGGTTTGGACCCCCCTTTTTGTGGTACTTTTTGTCAACCTGAAGTTGGTATTTCGGGTGGTTAAGAGTGTACAGGGCTCACAGGCCTAAGTGTGAGAGGCCAAAAGTGTTCCCCCAGAAAGTGTCTAGGAGCGCGTTTCGGGGCCTCAGGAGTGGTTTGGACCCCCCTTTTTGTGGTACTTTTTGTCAAGCTGAAGTTGGTGTTTCGGGTGGTTAAGAGTGCACAGGGCTTGGAGTTTTAACCAGGGTCTGTTTTGACCGATTCTCAGGGGAGCAAGATAGAGACATGGGACCTTGTCCTACCCCCCCATTTGTGTGTACCCCGAGTCCAACGGTACCACCCTCGAGTCTCTAGGACTTAGGGTTCTGGAGTTATGAGCATTTGAAGTTCCCCCAAATAAGGGATTTGGGAGAGTGAAAATTTGGGGTTTTAACCAGGGTCAGTTTTAACCGATTCTCAGGGGAGCAAGATAAAGACATGGGACCTTGTCCTACCCCCCCCCCCCATTTGTGGGTACCCCGAGTCCAACGGTACCACCCTTGAGTCTCTAGGACTTAGGGTTCCAGAGTTATGAGCATTTGAAGTTCCTCCATATAAGTGAGTTGGGAGAGTGAAAATTTGCCGAAGTGTGAGAGGCCAAAAGTGTTCCCCCAGAAAGTGTCTAGGAGCGCGTTTCGGGGCCTCAGGAGTGGTTTGGACCCCCCTTTTTGTGGTACTTTTTGTCAAGCTGAAGTTGGTGTTTCGGGTGGTTAAGAGTGTACAGGGCTCACAGGCCTAAGTGTGAGAGGCCAAAAGTGTTCCCCCAGAAAGTGTCTAGGAGCGCGTTTCGGGGCCTCAGGAGTGGTTTGGACCCCCCTTTTTGTGGTACTTTTTGTCAAGCTGAAGTTGGTGTTTCGGGTGGTTAAGAGTGTACAGGGCTCACAGGCCTAAGTGTGAGAGGCCAAAAGTGTTCCCCCAGAAAGTGTCTAGGAGCGCGTTTCGGGGCCTCAGGAGTGGTTTGGACCCCCCTTTTTGTGGTACTTTTTGTCAAGCTGAAGTTGGTGTTTCGGGTGGTTAAGAGTGCACAGGGCTTGGAGTTTTAACCAGGGTCTGTTTTGACCGATTCTCAGGGGAGCAAGATAGAGACATGGGACCTTGTCCTACCCCCCCATTTGTGTGTACCCCGAGTCCAACGGTACCACCCTCGAGTCTCTAGGACTTAGGGTTCTGGAGTTATGAGCATTTGAAGTTCCCCCAAATAAGGGATTTGGGAGAGTGAAAATTTGGGGTTTTAACCAGGGTCAGTTTTAACCGATTCTCAGGGGAGCAAGATAAAGACATGGGACCTTGTCCTACCCCCCCCATTTGTGGGTACCCCGAGTCCAACGGTACCACCCTTGAGTCTCTAGGACTTAGGGTTCCAGAGTTATGAGCATTTGAAGTTCCTCCATATAAGTGAGTTGGGAGAGTGAAAATTTGCCGAAGTGTGAGAGGCCAAAAGTGTTCCCCCAGAAAGTGTCTAGGAGCGCGTTTCGGGGCCTCAGGAGTGGTTTGGACCCCCCTTTTTGTGGTACTTTTTGTCAAGCTGAAGTTGGTGTTTCGGGTGGTTAAGAGTGCACAGGGCTCACAGGCCTAAGTGTGAGAGGCCAAAAGTGTTCCCCCAGAAAGTGTCTAGGAGCGCGTTTCGGGGCCTCAGGAGTGGTTTGGACCCCCCTTTTTGTGGTACTTTTTGTCAAGCTGAAGTTGGTGTTTCGGGTGGTTAAGAGTGTACAGGGCTCACAGGCCTAAGTGTGAGAGGCCAAACGTGTTCCCCCAGAAAGTGTCTAGGAGCGCGTTTCGGGGCCTCAGGAGTGGTTTGGACCCCCCTTTTTGTGGTACTTTTTGTCAAGCTGAAGTTGGTGTTTCGGGTGGTTAAGAGTGTACAGGGCTCACAGGCCTAAGTGTGAGAGGCCAAAAGTGTTCCCCCAGAAAGTGTCTAGGAGCGCGTTTCGGGGCCTCAGGAGTGGTTTGGACCCCCCTTTTTGTGGTACTTTTTGTCAAGCTGAAGTTGGTGTTTCGGGTGGTTAAGAGTGCACAGGGCTTGGAGTTTTAACCAGGGTCTGTTTTGACCGATTCTCAGGGGAGCAAGATAGAGACATGGGACCTTGTCCTACCCCCCCATTTGTGTGTACCCCGAGTCCAACGGTACCACCCTCGAGTCTCTAGGACTTAGGGTTCTGGAGTTATGAGCATTTGAAGTTCCCCCAAATAAGGGATTTGGGAGAGTGAAAATTTGGGGTTTTAACCAGGGTCAGTTTTAACCGATTCTCAGGGGAGCAAGATAAAGACATGGGACCTTGTCCTACCCCCCCCATTTGTGGGTACCCCCGAGTCCAACGGTACCACCCTTGAGTCTCTAGGACTTAGGGTTCCAGAGTTATGAGCATTTGAAGTTCCTCCATATAAGTGAGTTGGGAGAGTGAAAATTTGCCGAAGTGTGAGAGGCCAAAAGTGTTCCCCCAGAAAGGGTCTAGGAGCGCGTTTCGGGGCCTCAGGAGTGGTTTGGACCCCCCTTTTTGTGGTACTTTTTGTCAAGCTGAAGTTGGTGTTTCGGGTGGTTAAGAGTGTACAGGGCTCACAGGCCTAAGTGTGAGAGGCCAAAAGTGTTCCCCCAGAAAGTGTCTAGGAGCGCGTTTCGGGGCCTCAGGAGTGGTTTGGACCCCCCTTTTTGTGGTACTTTTTGTCAAGCTGAAGTTGGTGTTTCGGGTGGTTAAGAGTGTACAGGGCTCACAGGCCTAAGTGTGAGAGGCCAAAAGTGTTCCCCCAGAAAGGGTCTAGGAGCGCGTTTCGGGGCCTCAGGAGTGGTTTGGACCCCCCTTTTTGTGGTACTTTTTGTCAAGCTGAAGTTGGTGTTTCGGGTGGTTAAGAGTGTACAGGGCTCACAGGCCTAAGTGTGAGAGGCCAAAAGTGTTCCCCCAGAAAGTGTCTAGGAGCGCGTTTCGGGGCCTCAGGAGTGGTTTGGACCCCCCTTTTTGTGGTACTTTTTGTCAAGCTGAAGTTGGTGTTTCGGGTGGTTAAGAGTGTACAGGGCTCACAGGCCTAAGTGTGAGAGGCCAAAAGTGTTCCCCCAGAAAGTGTCTAGGAGCGCGTTTCGGGGCCTCAGGAGTGGTTTGGACCCCCCTTTTTGTGGTACTTTTTGTCAAGCTGAAGTTGGTGTTTCGGGTGGTTAAGAGTGTACAGGGCTCACAGGCCTAAGTGTGAGAGGCCAAAAGTGTTCCCCCAGAAAGTGTCTAGGAGCGCGTTTCGGGGCCTCAGGAGTGGTTTGGACCCCCCTTTTTGTGGTACTTTTTGTCAAGCTGAAGTTGGTGTTTCGGGTGGTTAAGAGTGTACAGGGCTCACAGGCCTAAGTGTGAGAGGCCAAAAGTGTTCCCCCAGAAAGTGTCTAGGAGCGCGTTTCGGGGCCTCAGGAGTGGTTTGGACCCCCCTTTTTGTGGTACTTTTTGTCAAGCTGAAGTTGGTGTTTCGGGTGGTTAAGAGTGTACAGGGCTCACAGGCCTAAGTGTGAGAGGCCAAAAGTGTTCCCCCAGAAAGTGTCTAGGAGCGCGTTTCGGGGCCTCAGGAGTGGTTTGGACCCCCCTTTTTGTGGTACTTTTTGTCAAGCTGAAGTTGGTGTTTCGGGTGGTTAAGAGTGTACAGGGCTCACAGGCCTAAGTGTGAGAGGCCAAAAGTGTTCCCCCAGAAAGTGTCTAGGAGCGCGTTTCGGGGCCTCAGGAGTGGTTTGGACCCCCCTTTTTGTGGTACTTTTTGTCAAGCTGAAGTTGGTGTTTCGGGTGGTTAAGAGTGTACAGGGCTCACAGGCCTAAGTGTGAGAGGCCAAAAGTGTTCCCCCAGAAAGTGTCTAGGAGCGCGTTTCGGGGCCTCAGGAGTGGTTTGGACCCCCCTTTTTGTGGTACTTTTTGTCAAGCTGAAGTTGGTGTTTCGGGTGGTTAAGAGTGTACAGGGCTCACAGGCCTAAGTGTGAGAGGCCAAAAGTGTTCCCCCAGAAAGTGTCTAGGAGCGCGTTTCGGGGCCTCAGGAGTGGTTTGGACCCCCCTTTTTGTGGTACTTTTTGTCAAGCTGAAGTTGGTGTTTCGGGTGGTTAAGAGTGCACAGGGCTTGGAGTTTTAACCAGGGTCTGTTTTGACCGATTCTCAGGGGAGCAAGATAGAGACATGGGACCTTGTCCTACCCCCCCATTTGTGTGTACCCCGAGTCCAACGGTACCACCCTCGAGTCTCTAGGACTTAGGGTTCTGGAGTTATGAGCATTTGAAGTTCCCCCAAATAAGGGATTTGGGAGAGTGAAAATTTGGGGTTTTAACCAGGGTCAGTTTTAACCGATTCTCAGGGGAGCAAGATAAAGACATGGGACCTTGTCCTACCCCCCCATTTGTGGGTACCCCGAGTCCAACGGTACCACCCTTGAGTCTCTAGGACTTAGGGTTCCAGAGTTATGAGCATTTGAAGTTCCTCCATATAAGTGAGTTGGGAGAGTGAAAATTTGCCGAAGTGTGAGAGGCCAAAAGTGTTCCCCCAGAAAGTGTCTAGGAGCGCGTTTCGGGGCCTCAGGAGTGGTTTGGACCCCCCTTTTTGTGGTACTTTTTGTCAAGCTGAAGTTGGTGTTTCGGGTGGTTAAGAGTGTACAGGGCTCACAGGCCTAAGTGTGAGAGGCCAAAAGTGTTCCCCCAGAAAGTGTCTAGGAGCGCGTTTCGGGGCCTCAGGAGTGGTTTGGACCCCCCTTTTTGTGGTACTTTTTGTCAAGCTGAAGTTGGTGTTTCGGGTGGTTAAGAGTGTACAGGGCTCACAGGCCTAAGTGTGAGAGGCCAAAAGTGTTCCCCCAGAAAGTGTCTAGGAGCGTGTTTCGGGGCCTCAGGAGTGGTTTGGACCCCCCCCTTTTTGTGGTACTTTTTGTCAAGCTGAAGTTGGTGTTTCAGGTGGTTAAGAGTGTACAGGGCCTCACAGGCCTAAGTGTGAGAGGCCAAAAGTGTTCCCCCAGAAGTGTCTAGGAGCGCGTTTCGGGGCCTCAGGAGTGGTTTGGACCCCCCCTTTTTGTGGTACTTTTTGTCAAGCTGAAGTTGGTGTTTCGGGTGGTTAAGAGTGTACAGGGCTCACAGGCCTAAGTGTGAGAGGCCAAAAGTGTTCCCCCAGAAGTGTCTAGGAGCGCGTTTCGGGGCCTCAGGAGTGGTTTGGACCCCCCTTTTTGTGGTACTTTTTGTCAAGCTGAAGTTGGTGTTTCGGGTGGTTAAGAGTGTACAGGGCTCACAGGCCTAAGTGTGAGAGGCCAAAAGTGTTCCCCCAGAAAGTGTCTAGGAGCGCGTTTCGGGGCCTCAGGAGTGGTTTGGACCCCCCTTTTTGTGGTACTTTTTGTCAAGCTGAAGTTGGTGTTTCGGGTGGTTAAGAGTGTACAGGGCTCACAGGCCTAAGTGTGAGAGGCCAAAAGTGTTCCCCCAGAAAGTGTCTAGGAGCGCGTTTCGGAGCCTCAGGAGTGGTTTGGACCCCCCTTTTTGTGGTACTTTTTGTCAAGCTGAAGTTGGTGTTTCGGGTGGTTAAGAGTGCACAGGGCTTGGAGTTTTAACCAGGGTCTGTTTTGACCGATTCTCAGGGGAGCAAGATAGAGACATGGGACCTTGTCCTACCCCCCCATTTGTGTGTACCCCGAGTCCAACGGTACCACCCTCGAGTCTCTAGGACTTAGGGTTCTGGAGTTATGAGCATTTGAAGTTCCCCCAAATAAGGGATTTGGGAGAGTGAAAATTTGGGGTTTTAACCAGGGTCAGTTTTAACCGATTCTCAGGGGAGCAAGATAAAGACATGGGACCTTGTCCTACCCCCCCATTTGTGGGTACCCCGAGTCCAACGGTACCACCCTTGAGTCTCTAGGACTTAGGGTTCCAGAGTTATGAGCATTTGAAGTTCCTCCATATAAGTGAGTTGGGAGAGTGAAAATTTGCTGAAGTGTGAGAGGCCAAAAGTGTTCCCCCAGAAAGTGTCTAGGAGCGCGTTTCGGGGCCTCAGGAGTGGTTTGGACCCCCCTTTTTGTGGTACTTTTTGTCAAGCTGAAGTTGGTGTTTCGGGTGGTTAAGAGTGTACAGGGCTCACAGGCCTAAGTGTGAGAGGCCAAAAGTGTTCCCCCAGAAAGTGTCTAGGAGCGCGTTTCGGAGCCTCAGGAGTGGTTTGGACCCCCCTTTTTGTGGTACTTTTTGTCAAGCTGAAGTTGGTGTTTCGGGTGGTTAAGAGTGCACAGGGCTTGGAGTTTTAACCAGGGTCTGTTTTGACCGATTCTCAGGGGAGCAAGATAGAGACATGGGACCTTGTCCTACCCCCCCATTTGTGTGTACCCCGAGTCCAACGGTACCACCCTCGAGTCTCTAGGACTTAGGGTTCTGGAGTTATGAGCATTTGAAGTTCCCCCAAATAAGGGATTTGGGAGAGTGAAAATTTGGGGTTTTAACCAGGGTCAGTTTTAACCGATTCTCAGGGGAGCAAGATAAAGACATGGGACCTTGTCCTACCCCCCCATTTGTGGGTACCCCGAGTCCAACGGTACCACCCTTGAGTCTCTAGGACTTAGGGTTCCAGAGTTATGAGCATTTGAAGTTCCTCCATATAAGTGAGTTGGGAGAGTGAAAATTTGCCGAAGTGTGAGAGGCCAAAAGTGTTCCCCCAGAAAGTGTCTAGGAGCGCGTTTCGGGGCCTCAGGAGTGGTTTGGACCCCCCTTTTTGTGGTACTTTTTGTCAAGCTGAAGTTGGTGTTTCGGGTGGTTAAGAGTGTACAGGGCTCACAGGCCTAAGTGTGAGAGGCCAAAAGTGTTCCCCCAGAAAGTGTCTAGGAGCGCGTTTCGGGGCCTCAGGAGTGGTTTGGACCCCCCTTTTTGTGGTACTTTTTGTCAAGCTGAAGTTGGTGTTTCGGGTGGTTAAGAGTGTACAGGGCTCACAGGCCTAAGTGTGAGAGGCCAAAAGTGTTCCCCCAGAAAGTGTCTAGGAGCGCGTTTCGGGGCCTCAGGAGTGGTTTGGACCCCCCTTTTTGTGGTACTTTTTGTCAAGCTGAAGTTGGTGTTTCGGGTGGTTAAGAGTGTACAGGGCTCACAGGCCTAAGTGTGAGAGGCCAAAAGTGTTCCCCCAGAAAGTGTCTAGGAGCGCGTTTCGGGGCCTCAGGAGTGGTTTGGACCCCCCTTTTTGTGGTACTTTTTGTCAAGCTGAAGTTGGTGTTTCGGGTGGTTAAGAGTGCACAGGGCTTGGAGTTTTAACCAGGGTCTGTTTTGACCGATTCTCAGGGGAGCAAGATAGAGACATGGGACCTTGTCCTACCCCCCCATTTGTGTGTACCCCGAGTCCAACGGTACCACCCTCGAGTCTCTAGGACTTAGGGTTCTGGAGTTATGAGCATTTGAAGTTCCCCCAAATAAGGGATTTGGGAGAGTGAAAATTTGGGGTTTTAACCAGGGTCAGTTTTAACCGATTCTCAGGGGAGCAAGATAAAGACATGGGACCTTGTCCTACCCCCCCATTTGTGGGTACCCCGAGTCCAACGGTACCACCCTTGAGTCTCTAGGACTTAGGGTTCCAGAGTTATGAGCATTTGAAGTTCCTCCATATAAGTGAGTTGGGAGAGTGAAAATTTGCCGAAGTGTGAGAGGCCAAAAGTGTTCCCCCAGAAAGTGTCTAGGAGCGCGTTTCGGGGCCTCAGGAGTGGTTTGGACCCCCCTTTTTGTGGTACTTTTTGTCAAGCTGAAGTTGGTGTTTCGGGTGGTTAAGAGTGTACAGGGCTCACAGGCCTAAGTGTGAGAGGCCAAAAGTGTTCCCCCAGAAAGTGTCTAGGAGCGCGTTTCGGGGCCTCAGGAGTGGTTTGGACCCCCCTTTTTGTGGTACTTTTTGTCAAGCTGAAGTTGGTGTTTCGGGTGGTTAAGAGTGTACAGGGCTCACAGGCCTAAGTGTGAGAGGCCAAAAGTGTTCCCCCAGAAAGTGTCTAGGAGCGTGTTTCGGGGCCTCAGGAGTGGTTTGGACCCCCCTTTTTGTGGTACTTTTTGTCAAGCTGAAGTTGGTGTTTCAGGTGGTTAAGAGTGTACAGGGCTCACAGGCCTAAGTGTGAGAGGCCAAAAGTGTTCCCCCAGAAAGTGTCTAGGAGCGCGTTTCGGGGCCTCAGGAGTGGTTTGGACCCCCCTTTTTGTGGTACTTTTTGTCAAGCTGAAGTTGGTGTTTCGGGTGGTTAAGAGTGTACAGGGCTCACAGGCCTAAGTGTGAGAGGCCAAAAGTGTTCCCCCAGAAAGTGTCTAGGAGCGCGTTTCGGGGCCTCAGGAGTGGTTTGGACCCCCCTTTTTGTGGTACTTTTTGTCAAGCTGAAGTTGGTGTTTCGGGTGGTTAAGAGTGTACAGGGCTCACAGGCCTAAGTGTGAGAGGCCAAAAGTGTTCCCCCAGAAAGTGTCTAGGAGCGCGTTTCGGGGCCTCAGGAGTGGTTTGGACCCCCCTTTTTGTGGTACTTTTTGTCAAGCTGAAGTTGGTGTTTCGGGTGGTTAAGAGTGTACAGGGCTCACAGGCCTAAGTGTGAGAGGCCAAAAGTGTTCCCCCAGAAAGTGTCTAGGAGCGCGTTTCGGAGCCTCAGGAGTGGTTTGGACCCCCCTTTTTGTGGTACTTTTTGTCAAGCTGAAGTTGGTGTTTCGGGTGGTTAAGAGTGCACAGGGCTTGGAGTTTTAACCAGGGTCTGTTTTGACCGATTCTCAGGGGAGCAAGATAGAGACATGGGACCTTGTCCTACCCCCCCATTTGTGTGTACCCCGAGTCCAACGGTACCACCCTCGAGTCTCTAGGACTTAGGGTTCTGGAGTTATGAGCATTTGAAGTTCCCCCAAATAAGGGATTTGGGAGAGTGAAAATTTGGGGTTTTAACCAGGGTCAGTTTTAACCGATTCTCAGGGGAGCAAGATAAAGACATGGGACCTTGTCCTACCCCCCCATTTGTGGGTACCCCGAGTCCAACGGTACCACCCTTGAGTCTCTAGGACTTAGGGTTCCAGAGTTATGAGCATTTGAAGTTCCTCCATATAAGTGAGTTGGGAGAGTGAAAATTTGCCGAAGTGTGAGAGGCCAAAAGTGTTCCCCCAGAAAGTGTCTAGGAGCGCGTTTCGGGGCCTCAGGAGTGGTTTGGACCCCCCTTTTTGTGGTACTTTTTGTCAAGCTGAAGTTGGTGTTTCGGGTGGTTAAGAGTGTACAGGGCTCACAGGCCTAAGTGTGAGAGGCCAAAAGTGTTCCCCCAGAAAGTGTCTAGGAGCGCGTTTCGGAGCCTCAGGAGTGGTTTGGACCCCCCTTTTTGTGGTACTTTTTGTCAAGCTGAAGTTGGTGTTTCGGGTGGTTAAGAGTGCACAGGGCTTGGAGTTTTAACCAGGGTCTGTTTTGACCGATTCTCAGGGGAGCAAGATAGAGACATGGGACCTTGTCCTACCCCCCCCATTTGTGTGTACCCCGAGTCCAACGGTACCACCCTCGAGTCTCTAGGACTTAGGGTTCTGGAGTTATGAGCATTTGAAGTTCCCCCAAATAAGGGATTTGGGAGAGTGAAAATTTGGGGTTTTAACCAGGGTCAGTTTTAACCGATTCTCAGGGGAGCAAGATAAAGACATGGGACCTTGTCCTACCCCCCCATTTGTGGGTACCCCGAGTCCAACGGTACCACCCTTGAGTCTCTAGGACTTAGGGTTCCAGAGTTATGAGCATTTGAAGTTCCTCCATATAAGTGAGTTGGGAGAGTGAAAATTTGCCGAAGTGTGAGAGGCCAAAAGTGTTCCCCCAGAAAGTGTCTAGGAGCGCGTTTCGGGGCCTCAGGAGTGGTTTGGACCCCCCTTTTTGTGGTACTTTTTGTCAAGCTGAAGTTGGTGTTTCGGGTGGTTAAGAGTGTACAGGGCTCACAGGCCTAAGTGTGAGAGGCCAAAAGTGTTCCCCCAGAAAGTGTCTAGGAGCGCATTTCGGGGCCTCAGGAGTGGTTTGGACCCCCCTTTTTGTGGTACTTTTTGTCAAGCTGAAGTTGGTGTTTCGGGTGGTTAAGAGTGTACAGGGCTCACAGGCCTAAGTGTGAGAGGCCAAAAGTGTTCCCCCAGAAAGTGTCTAGGAGCGCGTTTCGGGGCCTCAGGAGTGGTTTGGACCCCCCTTTTTGTGGTACTTTTTGTCAAGCTGAAGTTGGTGTTTCGGGTGGTTAAGAGTGCACAGGGCTCACAGGCCTAAGTGTGAGAGGCCAAAAGTGTTCCCCCAGAAAGTGTCTAGGAGCGCGTTTCGGGGCCTCAGGAGTGGTTTGGACCCCCCTTTTTGTGGTACTTTTTGTCAAGCTGAAGTTGGTGTTTCGGGTGGTTAAGAGTGCACAGGGCTTGGAGTTTTAACCAGGGTCTGTTTTGACCGATTCTCAGGGGAGCAAGATAGAGACATGGGACCTTGTCCTACCCCCCCATTTGTGTGTACCCCGAGTCCAACGGTACCACCCTCGAGTCTCTAGGACTTAGGGTTCTGGAGTTATGAGCATTTGAAGTTCCCCCAAATAAGGGATTTGGGAGAGTGAAAATTTGGGGTTTTAACCAGGGTCAGTTTTAACCGATTCTCAGGGGAGCAAGATAAAGACATGGGACCTTGTCCTACCCCCCCATTTGTGGGTACCCCGAGTCCAACGGTACCACCCTTGAGTCTCTAGGACTTAGGGTTCCAGAGTTATGAGCATTTGAAGTTCCTCCATATAAGTGAGTTGGGAGAGTGAAAATTTGCCGAAGTGTGAGAGGCCAAAAGTGTTCCCCCAGAAAGTGTCTAGGAGCGCGTTTCGGGGCCTCAGGAGTGGTTTGGACCCCCCTTTTTGTGGTACTTTTTGTCAAGCTGAAGTTGGTGTTTCGGGTGGTTAAGAGTGTACAGGGCTCACAGGCCTAAGTGTGAGAGGCCAAACGTGTTCCCCCAGAAAGTGTCTAGGAGCGCGTTTCGGGGCCTCAGGAGTGGTTTGGACCCCCCTTTTTGTGGTACTTTTTGTCAAGCTGAAGTTGGTGTTTCGGGTGGTTAAGAGTGTACAGGGCTCACAGGCTTAAGTGTGAGAGGCCAAAAGTGTTCCCCCAGAAAGTGTCTAGGAGCGCGTTTCGGGGCCTCAGGAGTGGTTTGGACCCCCCTTTTTGTGGTACTTTTTGTCAAGCTGAAGTTGGTGTTTCGGGTGGTTAAGAGTGCACAGGGCTTGGAGTTTTAACCAGGGTCTGTTTTGACCGATTCTCAGGGGAGCAAGATAGAGACATGGGACCTTGTCCTACCCCCCCATTTGTGTGTACCCCGAGTCCAACGGTACCACCCTCGAGTCTCTAGGACTTAGGGTTCTGGAGTTATGAGCATTTGAAGTTCCCCCAAATAAGGGATTTGGGAGAGTGAAAATTTGGGGTTTTAACCAGGGTCAGTTTTAACCGATTCTCAGGGGAGCAAGATAAAGACATGGGACCTTGTCCTACCCCCCCATTTGTGGGTACCCCGAGTCCAACGGTACCACCCTTGAGTCTCTAGGACTTAGGGTTCCAGAGTTATGAGCATTTGAAGTTCCTCCATATAAGTGAGTTGGGAGAGTGAAAATTTGCCGAAGTGTGAGAGGCCAAAAGTGTTCCCCCAGAAAGGGTCTAGGAGCGCGTTTCGGGGCCTCAGGAGTGGTTTGGACCCCCCTTTTTGTGGTACTTTTTGTCAAGCTGAAGTTGGTGTTTCGGGTGGTTAAGAGTGTACAGGGCTCACAGGCCTAAGTGTGAGAGGCCAAAAGTGTTCCCCCAGAAAGTGTCTAGGAGCGCGTTTCGGGGCCTCAGGAGTGGTTTGGACCCCCCTTTTTGTGGTACTTTTTGTCAAGCTGAAGTTGGTGTTTCGGGTGGTTAAGAGTGTACAGGGCTCACAGGCCTAAGTGTGAGAGGCCAAAAGTGTTCCCCCAGAAAGTGTCTAGGAGCGCGTTTCGGGGCCTCAGGAGTGGTTTGGACCCCCCTTTTTGTGGTACTTTTTGTCAAGCTGAAGTTGGTGTTTCGGGTGGTTAAGAGTGTACAGGGCTCACAGGCCTAAGTGTGAGAGGCCAAAAGTGTTCCCCCAGAAAGTGTCTAGGAGCGCGTTTCGGGGCCTCAGGAGTGGTTTGGACCCCCCTTTTTGTGGTACTTTTTGTCAAGCTGAAGTTGGTGTTTCGGGTGGTTAAGAGTGTACAGGGCTCACAGACCTAAGTGTGAGAGGCCAAAAGTGTTCCCCCAGAAAGTGTCTAGGAGCGCGTTTCGGGGCCTCAGGAGTGGTTTGGACCCCCCTTTTTGTGGTACTTTTTGTCAAGCTGAAGTTGGTGTTTCGGGTGGTTAAGAGTGTACAGGGCTCACAGGCCTAAGTGTGAGAGGCCAAAAGTGTTCCCCCAGAAAGTGTCTAGGAGCGCGTTTCGGGGCCTCAGGAGTGGTTTGGACCCCCCTTTTTGTGGTACTTTTTGTCAAGCTGAAGTTGGTGTTTCGGGTGGTTAAGAGTGTACAGGGCTCACAGGCCTAAGTGTGAGAGGCCAAAAGTGTTCCCCCAGAAAGTGTCTAGGAGCGCGTTTCGGGGCCTCAGGAGTGGTTTGGACCCCCCTTTTTGTGGTACTTTTTGTCAAGCTGAAGTTGGTGTTTCGGGTGGTTAAGAGTGCACAGGGCTTGGAGTTTTAACCAGGGTCTGTTTTGACCGATTCTCAGGGGAGCAAGATAGAGACATGGGACCTTGTCCTACCCCCCCATTTGTGTGTACCCCGAGTCCAACGGTACCACCCTCGAGTCTCTAGGACTTAGGGTTCTGGAGTTATGAGCATTTGAAGTTCCCCCAAATAAGGGATTTGGGAGAGTGAAAATTTGGGGTTTTAACCAGGGTCAGTTTTAACCGATTCTCAGGGGAGCAAGATAAAGACATGGGACCTTGTCCTACCCCCCCATTTGTGGGTACCCCGAGTCCAACGGTACCACCCTTGAGTCTCTAGGACTTAGGGTTCCAGAGTTATGAGCATTTGAAGTTCCTCCATATAAGTGAGTTGGGAGAGTGAAAATTTGCCGAAGTGTGAGAGGCCAAAAGTGTTCCCCCAGAAAGTGTCTAGGAGCGCGTTTCGGGGCCTCAGGAGTGGTTTGGACCCCCCTTTTTGTGGTACTTTTTGTCAAGCTGAAGTTGGTGTTTCGGGTGGTTAAGAGTGTACAGGGCTCACAGGCCTAAGTGTGAGAGGCCAAAAGTGTTCCCCCAGAAAGTGTCTAGGAGCGCGTTTCGGGGCCTCAGGAGTGGTTTGGACCCCCCTTTTTGTGGTACTTTTTGTCAAGCTGAAGTTGGTGTTTCGGGTGGTTAAGAGTGTACAGGGCTCACAGGCCTAAGTGTGAGAGGCCAAAAGTGTTCCCCCAGAAAGTGTCTAGGAGCGCGTTTCGGGGCCTCAGGAGTGGTTTGGACCCCCCTTTTTGTGGTACTTTTTGTCAAGCTGAAGTTGGTGTTTCGGGTGGTTAAGAGTGCACAGGGCTCACAGGCCTAAGTGTGAGAGGCCAAAAGTGTTCCCCCAGAAAGTGTCTAGGAGCGCGTTTCGGGGCCTCAGGAGTGGTTTGGACCCCCCTTTTTGTGGTACTTTTTGTCAAGCTGAAGTTGGTGTTTCGGGTGGTTAAGAGTGTACAGGGCTCACAGGCCTAAGTGTGAGAGGCCAAACGTGTTCCCCCAGAAAGTGTCTAGGAGCGCGTTTCGGGGCCTCAGGAGTGGTTTGGACCCCCCTTTTTGTGGTACTTTTTGTCAAGCTGAAGTTGGTGTTTCGGGTGGTTAAGAGTGTACAGGGCTCACAGGCCTAAGTGTGAGAGGCCAAAAGTGTTCCCCCAGAAAGTGTCTAGGAGCGCGTTTCGGGGCCTCAGGAGTGGTTTGGACCCCCCTTTTTGTGGTACTTTTTGTCAAGCTGAAGTTGGTGTTTCGGGTGGTTAAGAGTGCACAGGGCTTGGAGTTTTAACCAGGGTCTGTTTTGACCGATTCTCAGGGGAGCAAGATAGAGACATGGGACCTTGTCCTACCCCCCCATTTGTGTGTACCCCGAGTCCAACGGTACCACCCTCGAGTCTCTAGGACTTAGGGTTCTGGAGTTATGAGCATTTGAAGTTCCCCCAAATAAGGGATTTGGGAGAGTGAAAATTTGGGGTTTTAACCAGGGTCAGTTTTAACCGATTCTCAGGGGAGCAAGATAAAGACATGGGACCTTGTCCTACCCCCCCATTTGTGGGTACCCCGAGTCCAACGGTACCACCCTTGAGTCTCTAGGACTTAGGGTTCCAGAGTTATGAGCATTTGAAGTTCCTCCATATAAGTGAGTTGGGAGAGTGAAAATTTGCCGGTGTGAGAGGCCAAAAGTGTTCCCCCAGAAAGGGTCTAGGAGCGCGTTTCGGGGCCTCAGGAGTGGTTTGGACCCCCCTTTTTGTGGTACTTTTTGTCAAGCTGAAGTTGGTGTTTCGGGTGGTTAAGAGTGTACAGGGCTCACAGGCCTAAGTGTGAGAGGCCAAAAGTGTTCCCCCAGAAAGTGTCTAGGAGCGCGTTTCGGGGCCTCAGGAGTGGTTTGGACCCCCCTTTTTGTGGTACTTTTTGTCAAGCTGAAGTTGGTGTTTCGGGTGGTTAAGAGTGTACAGGGCTCACAGGCCTAAGTGTGAGAGGCCAAAAGTGTTCCCCCAGAAAGTGTCTAGGAGCGCGTTTCGGGGCCTCAGGAGTGGTTTGGACCCCCCTTTTTGTGGTACTTTTTGTCAAGCTGAAGTTGGTGTTTCGGGTGGTTAAGAGTGTACAGGGCTCACAGGCCTAAGTGTGAGAGGCCAAAAGTGTTCCCCCAGAAAGTGTCTAGGAGCGCGTTTCGGGGCCTCAGGAGTGGTTTGGACCCCCCTTTTTGTGGTACTTTTTGTCAAGCTGAAGTTGGTGTTTCGGGTGGTTAAGAGTGTACAGGGCTCACAGGCCTAAGTGTGAGAGGCCAAAAGTGTTCCCCCAGAAAGTGTCTAGGAGCGCGTTTCGGGGCCTCAGGAGTGGTTTGGACCCCCCTTTTTGTGGTACTTTTTGTCAAGCTGAAGTTGGTGTTTCGGGTGGTTAAGAGTGTACAGGGCTCACAGGCCTAAGTGTGAGAGGCCAAAAGTGTTCCCCCAGAAAGTGTCTAGGAGCGCGTTTCGGGGCCTCAGGAGTGGTTTGGACCCCCCTTTTTGTGGTACTTTTTGTCAAGCTGAAGTTGGTGTTTCGGGTGGTTAAGAGTGCACAGGGCTTGGAGTTTTAACCAGGGTCTGTTTTGACCGATTCTCAGGGGAGCAAGATAGAGACATGGGACCTTGTCCTACCCCCCCATTTGTGTGTACCCCGAGTCCAACGGTACCACCCTCGAGTCTCTAGGACTTAGGGTTCTGGAGTTATGAGCATTTGAAGTTCCCCCAAATAAGGGATTTGGGAGAGTGAAAATTTGGGGTTTTAACCAGGGTCAGTTTTAACCGATTCTCAGGGGAGCAAGATAAAGACATGGGACCTTGTCCTACCCCCCCATTTGTGGGTACCCCGAGTCCAACGGTACCACCCTTGAGTCTCTAGGACTTAGGGTTCCAGAGTTATGAGCATTTGAAGTTCCTCCATATAAGTGAGTTGGGAGAGTGAAAATTTGCCGAAGTGTGAGAGGCCAAAAGTGTTCCCCCAGAAAGGGTCTAGGAGCGCGTTTCGGGGCCTCAGGAGTGGTTTGGACCCCCCTTTTTGTGGTACTTTTTGTCAAGCTGAAGTTGGTGTTTCGGGTGGTTAAGAGTGTACAGGGCTCACAGGCCTAAGTGTGAGAGGCCAAAAGTGTTCCCCCAGAAAGTGTCTAGGAGCGCGTTTCGGGGCCTCAGGAGTGGTTTGGACCCCCCTTTTTGTGGTACTTTTTGTCAAGCTGAAGTTGGTGTTTCGGGTGGTTAAGAGTGTACAGGGCTCACAGGCCTAAGTGTGAGAGGCCAAAAGTGTTCCCCCAGAAAGTGTCTAGGAGCGCGTTTCGGGGCCTCAGGAGTGGTTTGGACCCCCCTTTTTGTGGTACTTTTTGTCAAGCTGAAGTTGGTGTTTCGGGTGGTTAAGAGTGCACAGGGCTCACAGGCCTAAGTGTGAGAGGCCAAAAGTGTTCCCCCAGAAAGTGTCTAGGAGCGCGTTTCGGGGCCTCAGGAGTGGTTTGGACCCCCCTTTTTGTGGTACTTTTTGTCAAGCTGAAGTTGGTGTTTCGGGTGGTTAAGAGTGTACAGGGCTCACAGGCCTAAGTGTGAGAGGCCAAAAGTGTTCCCCCAGAAAGTGTCTAGGAGCGCGTTTCGGGGCCTCAGGAGTGGTTTGGACCCCCCTTTTTGTGGTACTTTTTGTCAAGCTGAAGTTGGTGTTTCGGGTGGTTAAGAGTGCACAGGGCTCACAGGCCTAAGTGTGAGAGGCCAAAAGTGTTCCCCCAGAAAGTGTCTAGGAGCGCGTTTCGGGGCCTCAGGAGTGGTTTGGACCCCCCTTTTTGTGGTACTTTTTGTCAAGCTGAAGTTGGTGTTTCGGGTGGTTAAGAGTGTACAGGGCTCACAGGCCTAAGTGTGAGAGGCCAAACGTGTTCCCCCAGAAAGTGTCTAGGAGCGCGTTTCGGGGCCTCAGGAGTGGTTTGGACCCCCCTTTTTGTGGTACTTTTTGTCAAGCTGAAGTTGGTGTTTCGGGTGGTTAAGAGTGTACAGGGCTCACAGGCCTAAGTGTGAGAGGCCAAAAGTGTTCCCCCAGAAAGTGTCTAGGAGCGCGTTTCGGGGCCTCAGGAGTGGTTTGGACCCCCCTTTTTGTGGTACTTTTTGTCAAGCTGAAGTTGGTGTTTCGGGTGGTTAAGAGTGCACAGGGCTTGGAGTTTTAACCAGGGTCTGTTTTGACCGATTCTCAGGGGAGCAAGATAGAGACATGGGACCTTGTCCTACCCCCCCATTTGTGTGTACCCCGAGTCCAACGGTACCACCCTCGAGTCTCTAGGACTTAGGGTTCTGGAGTTATGAGCATTTGAAGTTCCCCCAAATAAGGGATTTGGGAGAGTGAAAATTTGGGGTTTTAACCAGGGTCAGTTTTAACCGATTCTCAGGGGAGCAAGATAAAGACATGGGACCTTGTCCTACCCCCCCATTTGTGGGTACCCCGAGTCCAACGGTACCACCCTTGAGTCTCTAGGACTTAGGGTTCCAGAGTTATGAGCATTTGAAGTTCCTCCATATAAGTGAGTTGGGAGAGTGAAAATTTGCCGAAGTGTGAGAGGCCAAAAGTGTTCCCCCAGAAAGGGTCTAGGAGCGCGTTTCGGGGCCTCAGGAGTGGTTTGGACCCCCCTTTTTGTGGTACTTTTTGTCAAGCTGAAGTTGGTGTTTCGGGTGGTTAAGAGTGTACAGGGCTCACAGGCCTAAGTGTGAGAGGCCAAAAGTGTTCCCCCAGAAAGTGTCTAGGAGCGCGTTTCGGGGCCTCAGGAGTGGTTTGGACCCCCCTTTTTGTGGTACTTTTTGTCAAGCTGAAGTTGGTGTTTCGGGTGGTTAAGAGTGTACAGGGCTCACAGGCCTAAGTGTGAGAGGCCAAAAGTGTTCCCCCAGAAAGTGTCTAGGAGCGCGTTTCGGGGCCTCAGGAGTGGTTTGGACCCCCCTTTTTGTGGTACTTTTTGTCAAGCTGAAGTTGGTGTTTCGGGTGGTTAAGAGTGTACAGGGCTCACAGGCCTAAGTGTGAGAGGCCAAAAGTGTTCCCCCAGAAAGTGTCTAGGAGCGCGTTTCGGGGCCTCAGGAGTGGTTTGGACCCCCCTTTTTGTGGTACTTTTTGTCAAGCTGAAGTTGGTGTTTCGGGTGGTTAAGAGTGTACAGGGCTCACAGGCCTAAGTGTGAGAGGCCAAAAGTGTTCCCCCAGAAAGTGTCTAGGAGCGCGTTTCGGGGCCTCAGGAGTGGTTTGGACCCCCCTTTTTGTGGTACTTTTTGTCAAGCTGAAGTTGGTGTTTCGGGTGGTTAAGAGTGTACAGGGCTCACAGGCCTAAGTGTGAGAGGCCAAAAGTGTTCCCCCAGAAAGTGTCTAGGAGCGCGTTTCGGGGCCTCAGGAGTGGTTTGGACCCCCCTTTTTGTGGTACTTTTTGTCAAGCTGAAGTTGGTGTTTCGGGTGGTTAAGAGTGTACAGGGCTCACAGGCCTAAGTGTGAGAGGCCAAAAGTGTTCCCCCAGAAAGTGTCTAGGAGCGCGTTTCGGGGCCTCAGGAGTGGTTTGGACCCCCCTTTTTGTGGTACTTTTTGTCAAGCTGAAGTTGGTGTTTCGGGTGGTTAAGAGTGCACAGGGCTCACAGGCCTAAGTGTGAGAGGCCAAAAGTGTTCCCCCAGAAAGTGTCTAGGAGCGCGTTTCGGGGCCTCAGGAGTGGTTTGGACCCCCCTTTTTGTGGTACTTTTTGTCAAGCTGAAGTTGGTGTTTCGGGTGGTTCAGAGTGCACAGGGCTTGGAGTTTTAACCAGGGTCTGTTTTGACCGATTCTCAGGGGAGCAAGATAGAGACATGGGACCTTGTCCTACCCCCCCATTTGTGTGTACCCCGAGTCCAACGGTACCACCCTCGAGTCTCTAGGACTTAGGGTTCTGGAGTTATGAGCATTTGAAGTTCCCCCAAATAAGGGATTTGGGAGAGTGAAAATTTGGGGTTTTAACCAGGGTCAGTTTTAACCGATTCTCAGGGGAGCAAGATAAAGACATGGGACCTTGTCCTACCCCCCCATTTGTGGGTACCCCGAGTCCAACGGTACCACCCTTGAGTCTCTAGGACTTAGGGTTCCAGAGTTATGAGCATTTGAAGTTCCTCCATATAAGTGAGTTGGGAGAGTGAAAATTTGCCGAAGTGTGAGAGGCCAAAAGTGTTCCCCCAGAAAGTGTCTAGGAGCGCGTTTCGGGGCCTCAGGAGTGGTTTGGACCCCCCTTTTTGTGGTACTTTTTGTCAAGCTGAAGTTGGTGTTTCGGGTGGTTAAGAGTGTACAGGGCTCACAGGCCTAAGTGTGAGAGGCCAAAAGTGTTCCCCCAGAAAGTGTCTAGGAGCGCGTTTCGGGGCCTCAGGAGTGGTTTGGACCCCCCTTTTTGTGGTACTTTTTGTCAAGCTGAAGTTGGTGTTTCGGGTGGTTAAGAGTGTACAGGGCTCACAGGCCTAAGTGTGAGAGGCCAAAAGTGTTCCCCCAGAAAGTGTCTAGGAGCGCGTTTCGGGGCCTCAGGAGTGGTTTGGACCCCCCTTTTTGTGGTACTTTTTGTCAAGCTGAAGTTGGTGTTTCGGGTGGTTAAGAGTGCACAGGGCTTGGAGTTTTAACCAGGGTCTGTTTTGACCGATTCTCAGGGGAGCAAGATAGAGACATGGGACCTTGTCCTACCCCCCCATTTGTGTGTACCCCGAGTCCAACGGTACCACCCTCGAGTCTCTAGGACTTAGGGTTCTGGAGTTATGAGCATTTGAAGTTCCCCCAAATAAGGGATTTGGGAGAGTGAAAATTTGGGGTTTTAACCAGGGTCAGTTTTAACCGATTCTCAGGGGAGCAAGATAAAGACATGGGACCTTGTCCTACCCCCCCATTTGTGGGTACCCCGAGTCCAACGGTACCACCCTTGAGTCTCTAGGACTTAGGGTTCCAGAGTTATGAGCATTTGAAGTTCCTCCATATAAGTGAGTTGGGAGAGTGAAAATTTGCCGAAGTGTGAGAGGCCAAAAGTGTTCCCCCAGAAAGTGTCTAGGAGCGCGTTTCGGGGCCTCAGGAGTGGTTTGGACCCCCCTTTTTGTGGTACTTTTTGTCAAGCTGAAGTTGGTGTTTCGGGTGGTTAAGAGTGCACAGGGCTCACAGGCCTAAGTGTGAGAGGCCAAAAGTGTTCCCCCAGAAAGTGTCTAGGAGCGCGTTTCGGGGCCTCAGGAGTGGTTTGGACCCCCCTTTTTGTGGTACTTTTTGTCAAGCTGAAGTTGGTGTTTCGGGTGGTTAAGAGTGCACAGGGCTTGGAGTTTTAACCAGGGTCTGTTTTGACCGATTCTCAGGGGAGCAAGATAGAGACATGGGACCTTGTCCTACCCCCCCATTTGTGTGTACCCCGAGTCCAACGGTACCACCCTCGAGTCTCTAGGACTTAGGGTTCTGGAGTTATGAGCATTTGAAGTTCCCCCAAATAAGGGATTTGGGAGAGTGAAAATTTGGGGTTTTAACCAGGGTCAGTTTTAACCGATTCTCAGGGGAGCAAGATAAAGACATGGGACCTTGTCCTACCCCCCCATTTGTGGGTACCCCGAGTCCAACGGTACCACCCTTGAGTCTCTAGGACTTAGGGTTCCAGAGTTATGAGCATTTGAAGTTCCTCTATATAAGTGAGTTGGGAGAGTGAAAATTTGCCGAAGTGTGAGAGGCCAAAAGTGTTCCCCCAGAAAGTGTCTAGGAGCGCGTTTCGGGGCCTCAGGAGTGGTTTGGACCCCCCTTTTTGTGGTACTTTTTGTCAAGCTGAAGTTGGTGTTTCGGGTGGTTAAGAGTGTACAGGGCTCACAGGCCTAAGTGTGAGAGGCCAAAAGTGTTCCCCCAGAAAGTGTCTAGGAGCGCGTTTCGGGGCCTCAGGAGTGGTTTGGACCCCCCTTTTTGTGGTACTTTTTGTCAAGCTGAAGTTGGTGTTTCGGGTGGTTAAGAGTGTACAGGGCTCACAGGCCTAAGTGTGAGAGGCCAAAAGTGTTCCCCCAGAAAGTGTCTAGGAGCGCGTTTCGGGGCCTCAGGAGTGGTTTGGACCCCCCTTTTTGTGGTACTTTTTGTCAAGCTGAAGTTGGCGTTTCGGGTGGTTAAGAGTGCACAGGGCTTGGAGTTTTAACCAGGGTCTGTTTTGACCGATTCTCAGGGGAGCAAGATAGAGACATGGGACCTTGTCCTACCCCCCCATTTGTGTGTACCCCGAGTCCAACGGTACCACCCTCGAGTCTCTAGGACTTAGGGTTCTGGAGTTATGAGCATTTGAAGTTCCCCCAAATAAGGGATTTGGGAGAGTGAAAATTTGGGGTTTTAACCAGGGTCAGTTTTAACCGATTCTCAGGGGAGCAAGATAAAGACATGGGACCTTGTCCTACCCCCCCATTTGTGGGTACCCCGAGTCCAACGGTACCACCCTTGAGTCTCTAGGACTTAGGGTTCCAGAGTTATGAGCATTTGAAGTTCCTCCATATAAGTGAGTTGGGAGAGTGAAAATTTGCCGAAGTGTGAGAGGCCAAAAGTGTTCCCCCAGAAAGTGTCTAGGAGCGCGTTTCGGGGCCTCAGGAGTGGTTTGGACCCCCCTTTTTGTGGTACTTTTTGTCAAGCTGAAGTTGGTGTTTCGGGTGGTTAAGAGTGTACAGGGCTCACAGGCCTAAGTGTGAGAGGCCAAAAGTGTTCCCCCAGAAAGTGTCTAGGAGCGCGTTTCGGGGCCTCAGGAGTGGTTTGGACCCCCCTTTTTGTGGTACTTTTTGTCAAGCTGAAGTTGGCGTTTCGGGTGGTTAAGAGTGCACAGGGCTTGGAGTTTTAACCAGGGTCTGTTTTGACCGATTCTCAGGGGAGCAAGATAGAGACATGGGACCTTGTCCTACCCCCCCATTTGTGTGTACCCCGAGTCCAACGGTACCACCCTCGAGTCTCTAGGACTTAGGGTTCTGGAGTTATGAGCATTTGAAGTTCCCCCAAATAAGGGATTTGGGAGAGTGAAAATTTGGGGTTTTAACCAGGGTCAGTTTTAACCGATTCTCAGGGGAGCAAGATAAAGACATGGGACCTTGTCCTACCCCCCCATTTGTGGGTACCCCGAGTCCAACGGTACCACCCTTGAGTCTCTAGGACTTAGGGTTCCAGAGTTATGAGCATTTGAAGTTCCTCCATATAAGTGAGTTGGGAGAGTGAAAATTTGCCGAAGTGTGAGAGGCCAAAAGTGTTCCCCCAGAAAGTGTCTAGGAGCGCGTTTCGGGGCCTCAGGAGTGGTTTGGACCCCCCTTTTTGTGGTACTTTTTGTCAAGCTGAAGTTGGTGTTTCGGGTGGTTAAGAGTGTACAGGGCTCACAGGCCTAAGTGTGAGAGGCCAAAAGTGTTCCCCCAGAAAGTGTCTAGGAGCGCGTTTCGGAGCCTCAGGAGTGGTTTGGACCCCCCTTTTTGTGGTACTTTTTGTCAAGCTGAAGTTGGTGTTTCGGGTGGTTAAGAGTGCACAGGGCTTGGAGTTTTAACCAGGGTCTGTTTTGACCGATTCTCAGGGGAGCAAGATAGAGACATGGGACCTTGTCCTACCCCCCCATTTGTGTGTACCCTGAGTCCAACGGTACCACCCTCGAGTCTCTAGGACTTAGGGTTCTGGAGTTATGAGCATTTGAAGTTCCCCCAAATAAGGGATTTGGGAGAGTGAAAATTTGGGGTTTTAACCAGGGTCAGTTTTAACCGATTCTCAGGAGAGCAAGATAAAGACATGGGACCTTGTCTTACCCCCCCATTTGTGGGTACCCCGAGTCCAACGGTACCACCCTTGAGTCTCTAGGACTTAGGGTTCCAGAGTTATGAGCATTTGAAGTTCCTCCATATAAGTGAGTTGGGAGAGTGAAAATTTGCCGAAGTGTGAGAGGCCAAAAGTGTTCCCCCAGAAAGTGTCTAGGAGCGCGTTTCGGGGCCTCAGGAGTGGTTTGGACCCCCCTTTTTGTGGTACTTTTTGTCAAGCTGAAGTTGGTGTTTCGGGTGGTTAAGAGTGTACAGGGCTCACAGGCCTAAGTGTGAGAGGCCAAAAGTGTTCCCCCAGAAAGTGTCTAGGAGCGCGTTTCGGGGCCTCAGGAGTGGTTTGGACCCCCCTTTTTGTGGTACTTTTTGTCAAGCTGAAGTTGGTGTTTCGGGTGGTTAAGAGTGTACAGGGCTCACAGGCCTAAGTGTGAGAGGCCAAAAGTGTTCCCCCAGAAAGTGTCTAGGAGCGCGTTTCGGGGCCTCAGGAGTGGTTTGGACCCCCCTTTTTGTGGTACTTTTTGTCAAGCTGAAGTTGGTGTTTCGGGTGGTTAAGAGTGTACAGGGCTCACAGGCCTAAGTGTGAGAGGCCAAAAGTGTTCCCCCAGAAAGTGTCTAGGAGCGCGTTTCGGAGCCTCAGGAGTGGTTTGGACCCCCCTTTTTGTGGTACTTTTTGTCAAGCTGAAGTTGGTGTTTCGGGTGGTTAAGAGTGCACAGGGCTTGGAGTTTTAACCAGGGTCTGTTTTGACCGATTCTCAGGGGAGCAAGATAGAGACATGGGACCTTGTCCTACCCCCCCCCCATTTGTGTGTACCCCGAGTCCAACGGTACCACCCTCGAGTCTCTAGGACTTAGGGTTCTGGAGTTATGAGCATTTGAAGTTCCCCCAAATAAGGGATTTGGGAGAGTGAAAATTTGGGGTTTTAACCAGGGTCAGTTTTAACCGATTCTCAGGGGAGCAAGATAAAGACATGGGACCTTGTCCTACCCCCCCATTTGTGGGTACCCCGAGTCCAACGGTACCACCCTTGAGTCTCTAGGACTTAGGGTTCCAGAGTTATGAGCATTTGAAGTTCCTCCATATAAGTGAGTTGGGAGAGTGAAAATTTGCCGAAGTGTGAGAGGCCAAAAGTGTTCCCCCAGAAAGTGTCTAGGAGCGCGTTTCGGGGCCTCAGGAGTGGTTTGGACCCCCCTTTTTGTGGTACTTTTTGTCAAGCTGAAGTTGGTGTTTCGGGTGGTTAAGAGTGTACAGGGCTCACAGGCCTAAGTGTGAGAGGCCAAAAGTGTTCCCCCAGAAAGTGTCTAGGAGCGCGTTTCGGGGCCTCAGGAGTGGTTTGGACCCCCCTTTTTGTGGTACTTTTTGTCAAGCTGAAGTTGGTGTTTCGGGTGGTTAAGAGTGTACAGGGCTCACAGGCCTAAGTGTGAGAGGCCAAAAGTGTTCCCCCAGAAAGTGTCTAGGAGCGCGTTTCGGGGCCTCAGGAGTGGTTTGGACCCCCCTTTTTGTGGTACTTTTTGTCAAGCTGAAGTTGGTGTTTCGGGTGGTTAAGAGTGTACAGGGCTCACAGGCCTAAGTGTGAGAGGCCAAAAGTGTTCCCCCAGAAAGTGTCTAGGAGCGCGTTTCGGGGCCTCAGGAGTGGTTTGGACCCCCCTTTTTGTGGTACTTTTTGTCAAGCTGAAGTTGGTGTTTCGGGTGGTTAAGAGTGCACAGGGCTTGGAGTTTTAACCAGGGTCTGTTTTGACCGATTCTCAGGGGAGCAAGATAGAGACATGGGACCTTGTCCTACCCCCCCATTTGTGTGTACCCCGAGTCCAACGGTACCACCCTCGAGTCTCTAGGACTTAGGGTTCTGGAGTTATGAGCATTTGAAGTTCCCCCAAATAAGGGATTTGGGAGAGTGAAAATTTGGGGTTTTAACCAGGGTCAGTTTTAACCGATTCTCAGGGGAGCAAGATAAAGACATGGGACCTTGTCCTACCCCCCCATTTGTGGGTACCCCGAGTCCAACGGTACCACCCTTGAGTCTCTAGGACTTAGGGTTCCAGAGTTATGAGCATTTGAAGTTCCTCCATATAAGTGAGTTGGGAGAGTGAAAATTTGCCGAAGTGTGAGAGGCCAAAAGTGTTCCCCCAGAAAGTGTCTAGGAGCGCGTTTCGGGGCCTCAGGAGTGGTTTGGACCCCCCTTTTTGTGGTACTTTTTGTCAAGCTGAAGTTGGTGTTTCGGGTGGTTAAGAGTGTACAGGGCTCACAGGCCTAAGTGTGAGAGGCCAAAAGTGTTCCCCCAGAAAGTGTCTAGGAGCGCGTTTCGGGGCCTCAGGAGTGGTTTGGACCCCCCTTTTTGTGGTACTTTTTGTCAAGCTGAAGTTGGTGTTTCGGGTGGTTAAGAGTGTACAGGGCTCACAGGCCTAAGTGTGAGAGGCCAAAAGTGTTCCCCCAGAAAGTGTCTAGGAGCGCGTTTCGGGGCCTCAGGAGTGGTTTGGACCCCCCTTTTTGTGGTACTTTTTGTCAAGCTGAAGTTGGTGTTTCGGGTGGTTAAGAGTGCACAGGGCTTGGAGTTTTAACCAGGGTCTGTTTTGACCGATTCTCAGGGGAGCAAGATAGAGACATGGGACCTTGTCCTACCCCCCCATTTGTGTGTACCCCGAGTCCAACGGTACCACCCTCGAGTCTCTAGGACTTAGGGTTCTGGAGTTATGAGCATTTGAAGTTCCCCCAAATAAGGGATTTGGGAGAGTGAAAATTTGGGGTTTTAACCAGGGTCAGTTTTAACCGATTCTCAGGGGAGCAAGATAAAGACATGGGACCTTGTCCTACCCCCCCATTTGTGGGTACCCCGAGTCCAACGGTACCACCCTTGAGTCTCTAGGACTTAGGGTTCCAGAGTTATGAGCATTTGAAGTTCCTCTATATAAGTGAGTTGGGAGAGTGAAAATTTGCCGAAGTGTGAGAGGCCAAAAGTGTTCCCCCAGAAAGTGTCTAGGAGCGCGTTTCGGGGCCTCAGGAGTGGTTTGGACCCCCCTTTTTGTGGTACTTTTTGTCAAGCTGAAGTTGGTGTTTCGGGTGGTTAAGAGTGTACAGGGCTCACAGGCCTAAGTGTGAGAGGCCAAAAGTGTTCCCCCAGAAAGTGTCTAGGAGCGCGTTTCGGGGCCTCAGGAGTGGTTTGGACCCCCCTTTTTGTGGTACTTTTTGTCAAGCTGAAGTTGGTGTTTCGGGTGGTTAAGAGTGTACAGGGCTCACAGGCCTAAGTGTGAGAGGCCAAAAGTGTTCCCCCAGAAAGTGTCTAGGAGCGCGTTTCGGGGCCTCAGGAGTGGTTTGGACCCCCCTTTTTGTGGTACTTTTTGTCAAGCTGAAGTTGGCGTTTCGGGTGGTTAAGAGTGCACAGGGCTTGGAGTTTTAACCAGGGTCTGTTTTGACCGATTCTCAGGGGAGCAAGATAGAGACATGGGACCTTGTCCTACCCCCCCATTTGTGTGTACCCCGAGTCCAACGGTACCACCCTCGAGTCTCTAGGACTTAGGGTTCTGGAGTTATGAGCATTTGAAGTTCCCCCAAATAAGGGATTTGGGAGAGTGAAAATTTGGGGTTTTAACCAGGGTCAGTTTTAACCGATTCTCAGGGGAGCAAGATAAAGACATGGGACCTTGTCCTACCCCCCCATTTGTGGGTACCCCGAGTCCAACGGTACCACCCTTGAGTCTCTAGGACTTAGGGTTCCAGAGTTATGAGCATTTGAAGTTCCTCCATATAAGTGAGTTGGGAGAGTGAAAATTTGCCGAAGTGTGAGAGGCCAAAAGTGTTCCCCCAGAAAGTGTCTAGGAGCGCGTTTCGGGGCCTCAGGAGTGGTTTGGACCCCCCTTTTTGTGGTACTTTTTGTCAAGCTGAAGTTGGTGTTTCGGGTGGTTAAGAGTGTACAGGGCTCACAGGCCTAAGTGTGAGAGGCCAAAAGTGTTCCCCCAGAAAGTGTCTAGGAGCGCGTTTCGGGGCCTCAGGAGTGGTTTGGACCCCCCTTTTTGTGGTACTTTTTGTCAAGCTGAAGTTGGCGTTTCGGGTGGTTAAGAGTGCACAGGGCTTGGAGTTTTAACCAGGGTCTGTTTTGACCGATTCTCAGGGGAGCAAGATAGAGACATGGGACCTTGTCCTACCCCCCCATTTGTGTGTACCCCGAGTCCAACGGTACCACCCTCGAGTCTCTAGGACTTAGGGTTCTGGAGTTATGAGCATTTGAAGTTCCCCCAAATAAGGGATTTGGGAGAGTGAAAATTTGGGGTTTTAACCAGGGTCAGTTTTAACCGATTCTCAGGGGAGCAAGATAAAGACATGGGACCTTGTCCTACCCCCCCATTTGTGGGTACCCCGAGTCCAACGGTACCACCCTTGAGTCTCTAGGACTTAGGGTTCCAGAGTTATGAGCATTTGAAGTTCCTCCATATAAGTGAGTTGGGAGAGTGAAAATTTGCCGAAGTGTGAGAGGCCAAAAGTGTTCCCCCAGAAAGTGTCTAGGAGCGCGTTTCGGGGCCTCAGGAGTGGTTTGGACCCCCCTTTTTGTGGTACTTTTTGTCAAGCTGAAGTTGGTGTTTCGGGTGGTTAAGAGTGTACAGGGCTCACAGGCCTAAGTGTGAGAGGCCAAAAGTGTTCCCCCAGAAAGTGTCTAGGAGCGCGTTTCGGAGCCTCAGGAGTGGTTTGGACCCCCCTTTTTGTGGTACTTTTTGTCAAGCTGAAGTTGGTGTTTCGGGTGGTTAAGAGTGCACAGGGCTTGGAGTTTTAACCAGGGTCTGTTTTGACCGATTCTCAGGGGAGCAAGATAGAGACATGGGACCTTGTCCTACCCCCCCATTTGTGTGTACCCCGAGTCCAACGGTACCACCCTCGAGTCTCTAGGACTTAGGGTTCTGGAGTTATGAGCATTGAAGTTCCCCCAAATAAGGGATTTGGGAGAGTGAAAATTTGGGGTTTTAACCAGGGTCAGTTTTAACCGATTCTCAGGAGAGCAAGATAAAGACATGGGACCTTGTCTTACCCCCCCATTTGTGGGTACCACGAGTCCAACGGTACCACCCTTGAGTCTCTAGGACTTAGGGTTCCAGAGTTATGAGCATTTGAAGTTCCTCCATATAAGTGAGTTGGGAGAGTGAAAATTTGCCGAAGTGTGAGAGGCCAAAAGTGTTCCCCCAGAAAGTGTCTAGGAGCGCGTTTCGGGGCCTCAGGAGTGGTTTGGACCCCCCTTTTTGTGGTACTTTTTGTCAAGCTGAAGTTGGTGTTTCGGGTGGTTAAGAGTGTACAGGGCTCACAGGCCTAAGTGTGAGAGGCCAAAAGTGTTCCCCCAGAAAGTGTCTAGGAGCGCGTTTCGGGGCCTCAGGAGTGGTTTGGACCCCCCTTTTTGTGGTACTTTTTGTCAAGCTGAAGTTGGTGTTTCGGGTGGTTAAGAGTGTACAGGGCTCACAGGCCTAAGTGTGAGAGGCCAAAAGTGTTCCCCCAGAAAGTGTCTAGGAGCGCGTTTCGGGGCCTCAGGAGTGGTTTGGACCCCCCTTTTTGTGGTACTTTTTGTCAAGCTGAAGTTGGTGTTTCGGGTGGTTAAGAGTGTACAGGGCTCACAGGCCTAAGTGTGAGAGGCCAAAGTGTTCCCCCAGAAAGTGTCTAGGAGCGCGTTTCGGGGCCTCAGGAGTGGTTTGGACCCCCCTTTTTGTGGTACTTTTTGTCAAGCTGAAGTTGGTGTTTCGGGTGGTTAAGAGTGTACAGGGCTCACAGGCCTAAGTGTGAGAGGCCAAAAGTGTTCCCCCAGAAAGTGTCTAGGAGCGCGTTTCGGGGCCTCAGGAGTGGTTTGGACCCCCCTTTTTGTGGTACTTTTTGTCAAGCTGAAGTTGGTGTTTCGGGTGGTTAAGAGTGCACAGGGCTCACAGGCCTAAGTGTGAGAGGCCAAAAGTGTTCCCCCAGAAAGTGTCTAGGAGCGCGTTTCGGGGCCTCAGGAGTGGTTTGGACCCCCCTTTTTGTGGTACTTTTTGTCAAGCTGAAGTTGGTGTTTCGGGTGGTTCAGAGTGCACAGGGCTTGGAGTTTTAACCAGGGTCTGTTTTGACCGATTCTCAGGGGAGCAAGATAGAGACATGGGACCTTGTCCTACCCCCCCATTTGTGTGTACCCCGAGTCCAACGGTACCACCCTCGAGTCTCTAGGACTTAGGGTTCTGGAGTTATGAGCATTTGAAGTTCCCCCAAATAAGGGATTTGGGAGAGTGAAAATTTGGGGTTTTAACCAGGGTCAGTTTTAACCGATTCTCAGGGGAGCAAGATAAAGACATGGGACCTTGTCCTACCCCCCCATTTGTGGGTACCCCGAGTCCAACGGTACCACCCTTGAGTCTCTAGGACTTAGGGTTCCAGAGTTATGAGCATTTGAAGTTCCTCCATATAAGTGAGTTGGGAGAGTGAAAATTTGCCGAAGTGTGAGAGGCCAAAAGTGTTCCCCCAGAAAGTGTCTAGGAGCGCGTTTCGGGGCCTCAGGAGTGGTTTGGACCCCCCTTTTTGTGGTACTTTTTGTCAAGCTGAAGTTGGTGTTTCGGGTGGTTAAGAGTGTACAGGGCTCACAGGCCTAAGTGTGAGAGGCCAAAAGTGTTCCCCCAGAAAGTGTCTAGGAGCGCGTTTCGGGGCCTCAGGAGTGGTTTGGACCCCCCTTTTTGTGGTACTTTTTGTCAAGCTGAAGTTGGTGTTTCGGGTGGTTAAGAGTGTACAGGGCTCACAGGCCTAAGTGTGAGAGGCCAAAAGTGTTCCCCCAGAAAGTGTCTAGGAGCGCGTTTCGGGGCCTCAGGAGTGGTTTGGACCCCCCTTTTTGTGGTACTTTTTGTCAAGCTGAAGTTGGTGTTTCGGGTGGTTAAGAGTGCACAGGGCTTGGAGTTTTAACCAGGGTCTGTTTTGACCGATTCTCAGGGGAGCAAGATAGAGACATGGGACCTTGTCCTACCCCCCCATTTGTGTGTACCCCGAGTCCAACGGTACCACCCTCGAGTCTCTAGGACTTAGGGTTCTGGAGTTATGAGCATTTGAAGTTCCCCCAAATAAGGGATTTGGGAGAGTGAAAATTTGGGGTTTTAACCAGGGTCAGTTTTAACCGATTCTCAGGGGAGCAAGATAAAGACATGGGACCTTGTCCTACCCCCCCATTTGTGGGTACCCCGAGTCCAACGGTACCACCCTTGAGTCTCTAGGACTTAGGGTTCCAGAGTTATGAGCATTTGAAGTTCCTCCATATAAGTGAGTTGGGAGAGTGAAAATTTGCCGAAGTGTGAGAGGCCAAAAGTGTTCCCCCAGAAAGTGTCTAGGAGCGCGTTTCGGGGCCTCAGGAGTGGTTTGGACCCCCCTTTTTGTGGTACTTTTTGTCAAGCTGAAGTTGGTGTTTCGGGTGGTTAAGAGTGTACAGGGCTCACAGGCCTAAGTGTGAGAGGCCAAAAGTGTTCCCCCAGAAAGTGTCTAGGAGCGCGTTTCGGGGCCTCAGGAGTGGTTTGGACCCCCCTTTTTGTGGTACTTTTTGTCAAGCTGAAGTTGGTGTTTCGGGTGGTTAAGAGTGTACAGGGCTCACAGGCCTAAGTGTGAGAGGCCAAAAGTGTTCCCCCAGAAAGTGTCTAGGAGCGCGTTTCGGGGCCTCAGGAGTGGTTTGGACCCCCCTTTTTGTGGTACTTTTTGTCAAGCTGAAGTTGGTGTTTCGGGTGGTTAAGAGTGTACAGGGCTCACAGGCCTAAGTGTGAGAGGCCAAAAGTGTTCCCCCAGAAAGTGTCTAGGAGCGCGTTTCGGGGCCTCAGGAGTGGTTTGGACCCCCCTTTTTGTGGTACTTTTTGTCAAGCTGAAGTTGGTGTTTCGGGTGGTTAAGAGTGTACAGGGCTCACAGGCCTAAGTGTGAGAGGCCAAAAGTGTTCCCCCAGAAAGTGTCTAGGAGCGCGTTTCGGGGCCTCAGGAGTGGTTTGGACCCCCCTTTTTGTGGTACTTTTTGTCAAGCTGAAGTTGGTGTTTCGGGTGGTTAAGAGTGTACAGGGCTCACAGGCCTAAGTGTGAGAGGCCAAAAGTGTTCCCCCAGAAAGTGTCTAGGAGCGCGTTTCGGGGCCTCAGGAGTGGTTTGGACCCCCCTTTTTGTGGTACTTTTTGTCAAGCTGAAGTTGGTGTTTCGGGTGGTTAAGAGTGTACAGGGCTCACAGGCCTAAGTGTGAGAGGCCAAAAGTGTTCCCCCAGAAAGTGTCTAGGAGCGCGTTTCGGGGCCTCAGGAGTGGTTTGGACCCCCCTTTTTGTGGTACTTTTTGTCAAGCTGAAGTTGGTGTTTCGGGTGGTTAAGAGTGCACAGGGCTCACAGGCCTAAGTGTGAGAGGCCAAAAGTGTTCCCCCAGAAAGTGTCTAGGAGCGCGTTTCGGGGCCTCAGGAGTGGTTTGGACCCCCCTTTTTGTGGTACTTTTTGTCAAGCTGAAGTTGGTGTTTCGGGTGGTTAAGAGTGCACAGGGCTTGGAGTTTTAACCAGGGTCTGTTTTGACCGATTCTCAGGGGAGCAAGATAGAGACATGGGACCTTGTCCTACCCCCCCATTTGTGTGTACCCCGAGTCCAACGGTACCACCCTCGAGTCTCTAGGACTTAGGGTTCTGGAGTTATGAGCATTTGAAGTTCCCCCAAATAAGGGATTTGGGAGAGTGAAAATTTGGGGTTTTAACCAGGGTCAGTTTTAACCGATTCTCAGGGGAGCAAGATAAAGACATGGGACCTTGTCCTACCCCCCCATTTGTGGGTACCCCGAGTCCAACGGTACCACCCTTGAGTCTCTAGGACTTAGGGTTCCAGAGTTATGAGCATTTGAAGTTCCTCTATATAAGTGAGTTGGGAGAGTGAAAATTTGCCGAAGTGTGAGAGGCCAAAAGTGTTCCCCCAGAAAGTGTCTAGGAGCGCGTTTCGGGGCCTCAGGAGTGGTTTGGACCCCCCTTTTTGTGGTACTTTTTGTCAAGCTGAAGTTGGTGTTTCGGGTGGTTAAGAGTGTACAGGGCTCACAGGCCTAAGTGTGAGAGGCCAAAAGTGTTCCCCCAGAAAGTGTCTAGGAGCGCGTTTCGGGGCCTCAGGAGTGGTTTGGACCCCCCTTTTTGTGGTACTTTTTGTCAAGCTGAAGTTGGTGTTTCGGGTGGTTAAGAGTGTACAGGGCTCACAGGCCTAAGTGTGAGAGGCCAAAAGTGTTCCCCCAGAAAGTGTCTAGGAGCGCGTTTCGGGGCCTCAGGAGTGGTTTGGACCCCCCTTTTTGTGGTACTTTTTGTCAAGCTGAAGTTGGCGTTTCGGGTGGTTAAGAGTGCACAGGGCTTGGAGTTTTAACCAGGGTCTGTTTTGACCGATTCTCAGGGGAGCAAGATAGAGACATGGGACCTTGTCCTACCCCCCCATTTGTGTGTACCCCGAGTCCAACGGTACCACCCTCGAGTCTCTAGGACTTAGGGTTCTGGAGTTATGAGCATTTGAAGTTCCCCCAAATAAGGGATTTGGGAGAGTGAAAATTTGGGGTTTTAACCAGGGTCAGTTTTAACCGATTCTCAGGGGAGCAAGATAAAGACATGGGACCTTGTCCTACCCCCCCATTTGTGGGTACCCCGAGTCCAACGGTACCACCCTTGAGTCTCTAGGACTTAGGGTTCCAGAGTTATGAGCATTTGAAGTTCCTCCATATAAGTGAGTTGGGAGAGTGAAAATTTGCCGAAGTGTGAGAGGCCAAAAGTGTTCCCCCAGAAAGTGTCTAGGAGCGCGTTTCGGGGCCTCAGGAGTGGTTTGGACCCCCCTTTTTGTGGTACTTTTTGTCAAGCTGAAGTTGGTGTTTCGGGTGGTTAAGAGTGTACAGGGCTCACAGGCCTAAGTGTGAGAGGCCAAAAGTGTTCCCCCAGAAAGTGTCTAGGAGCGCGTTTCGGAGCCTCAGGAGTGGTTTGGACCCCCCTTTTTGTGGTACTTTTTGTCAAGCTGAAGTTGGTGTTTCGGGTGGTTAAGAGTGCACAGGGCTTGGAGTTTTAACCAGGGTCTGTTTTGACCGATTCTCAGGGGAGCAAGATAGAGACATGGGACCTTGTCCTACCCCCCCCCATTTGTGTGTACCCCGAGTCCAACGGTACCACCCTCGAGTCTCTAGGACTTAGGGTTCTGGAGTTATGAGCATTTGAAGTTCCCCCAAATAAGGGATTTGGGAGAGTGAAAATTTGGGGTTTTAACCAGGGTCAGTTTTAACCGATTCTCAGGGGAGCAAGATAAAGACATGGGACCTTGTCCTACCCCCCCCCATTTGTGGGTACCCCGAGTCCAACGGTACCACCCTTGAGTCTCTAGGACTTAGGGTTCCAGAGTTATGAGCATTTGAAGTTCCTCCATATAAGTGAGTTGGGAGAGTGAAAATTTGCCGAAGTGTGAGAGGCCAAAAGTGTTCCCCCAGAAAGTGTCTAGGAGCGCGTTTCGGGGCCTCAGGAGTGGTTTGGACCCCCCTTTTTGTGGTACTTTTTGTCAAGCTGAAGTTGGTGTTTCGGGTGGTTAAGAGTGTACAGGGCTCACAGGCCTAAGTGTGAGAGGCCAAAAGTGTTCCCCCAGAAAGTGTCTAGGAGCGCGTTTCGGGGCCTCAGGAGTGGTTTGGACCCCCCTTTTTGTGGTACTTTTTGTCAAGCTGAAGTTGGTGTTTCGGGTGGTTAAGAGTGTACAGGGCTCACAGGCCTAAGTGTGAGAGGCCAAAAGTGTTCCCCCAGAAAGTGTCTAGGAGCGCGTTTCGGGGCCTCAGGAGTGGTTTGGACCCCCCTTTTTGTGGTACTTTTTGTCAAGCTGAAGTTGGTGTTTCGGGTGGTTAAGAGTGTACAGGGCTCACAGGCCTAAGTGTGAGAGGCCAAAAGTGTTCCCCCAGAAAGTGTCTAGGAGCGCGTTTCGGGGCCTCAGGAGTGGTTTGGACCCCCCTTTTTGTGGTACTTTTTGTCAAGCTGAAGGTGTTTCGGGTGGTTAAGAGTGTACAGGGCTCACAGGCCTAAGTGTGAGAGGCCAAAAGTGTTCCCCCAGAAAGTGTCTAGGAGCGCGTTTCGGGGCCTCAGGAGTGGTTTGGACCCCCCTTTTTGTGGTACTTTTTGTCAAGCTGAAGTTGGTGTTTCGGGTGGTTAAGAGTGTACAGGGCTCACAGGCCTAAGTGTGAGAGGCCAAAAGTGTTCCCCCAGAAAGTGTCTAGGAGCGCGTTTCGGGGCCTCAGGAGTGGTTTGGACCCCCCTTTTTGTGGTACTTTTTGTCAAGCTGAAGTTGGTGTTTCGGGTGGTTAAGAGTGTACAGGGCTCACAGGCCTAAGTGTGAGAGGCCAAAAGTGTTCCCCCAGAAAGTGTCTAGGAGCGCGTTTCGGGGCCTCAGGAGTGGTTTGGACCCCCCTTTTTGTGGTACTTTTTGTCAAGCTGAAGTTGGTGTTTCGGGTGGTTAAGAGTGTACAGGGCTCACAGGCCTAAGTGTGAGAGGCCAAAAGTGTTCCCCCAGAAAGTGTCTAGGAGCGCGTTTCGGGGCCTCAGGAGTGGTTTGGACCCCCCTTTTTGTGGTACTTTTTGTCAAGCTGAAGTTGGTGTTTCGGGTGGTTAAGAGTGTACAGGGCTCACAGGCCTAAGTGTGAGAGGCCAAAAGTGTTCCCCCAGAAAGTGTCTAGGAGCGCGTTTCGGGGCCTCAGGAGTGGTTTGGACCCCCCTTTTTGTGGTACTTTTTGTCAAGCTGAAGTTGGTGTTTCGGGTGGTTAAGAGTGCACAGGGCTTGGAGTTTTAACCAGGGTCTGTTTTGACCGATTCTCAGGGGAGCAAGATAGAGACATGGGACCTTGTCCTACCCCCCCATTTGTGTGTACCCCGAGTCCAACGTTACCACCCTCGAGTCTCTAGGACTTAGGGTTCTGGAGTTATGAGCATTTGAAGTTCCCCCAAATAAGGGATTTGGGAGAGTGAAAATTTGGGGTTTTAACCAGGGTCAGTTTTAACCGATTCTCAGGGGAGCAAGATAAAGACATGGGACCTTGTCCTACTCCCCCATTTGTGGGTACCCCGAGTCCAACGGTACCACCCTTGAGTCTCTAGGACTTAGGGTTCCAGAGTTATGAGCATTTGAAGTTCCTCCATATAAGTGAGTTGGGAGAGTGAAAATTTGCCGAAGTGTGAGAGGCCAAAAGTGTTCCCCCAGAAAGTGTCTAGGAGCGCGTTTCGGGGCCTCAGGAGTGGTTTGGACCCCCCTTTTTGTGGTACTTTTTGTCAAGCTGAAGTTGGTGTTTCGGGTGGTTAAGAGTGTACAGGGCTCACAGGCCTAAGTGTGAGAGGCCAAAAGTGTTCCCCCAGAAAGTGTCTAGGAGCGCGTTTCGGGGCCTCAGGAGTGGTTTGGACCCCCCTTTTTGTGGTACTTTTTGTCAAGCTGAAGTTGGTGTTTCGGGTGGTTAAGAGTGTACAGGGCTCACAGGCCTAAGTGTGAGAGGCCAAAAGTGTTCCCCCAGAAAGTGTCTAGGAGCGCGTTTCGGGGCCTCAGGAGTGGTTTGGACCCCCCTTTTTGTGGTACTTTTTGTCAAGCTGAAGTTGGTGTTTCGGGTGGTTAAGAGTGCACAGGGCTTGGAGTTTTAACCAGGGTCTGTTTTGACCGATTCTCAGGGGAGCAAGATAGAGACATGGGACCTTGTCCTACCCCCCCATTTGTGTGTACCCCGAGTCCAACGGTACCACCCTCGAGTCTCTAGGACTTAGGGTTCTGGAGTTATGAGCATTGAAGTTCCCCCAAATAAGGGATTTGGGAGAGTGAAAATTTGGGGTTTTAACCAGGGTCAGTTTTAACCGATTCTCAGGGGAGCAAGATAAAGACATGGGACCTTGTCCTACCCCCCCATTTGTGGGTACCCCGAGTCCAACGGTACCACCCTTGAGTCTCTAGGACTTAGGGTTCCAGAGTTATGAGCATTTGAAGTTCCTCCATATAAGTGAGGTGGGAGAGTGAAAATTTGCCGAAGTGTGAGAGGCCAAAAGTGTTCCCCCAGAAAGTGTCTAGGAGCGCGTTTCGGGGCCTCAGGAGTGGTTTGGACCCCCCTTTTTGTGGTACTTTTTGTCAAGCTGAAGTGGTGTTTCGGGTGGTTAAGAGTGTACAGGGCTCACAGGCCTAAGTGTGAGAGGCCAAAAGTGTTCCCCCAGAAAGTGTCTAGGAGCGCGTTTCGGGGCCTCAGGAGTGGTTTGGACCCCCCTTTTTGTGGGTACTTTTTGTCAAGCTGAAGTTGGTGTTTCGGGTGGTTAAGAGTGTACAGGGCTCACAGGCCTAAGTGTGAGAGGCCAAAAGTGTTCCCCCAGAAAGTGTCTAGGAGCGCGTTTCGGGGCCTCAGGAGTGGTTTGGACCCCCCTTTTTGTGGTACTTTTTGTCAAGCTGAAGTTGGTGTTTCGGGTGGTTAAGAGTGTACAGGGCTCACAGGCCTAAGTGTGAGAGGCCAAAAGTGTTCCCCCAGAAAGTGTCTAGGAGCGCGTTTCGGGGCCTCAGGAGTGGTTTGGACCCCCCTTTTTGTGGTACTTTTTGTCAAGCTGAAGTTGGTGTTTCGGGTGGTTAAGAGTGTACAGGGCTCACAGGCCTAAGTGTGAGAGGCCAAAAGTGTTCCCCCAGAAAGTGTCTAGGAGCGCGTTTCGGGGCCTCAGGAGTGGTTTGGACCCCCCTTTTTGTGGGTACTTTTTGTCAAGCTGAAGTTGGTGTTTCGGGTGGTTAAGAGTGTACAGGGCTCACAGGCCTAACTGTGAGAGGCCAAAAGTGTTCCCCCAGAAAGTGTCTAGGAGCGCGTTTCGGGGCCTCAGGAGTGGTTTGGACCCCCCTTTTTGTGGTACTTTTTGTCAAGCTGAAGGTGTTTCGGGTGGTTAAGAGTGCACAGGGCTCACAGGCCTAAGTGTGAGAGGCCAAAAGTGTTCCCCCAGAAAGTGTCTAGGAGCGCGTTTCGGGGCCTCAGGAGTGGTTTGGACCCCCCTTTTTGTGGTACTTTTTGTCAAGCTGAAGTTGGTGTTTCGGGTGGTTAAGAGTGCACAGGGCTTGGAGTTTTAACCAGGGTCTGTTTTGACCGATTCTCAGGGGAGCAAGATAGAGACATGGGACCTTGTCCCTACCCCCCCATTTGTGTGTACCCCGAGTCCAACGGTACCACCCTCGAGTCTCTAGGACTTAGGGTTCTGGAGTTATGAGCATTTGAAGTTCCCCCAAATAAGGGATTTGGGAGAGTGAAAAATTTGGGGTTTTAACCAGGGTCAGTTTTAACCGATTCTCAGGGGAGCAAGATAAAGACATGGGACCTTGTCCTACCCCCCCATTTGTGGGTACCCCGAGTCCAACGGTACCACCCTTGAGTCTCTAGGACTTAGGGTTCCAGAGTTATGAGCATTTGAAGTTCCTCCATATAAGTGAGTTGGGAGAGTGAAAATTTGCCGAAGTGTGAGAGGCCAAAAGTGTTCCCCCAGAAAGTGTCTAGGAGCGCGTTTCGGGGCCTCAGGAGTGGTTTGGACCCCCCTTTTTGTGGTACTTTTTGTCAAGCTGAAGTTGGTGTTTCGGGTGGTTAAGAGTGTACAGGGCTCACAGGCCTAAGTGTGAGAGGCCAAAAGTGTTCCCCCAGAAAGTGTCTAGGAGCGCGTTTCGGGGCCTCAGGAGTGGTTTGGACCCCCCTTTTTGTGGTACTTTTTGTCAAGCTGAAGTTGGTGTTTCGGGTGGTTAAGAGTGTACAGGGCTCACAGGCCTAAGTGTGAGAGGCCAAAAGTGTTCCCCCAGAAAGTGTCTAGGAGCGCGTTTCGGGGCCTCAGGAGTGGTTTGGACCCCCCTTTTTGTGGTACTTTTTGTCAAGCTGAGTTGGTGTTTCGGGTGGTTAAGAGTGCACAGGGCTTGGAGTTTTAACCAGGGTCTGTTTTGACCGATTCTCAGGGGAGCAAGATAGAGACATGGGACCTTGTCCTACCCCCCCATTTGTGTGTACCCCGAGTCCAACGGTACCACCCTCGAGTCTCTAGGACTTAGGGTTCTGGAGTTATGAGCATTTGAAGTTCCCCCAAATAAGGGATTTGGGAGAGTGAAAATTTGGGGTTTTAACCAGGGTCAGTTTTAACCGATTCTCAGGGGAGCAAGATAAAGACATGGGACCTTGTCCTACCCCCCCATTTGTGGGTACCCCGAGTCCAACGGTACCACCCTTGAGTCTCTAGGACTTAGGGTTCCAGAGTTATGAGCATTTGAAGTTCCTCCATATAAGTGAGTTGGGAGAGTGAAAATTTGCCGAAGTGTGAGAGGCCAAAAGTGTTCCCCCAGAAAGTGTCTAGGAGCGCGTTTCGGGGCCTCAGGAGTGGTTTGGACCCCCCTTTTTGTGGTACTTTTTGTCAAGCTGAAGTTGGTGTTTCGGGTGGTTAAGAGTGTACAGGGCTCACAGGCCTAAGTGTGAGAGGCCAAAAGTGTTCCCCCAGAAAGTGTCTAGGAGCGCGTTTCGGGGCCTCAGGAGTGGTTTGGACCCCCCTTTTTGTGGTACTTTTTGTCAAGCTGAAGTTGGTGTTTCGGGTGGTTAAGAGTGTACAGGGCTCACAGGCCTAAGTGTGAGAGGCCAAAAGTGTTCCCCCAGAAAGTGTCTAGGAGCGCGTTTCGGGGCCTCAGGAGTGGTTTGGACCCCCCTTTTTGTGGTACTTTTTGTCAAGCTGAAGTTGGTGTTTCGGGTGGTTAAGAGTGTACAGGGCTCACAGGCCTAACTGTGAGAGGCCAAAAGTGTTCCCCCAGAAAGTGTCTAGGAGCGCGTTTCGGGGCCTCAGGAGTGGTTTGGACCCCCCTTTTTGTGGTACTTTTTGTCAAGCTGAAGTTGGTGTTTCGGGTGGTTAAGAGTGCACAGGGCTCACAGGCCTAAGTGTGAGAGGCCAAAAGTGTTCCCCCAGAAAGTGTCTAGGAGCGCGTTTCGGGGCCTCAGGAGTGGTTTGGACCCCCCTTTTTGTGGTACTTTTTGTCAAGCTGAAGTTGGTGTTTCGGGTGGTTAAGAGTGCACAGGGCTTGGAGTTTTAACCAGGGTCTGTTTTGACCGATTCTCAGGGGAGCAAGATAGAGACATGGGACCTTGTCCTACCCCCCCATTTGTGTGTACCCCGAGTCCAACGGTACCACCCTCGAGTCTCTAGGACTTAGGGTTCTGGAGTTATGAGCATTTGAAGTTCCCCCAAATAAGGGATTTGGGAGAGTGAAAATTTGGGGTTTTAACCAGGGTCAGTTTTAACCGATTCTCAGGGGAGCAAGATAAAGACATGGGACCCTGTCCTACCCCCCCATTTATGTGTACCCCGAGTCCAACGGTACCACCCTCGAGTCTCTAGGACTTAGGGTTCTGGAGTTATGAGCATTTGAAGTTCCCCCAAATAAGGGATTTGGGAGAGTGAAAATTTAGGGTTTTAACCAGGGTCAGTTTTAACCGATTCTCAGGGGAGCAAGATAAAGACATGGGACCTTGTCCTACCCCCCCATTTGTGGGTACCCCGAGTCCAACGGTACCACCCTTGAGTCTCTAGGACTTAGGGTTCCAGAGTTATGAGCATTTGAAGTTCCTCCATATAAGTGAGTTGGGAGAGTGAAAATTTGCCGAAGTGTGAGAGGCCAAAAGTGTTCCCCCAGAAAGTGTCTAGGAGCGCGTTTCGGGGCCTCAGGAGTGGTTTGGACCCCCCTTTTTGTGGTACTTTTTGTCAAGCTGAAGTTGGTGTTTCGGGTGGTAAAGAGTGTACAGGGCTCACAGGCCTAAGTGTGAGAGGCCAAAAGTGTTCCCCCAGAAAGTGTCTAGGAGCGCGTTTCGGGGCCTCAGGAGTGGTTTGGACCCCCCTTTTTGTGGTACTTTTTGTCAAGCTGAAGTTGGTGTTTCGGGTGGTTAAGAGTGTACAGGGCTCACAGGCCTAAGTGTGAGAGGCCAAAAGTGTTCCCCCAGAAAGTGTCTAGGAGCGCGTTTCGGGGCCTCAGGAGTGGTTTGGACCCCCCTTTTTGTGGTACTTTTTGTCAAGCTGAAGTTGGTGTTTCGGGTGGTTAAGAGTGCACAGGGCTTGGAGTTTTAACCAGGGTCTGTTTTGACCGATTCTCAGGGGAGCAAGATAGAGACATGGGACCTTGTCCTACCCCCCCATTTGTGTGTACCCCGAGTCCAACGGTACCACCCTCGAGTCTCTAGGACTTAGGGTTCTGGAGTTATGAGCATTTGAAGTTCCCCCAAATAAGGGATTTGGGAGAGTGAAAATTTGGGGTTTTAACCAGGGTCAGTTTTAACCGATTCTCAGGGGAGCAAGATAAAGACATGGGACCTTGTCCTACCCCCCCATTTGTGGGTACCCCGAGTCCAACGGTACCACCCTTGAGTCTCTAGGACTTAGGGTTCCAGAGTTATGAGCATTTGAAGTTCCTCCATATAAGTGAGTTGGGAGAGTGAAAATTTGCCGAAGTGTGAGAGGCCAAAAGTGTTCCCCCAGAAAGTGTCTAGGAGCGCGTTTCGGGGCCTCAGGAGTGGTTTGGACCCCCCTTTTTGTGGTACTTTTTGTCAAGCTGAAGTTGGTGTTTCGGGTGGTTAAGAGTGTACAGGGCTCACAGGCCTAAGTGTGAGAGGCCAAAAGTGTTCCCCCAGAAAGTGTCTAGGAGCGCGTTTCGGGGCCTCAGGAGTGGTTTGGACCCCCCTTTTTGTGGTACTTTTTGTCAAGCTGAAGTTGGTGTTTCGGGTGGTTAAGAGTGTACAGGGCTCACAGGCCTAAGTGTGAGAGGCCAAAAGTGTTCCCCCAGAAAGTGTCTAGGAGCGCGTTTCGGGGCCTCAGGAGTGGTTTGGACCCTCCTTTTTGTGGTACTTTTTGTCAAGCTGAAGTTGGTGTTTCGGGTGGTTAAGAGTGTACAGGGCTCACAGGCCTAAGTGTGAGAGGCCAAAAGTGTTCCCCCAGAAAGTGTCTAGGAGCGCGTTTCGGGGCCTCAGGAGTGGTTTGGACCCCCCTTTTTGTGGTACTTTTTGTCAAGCTGAAGTTGGTGTTTCGGGTGGTTAAGAGTGCACAGGGCTTGGAGTTTTAACCAGGGTCTGTTTTGACCGATTCTCAGGGGAGCAAGATAGAGACATGGGACCTTGTCCTACCCCCCCATTTGTGTGTACCCCGAGTCCAACGGTACCACCCTCGAGTCTCTAGGACTTAGGGTTCTGGAGTTATGAGCATTTGAAGTTCCCCCAAATAAGGGATTTGGGAGAGTGAAAATTTGGGGTTTTAACCAGGGTCAGTTTTAACCGATTCTCAGGGGAGCAAGATAAAGACATGGGACCTTGTCCTACCCCCCATTTGTGGGTACCCCGAGTCCAACGGTACCACCCTTGAGTCTCTAGGACTTAGGGTTCCAGAGTTATGAGCATTTGAAGTTCCTCCATATAAGTGAGTTGGGAGAGTGAAAATTTGCCGAAGTGTGAGAGGCCAAAAGTGTTCCCCCAGAAAGTGTCTAGGAGCGCGTTTCGGGGCCTCAGGAGTGGTTTGGACCCCCCTTTTTGTGGTACTTTTTGTCAAGCTGAAGTTGGTGTTTCGGGTGGTTAAGAGTGTACAGGGCTCACAGGCCTAAGTGTGAGAGGCCAAAAGTGTTCCCCCAGAAAGTGTCTAGGAGCACGTTTCGGGGCCTCACGAGTGGTTTGGACCCCCCTTTTTGTGGTACTTTTTGTCAAGCTGAAGTTGGTGTTTCGGGTGGTTAAGAGTGTACAGGGCTCACAGGCCTAAGTGTGAGAGGCCAAAAGTGTTCCCCCAGAAAGTGTCTAGGAGCGCGTTTCGGGGCCTCAGGAGTGGTTTGGACCCCCCTTTTTGTGGTACTTTTTGTCAAGCTGAAGATGGTGTTTCAGGTGGTTAAGAGTGCACAGGGCTCACAGGCCTAAGTGTGAGAGGCCAAAAGTGTTCCCCCAGAAAGTGTCTAGGAGTGCGTTTCGGGGCCTCAGGAGTGGTTTGGACCCCCCTTTTTGTGGTACTTTTTGTCAAGCTGAAGTTGGTGTTTCAGGTGGTTAAGAGTGTACAGGGCTCACAGGCCTAAGTGTGAGAGGCCAAAAGTGTTCCCCCAGAAAGTGTCTAGGAGCGCGTTTCGGGGCCTCAGGAGTGGTTTGGACCCCCCTTTTTGTGGTACTTTTTGTCAAGCTGAAGTTGGTGTTTCGGGTGGTTAAGAGTGTACAGGGCTCACAGGCCTAAGTGTGAGAGGCCAAAAGTGTTCCCCCAGAAAGTGTCTAGGAGCGCGTTTCGGGGCCTCACGAGTGGTTTGGACCCCCCTTTTTGTGGTACTTTTTGTCAAGCTGAAGTTGGTGTTTCGGGTGGTTAAGAGTGTACAGGGCTCACAGGCCTAAGTGTGAGAGGCCAAAAGTGTTCCCCCAGAAAGTGTCTAGGAGCGCGTTTCGGGGCCTCAGGAGTGGTTTGGACCCCCCTTTTTGTGGTACTTTTTGTCAAGCTGAAGTTGGTGTTTCGGGTGGTTAAGAGTGCACAGGGCTTGGAGTTTTAACCAGGGTCTGTTTTGACCGATTCTCAGGGGAGCAAGATAGAGACATGGGACCTTGTCCCACCCCCCCATTTGTGTGTACCCCGAGTCCAACGGTACCACCCTCGAGTCTCTAGGACTTAGGGTTCTGGAGTTATGAGCATTTGAAGTTCCCCCAAATAAGGGATTTGGGAGAGTGAAAATTTGGGGTTTTAACCAGGGTCAGTTTTAACCGATTCTCAGGGGAGCAAGATAAAGACATGGGACCTTGTCCTACCCCCCCATTTGTGGGTACCCCGAGTCCAACGGTACCACCCTTGAGTCTCTAGGACTTAGGGTTCCAGAGTTATGAGCATTTGAAGTTCCTCCATATAAGTGAGTTGGGAGAGTGAAAATTTGCCGAAGTGTGAGAGGCCAAAAGTGTTCCCCCAGAAAGTGTCTAGGAGCGCGTTTCGGGGCCTCAGGAGTGGTTTGGACCCCCCTTTTTGTGGTACTTTTTGTCAAGCTGAAGTTGGTGTTTCGGGTGGTTAAGAGTGTACAGGGCTCACAGGCCTAAGTGTGAGAGGCCAAAAGTGTTCCCCCAGAAAGTGTCTAGGAGAGCGTTTCGGGGCCTCAGGAGTGGTTTGGACCCCCCTTTTTGTGGTACTTTTTGTCAAGCTGAAGTTGGTGTTTCGGGTGGTTAAGAGTGTACAGGGCTCACAGGCCTAAGTGTGAGAGGCCAAAAGTGTTCCCCCAGAAAGTGTCTAGGAGCGCGTTTCGGGGCCTCAGGAGTGGTTTGGACCCCCCTTTTTGTGGTACTTTTTGTCAAGCTGAAGTTGGTGTTTCGGGGTGGTTAAGAGTGTACAGGGCTCACAGGCCTAAGTGTGAGAGGCCAAAAGTGTTCCCCCAGAAAGTGTCTAGGAGCGCGTTTCGGGGCCTCAGGAGTGGTTTGGACCCCCCTTTTTGTGGTACTTTTTGTCAAGCTGAAGTTGGTGTTTCGGGTGGTTAAGAGTGTACAGGGCTCACAGGCCTAAGTGTGAGAGGCCAAAAGTGTTCCCCCAGAAAGTGTCTAGGAGCGCGTTTCGGGGCCTCACGAGTGGTTTGGACCCCCCTTTTTGTGGTACTTTTTGTCAAGCTGAAGTTGGTGTTTCGGGTGGTTAAGAGTGTACAGGGCTCACAGGCCTAAGTGTGAGAGGCCAAAAGTGTTCCCCCAGAAAGTGTCTAGGAGCGCGTTTCGGGGCCTCAGGAGTGGTTTGGACCCCCCTTTTTGTGGTACTTTTTGTCAAGCTGAAGTTGGTGTTTCGGGTGGTTGAGTGTACAGGGCTCACAGGCCTAAGTGTGAGAGGCCAAAAGTGTTCCCCCAGAAAGTGTCTAGGAGCGCGTTTCGGGGCCTCAGGAGTGGTTTGGACCCCCCTTTTTGTGGTACTTTTTGTCAAGCTGAAGTTGGTGTTTCGGGTGGTTAAGAGTGCACAGGGCTTGGAGTTTAAACCAGGGTCTGTTTTGACCGATTCTCAGGGGAGCAAGATAGAGACATGGGACCTTGTCCTACCCCCCCCCATTTGTGTGTACCCCGAGTCCAACGGTACCACCCTCGAGTCTCTAGGACTTAGGGTTCTGGAGTTATGAGCATTTGAAGTTCCCCCAAATAAGGGATTTGGGAGAGTGAAAATTTGGGGTTTTAACCAGGGTCAGTTTTAACCGATTCTCAGGGGAGCAAGATAAAGACATGGGACCTTGTCCTACCCCCCCATTTGTGGGTACCCCGAGTCCAACGGTACCACCCTTGAGTCTCTAGGACTTAGGGTTCCAGAGTTATGAGCATTTGAAGTTCCTCCATATAAGTGAGTTGGGAGAGTGAAAATTTGCCGAAGTGTGAGAGGCCAAAAGTGTTCCCCCAGAAAGTGTCTAGGAGCGCGTTTCGGGGCCTCAGGAGTGGTTTGGACCCCCCTTTTTGTGGTACTTTTTGTCAAGCTGAAGTTGGTGTTTCGGGTGGTTAAGAGTGTACAGGGCTCACAGGCCTAAGTGTGAGAGGCCAAAAGTGTTCCCCCAGAAAGTGTCTAGGAGCGCGTTTCGGGGCCTCAGGAGTGGTTTGGACCCCCCTTTTTGTGGTACTTTTTGTCAAGCTGAAGTTGGTGTTTCAGGTGGTTAAGAGTGTACAGGGCTCACAGGCCTAAGTGTGAGAGGCCAAAAGTGTTCCCCCAGAAAGTGTCTAGGAGCGCGTTTCGGGGCCTCAGGAGTGGTTTGGACCCCCCTTTTTGTGGTACTTTTTGTCAAGCTGAAGTTGGTGTTTCGGGTGGTTAAGAGTGTACAGGGCTCACAGGCCTAAGTGTGAGAGGCCAAAAGTGTTCCCCCAGAAAGTGTCTAGGAGAGCGTTTCGGGGCCTCAGGAGTGGTTTGGACCCCCCTTTTTGTGGTACTTTTTGTCAAGCTGAAGTTGGTGTTTCGGGTGGTTAAGAGTGTACAGGGCTCACAGGCCTAAGTGTGAGAGGCCAAAAGTGTTCCCCCAGAAAGTGTCTAGGAGCGCGTTTCGGGGCCTCAGGAGTGGTTTGGACCCCCCTTTTTGTGGTACTTTTTGTCAAGCTGAAGTTGGTGTTTCGGGTGGTTAAGAGTGTACAGGGCTCACAGGCCTAAGTGTGAGAGGCCAAAAGTGTTCCCCCAGAAAGTGTCTAGGAGCGCGTTTCGGGGCCTCACGAGTGGTTTGGACCCCCCTTTTTGTGGTACTTTTTGTCAAGCTGAAGTTGGTGTTTCGGGTGGTTAAGAGTGTACAGGGCTCACAGGCCTAAGTGTGAGAGGCCAAAAGTGTTCCCCCAGAAAGTGTCTAGGAGCGCGTTTCGGGGCCTCACGAGTGGTTTGGACCCCCCTTTTTGTGGTACTTTTTGTCAAGCTGAAGTTGGTGTTTCGGGTGGTTAAGAGTGTACAGGGCTCACAGGCCTAAGTGTGAGAGGCCAAAAGTGTTCCCCCAGAAAGTGTCTAGGAGCGCGTTTCGGGGCCTCAGGAGTGGTTTGGACCCCCCTTTTTGTGGGTACTTTTTGTCAAGCTGAAGTTGGTGTTTCGGGTGGTTAAGAGTGTACAGGGCTCACAGGCCTAAGTGTGAGAGGCCAAAAGTGTTCCCCCAGAAAGTGTCTAGGAGCGCGTTTCGGGGCCTCAGGAGTGGTTTGGACCCCCCTTTTTGTGGTACTTTTTGTCAAGCTGAAGTTGGTGTTTCGGGTGGTTAAGAGTGTACAGGGCTCACAGGCCTAAGTGTGAGAGGCCAAAAGTGTTCCCCCAGAAAGTGTCTAGGAGCGCGTTTCGGGGCCTCACGAGTGGTTTGGACCCCCCTTTTTGTGGTACTTTTTGTCAAGCTGAAGTTGGTGTTTCGGGTGGTTAAGAGTGTACAGGGCTCACAGGCCTAAGTGTGAGAGGCCAAAAGTGTTCCCCCAGAAAGTGTCTAGGAGCGCGTTTCGGGGCCTCAGGAGTGGTTTGGACCCCCCTTTTTGTGGTACTTTTTGTCAAGCTGAAGTTGGTGTTTCGGGTGGTTAAGAGTGTACAGGGCTCACAGGCCTAAGTGTGAGAGGCCAAAAGTGTTCCCCCAGAAAGTGTCTAGGAGCGCGTTTCGGGGCCTCAGGAGTGGTTTGGACCCCCCTTTTTGTGGTACTTTTTGTCAAGCTGAAGTTGGTGTTTCGGGTGGTTAAGAGTGCACAGGGCTTGGACTTTTAACCAGGGTCTGTTTTGACCGATTCTCAGGGGAGCAAGATAGAGACATGGGACCTTGTCCCACCCCCCCATTTGTGTGTACCCCGAGTCCAACGGTACCACCCTCGAGTCTCTAGGACTTAGGGTTCTGGAGTTATGAGCATTTGAAGTTCCCCCAAATAAGGGATTTGGGAGAGTGAAAATTTGGGGTTTTAACCAGGGTCAGTTTTAACCGATTCTCAGGGGAGCAAGATAAAGACATGGGACCTTGTCCTACCCCCCCATTTGTGGGTACCCCGAGTCCAACGGTACCACCCTTGAGTCTCTAGGACTTAGGGTTCCAGAGTTATGAGCATTTGAAGTTCCTCCATATAAGTGAGTTGGGAGAGTGAAAATTTGCCGAAGTGTGAGAGGCCAAAAGTGTTCCCCAGAAAGTGTCTAGGAGCGCGTTTCGGGGCCTCAGGAGTGGTTTGGACCCCCCTTTTTGTGGTACTTTTTGTCAAGCTGAAGTTGGTGTTTCGGGTGGTTAAGAGTGTACAGGGCTCACAGGCCTAAGTGTGAGAGGCCAAAAGTGTTCCCCCAGAAAGTGTCTAGGAGAGCGTTTCGGGGCCTCAGGAGTGGTTTGGACCCCCCTTTTTGTGGTACTTTTTGTCAAGCTGAAGTTGGTGTTTCGGGTGGTTAAGAGTGTACAGGGCTCACAGGCCTAAGTGTGAGAGGCCAAAAGTGTTCCCCCAGAAAGTGTCTAGGAGCGCGTTTCGGGGCCTCAGGAGTGGTTTGGACCCCCCTTTTTGTGGTACTTTTTGTCAAGCTGAAGTTGGTGTTTCGGGTGGTTAAGAGTGTACAGGGCTCACAGGCCTAAGTGTGAGAGGCCAAAAGTGTTCCCCCAGAAAGTGTCTAGGAGCGCGTTTCGGGGCCTCAGGAGTGGTTTGGACCCCCCTTTTTGTGGTACTTTTTGTCAAGCTGAAGTTGGTGTTTCGGGTGGTTAAGAGTGTACAGGGCTCACAGGCCTAAGTGTGAGAGGCCAAAAGTGTTCCCCCAGAAAGTGTCTAGGAGCGCGTTTCGGGGCCTCAGGAGTGGTTTGGACCCCCCTTTTTGTGGTACTTTTTGTCAAGCTGAAGTTGGTGTTTCGGGTGGTTAAGAGTGCACAGGGCTCACAGGCCTAAGTGTGAGAGGCCAAAAGTGTTCCCCCAGAAAGTGTCTAGGAGCGCGTTTCGGGGCCTCAGGAGTGGTTTGGACCCCCCTTTTTGTGGTACTTTTTGTCAAGCTGAAGTTGGTGTTTCGGGTGGTTCAGAGTGCACAGGGCTTGGAGTTTTAACCAGGGTCTGTTTTGACCGATTCTCAGGGGAGCAAGATAGAGACATGGGACCTTGTCCTACCCCCCCATTTGTGTGTACCCCGAGTCCAACGGTACCACCCTCGAGTCTCTAGGACTTAGGGTTCTGGAGTTATGAGCATTTGAAGTTCCCCCAAATAAGGGATTTGGGAGAGTGAAAATTTGGGGTTTTAACCAGGGTCAGTTTTAACCGATTCTCAGGGGAGCAAGATAAAGACATGGGACCTTGTCCTACCCCCCCATTTGTGGGTACCCCGAGTCCAACGGTACCACCCTTGAGTCTCTAGGACTTAGGGTTCCAGAGTTATGAGCATTTGAAGTTCCTCCATATAAGTGAGTTGGGAGAGTGAAAATTTGCCGAAGTGTGAGAGGCCAAAAGTGTTCCCCCAGAAAGTGTCTAGGAGCGCGTTTCGGGGCCTCAGGAGTGGTTTGGACCCCCCTTTTTGTGGTACTTTTTGTCAAGCTGAAGTTGGTGTTTCGGGTGGTTAAGAGTGTACAGGGCTCACAGGCCTAAGTGTGAGAGGCCAAAAGTGTTCCCCCAGAAAGTGTCTAGGAGCGCGTTTCGGGGCCTCAGGAGTGGTTTGGACCCCCCTTTTTGTGGTACTTTTTGTCAAGCTGAAGTTGGTGTTTCGGGTGGTTAAGAGTGCACAGGGCTTGGAGTTTTAACCAGGGTCTGTTTTGACCGATTCTCAGGGGAGCAAGATAGAGACATGGGACCTTGTCCTACCCCCCCATTTGTGTGTACCCCGAGTCCAACGGTACCACCCTCGAGTCTCTAGGACTTAGGGTTCTGGAGTTATGAGCATTTGAAGTTCCCCCAAATAAGGGATTTGGGAGAGTGAAAATTTGGGGTTTTAACCAGGGTCAGTTTTAACCGATTCTCAGGGGAGCAAGATAAAGACATGGGACCTTGTCCTACCCCCCCATTTGTGGGTACCCCGAGTCCAACGGTACCACCCTTGAGTCTCTAGGACTTAGGGTTCCAGAGTTATGAGCATTTGAAGTTCCTCCATATAAGTGAGTTGGGAGAGTGAAAATTTGCCGAAGTGTGAGAGGCCAAAAGTGTTCCCCCAGAAAGTGTCTAGGAGCGCGTTTCGGGGCCTCAGGAGTGGTTTGGACCCCCCTTTTTGTGGTACTTTTTGTCAAGCTGAAGTTGGTGTTTCGGGTGGTTAAGAGTGTACAGGGCTCACAGGCCTAAGTGTGAGAGGCCAAAAGTGTTCCCCCAGAAAGTGTCTAGGAGCGCGTTTCGGGGCCTCAGGAGTGGTTTGGACCCCCCTTTTTGTGGTACTTTTTGTCAAGCTGAAGTTGGTGTTTCGGGTGGTTAAGAGTGCACAGGGCTTGGAGTTTTAACCAGGGTCTGTTTTGACCGATTCTCAGGGGAGCAAGATAGAGACATGGGACCTTGTCCTACCCCCCCATTTGTGTGTACCCCGAGTCCAACGGTACCACCCTCGAGTCTCTAGGACTTAGGGTTCTGGAGTTATGAGCATTTGAAGTTCCCCCAAATAAGGGATTTGGGAGAGTGAAAATTTGGGGTTTTAACCAGGGTCAGTTTTAACCGATTCTCAGGGGAGCAAGATAAAGACATGGGACCTTGTCCTACCCCCCCATTTGTGGGTACCCCGAGTCCAACGGTACCACCCTTGAGTCTCTAGGACTTAGGGTTCCAGAGTTATGAGCATTTGAAGTTCCTCCATATAAGTGAGTTGGGAGAGTGAAAATTTGCCGAAGTGTGAGAGGCCAAAAGTGTTCCCCCAGAAAGTGTCTAGGAGCGCGTTTCGGGGTCTCAGGAGTGGTTTGGACCCCCCTTTTTGTGGTACTTTTTGTCAAGCTGAAGTTGGTGTTTCGGGTGGTTAAGAGTGTACAGGGCTCACAGGCCTAAGTGTGAGAGGCCAAAAGTGTTCCCCCAGAAAGTGTCTAGGAGCGCGTTTCGGGGCCTCAGGAGTGGTTTGGACCCCCCTTTTTGTGGTACTTTTTGTCAAGCTGAAGTTGGTGTTTCGGGTGGTTAAGAGTGCACAGGGCTCACAGGCCTAAGTGTGAGAGGCCAAAAGTGTTCCCCCAGAAAGTGTCTAGGAGCGCGTTTCGGGGCCTCAGGAGTGGTTTGGACCCCCCTTTTTGTGGTACTTTTTGTCAAGCTGAAGTTGGTGTTTCGGGTGGTTAAGAGTGTACAGGGCTCACAGGCCTAAGTGTGAGAGGCCAAAAGTGTTCCCCCAGAAAGTGTCTAGGAGCGCGTTTCGGGGCCTCAGGAGTGGTTTGGACCCCCCTTTTTGTGGTACTTTTTGTCAAGCTGAAGTTGGTGTTTCGGGTGGTTAAGAGTGTACAGGGCTCACAGGCCTAAGTGTGAGAGGCCAAAAGTGTTCCCCCAGAAAGTGTCTAGGAGCGCGTTTCGGGGCCTCAGGAGTGGTTTGGACCCCCCTTTTTGTGGTACTTTTTGTCAAGCTGAAGTTGGTGTTTCGGGTGGTTAAGAGTGTACAGGGCTCACAGGCCTAAGTGTGAGAGGCCAAAAGTGTTCCCCCAGAAAGTGTCTAGGAGCGCGTTTCGGGGCCTCAGGAGTGGTTTGGACCCCCCTTTTTGTGGTACTTTTTGTCAAGCTGAAGTTGGTGTTTCGGGTGGTTAAGAGTGTACAGGGCTCACAGGCCTAAGTGTGAGAGGCCAAAAGTGTTCCCCCAGAAAGTGTCTAGGAGCGCGTTTCGGGGCCTCAGGAGTGGTTTGGACCCCCCTTTTTGTGGTACTTTTTGTCAAGCTGAAGTTGGTGTTTCGGGTGGTTAAGAGTGTACAGGGCTCACAGGCCTAAGTGTGAGAGGCCAAAAGTGTTCCCCCAGAAAGTGTCTAGGAGCGCGTTTCGGGGCCTCAGGAGTGGTTTGGACCCCCCTTTTTGTGGTACTTTTTGTCAAGCTGAAGTTGGTGTTTCGGGTGGTTAAGAGTGTACAGGGCTCACAGGCCTAAGTGTGAGAGGCCAAAAGTGTTCCCCCAGAAAGTGTCTAGGAGCGCGTTTCGGGGCCTCAGGAGTGGTTTGGACCCCCCTTTTTGTGGTACTTTTTGTCAAGCTGAAGTTGGTGTTTCGGGTGGTTAAGAGTGCACAGGGCTCACAGGCCTAAGTGTGAGAGGCCAAAAGTGTTCCCCCAGAAAGTGTCTAGGAGCGCGTTTCGGGGCCTCAGGAGTGGTTTGGACCCCCCTTTTTGTGGTACTTTTTGTCAAGCTGAAGTTGGTGTTTCAGGTGGTTAAGAGTGCACAGGGCTTGGAGTTTTAACCAGGGTCTGTTTTGACCGATTCTCAGGGGAGCAAGATAGAGACATGGGACCTTGTCCTACCCCCCCATTTGTGTGTACCCCGAGTCCAACGGTACCACCCTCGAGTCTCTAGGACTTAGGGTTCTGGAGTTATGAGCATTTGAAGTTCCCCCAAATAAGGGATTTGGGAGAGTGAAAATTTGGGGTTTTAACCAGGGTCAGTTTTAACCGATTCTCAGGGGAGCAAGATAAAGACATGGGACCCTGTCCTACCCCCCCATTTATGTGTACCCCGAGTCCAACGGTACCACCCTCGAGTCTCTAGGACTTAGGGTTCTGGAGTTATGAGCATTTGAAGTTCCCCCAAATAAGGGATTTGGGAGAGTGAAAATTTAGGGTTTTAACCAGGGTCAGTTTTAACCGATTCTCAGGGGAGCAAGATAAAGACATGGGACCTTGTCCTACCCCCCCATTTGTGGGTACCCCGAGTCCAACGGTACCACCCTTGAGTCTCTAGGACTTAGGGTTCCAGAGTTATGAGCATTTGAAGTTCCTCCATATAAGTGAGTTGGGAGAGTGAAAATTTGCCGAAGTGTGAGAGGCCAAAAGTGTTCCCCCAGAAAGTGTCTAGGAGCGCGTTTCGGGGCCTCAGGAGTGGTTTGGACCCCCCTTTTTGTGGTACTTTTTGTCAAGCTGAAGTTGGTGTTTCGGGTGGTAAAGAGTGTACAGGGCTCACAGGCCTAAGTGTGAGAGGCCAAAAGTGTTCCCCCAGAAAGTGTCTAGGAGCGCGTTTCGGGGCCTCAGGAGTGGTTTGGACCCCCCTTTTTGTGGTACTTTTTGTCAAGCTGAAGTTGGTGTTTCGGGTGGTTAAGAGTGTACAGGGCTCACAGGCCTAAGTGTGAGAGGCCAAAAGTGTTCCCCCAGAAAGTGTCTAGGAGCGCGTTTCGGGGCCTCAGGAGTGGTTTGGACCCCCCTTTTTGTGGTACTTTTTGTCAAGCTGAAGTTGGTGTTTCGGGTGGTTAAGAGTGCACAGGGCTTGGAGTTTTAACCAGGGTCTGTTTTGACCGATTCTCAGGGGAGCAAGATAGAGACATGGGACCTTGTCCTACCCCCCCATTTGTGTGTACCCCGAGTCCAACGGTACCACCCTCGAGTCTCTAGGACTTAGGGTTCTGGAGTTATGAGCATTTGAAGTTCCCCCAAATAAGGGATTTGGGAGAGTGAAAATTTGGGGTTTTAACCAGGGTCAGTTTTAACCGATTCTCAGGGGAGCAAGATAAAGACATGGGACCTTGTCCTACCCCCCCATTTGTGGGTACCCCGAGTCCAACGGTACCACCCTTGAGTCTCTAGGACTTAGGGTTCCAGAGTTATGAGCATTTGAAGTTCCTCCATATAAGTGAGTTGGGAGAGTGAAAATTTGCCGAAGTGTGAGAGGCCAAAAGTGTTCCCCCAGAAAGTGTCTAGGAGCGCGTTTCGGGGCCTCAGGAGTGGTTTGGACCCCCCTTTTTGTGGTACTTTTTGTCAAGCTGAAGTTGGTGTTTCGGGTGGTTAAGAGTGCACAGGGCTTGGAGTTTTAACCAGGGTCTGTTTTGACAGATTCTCAGGGGAGCAAGATAGAGACATGGGACCTTGTCCTACCCCCCCCCATTTGTGTGTACCCCGAGTCCAACGGTACCACCCTCGAGTCTCTAGGACTTAGGGTTCTGGAGTTATGAGCATTTGAAGTTCCCCCAAATAAGGGATTTGGGAGAGTGAAAATTTGGGGTTTTAACCAGGGTCAGTTTTAACCGATTCTCAGGGGAGCAAGATAAAGACATGGGACCTTGTCCTACCCCCCCATTTGTGGGTACCCCGAGTCCAACGGTACCACCCTTGAGTCTCTAGGACTTAGGGTTCCAGAGTTATGAGCATTTGAAGTTCCTCCATATAAGTGAGTTGGGAGAGTGAAAATTTGCCGAAGTGTGAGAGGCCAAAAGTGTTCCCCCAGAAAGTGTCTAGGAGCGCGTTTCGGGGCCTCAGGAGTGGTTTGGACCCCCCTTTTTGTGGTACTTTTTGTCAAGCTGAAGTTGGTGTTTCGGGTGGTTAAGAGTGTACAGGGCTCACAGGCCTAAGTGTGAGAGGCCAAAAGTGTTCCCCCAGAAAGTGTCTAGGAGCACGTTTCGGGGCCTCACGAGTGGTTTGGACCCCCCTTTTTGTGGTACTTTTTGTCAAGCTGAAGTTGGTGTTTCGGGTGGTTAAGAGTGTACAGGGCTCACAGGCCTAAGTGTGAGAGGCCAAAAGTGTTCCCCCAGAAAGTGTCTAGGAGCGCGTTTCGGGGCCTCAGGAGTGGTTTGGACCCCCCTTTTTGTGGTACTTTTTGTCAAGCTGAAGATGGTGTTTCAGGTGGTTAAGAGTGCACAGGGCTCACAGGCCTAAGTGTGAGAGGCCAAAAGTGTTCCCCCAGAAAGTGTCTAGGAGTGCGTTTCGGGGCCTCAGGAGTGGTTTGGACCCCCCTTTTTGTGGTACTTTTTGTCAAGCTGAAGTTGGTGTTTCAGGTGGTTAAGAGTGTACAGGGCTCACAGGCCTAAGTGTGAGAGGCCAAAAGTGTTCCCCCAGAAAGTGTCTAGGAGCGCGTTTCGGGGCCTCAGGAGTGGTTTGGACCCCCCTTTTTGTGGTACTTTTTGTCAAGCTGAAGTTGGTGTTTCGGGTGGTTAAGAGTGTACAGGGCTCACAGGCCTAAGTGTGAGAGGCCAAAAGTGTTCCCCCAGAAAGTGTCTAGGAGCGCGTTTCGGGGCCTCACGAGTGGTTTGGACCCCCCTTTTTGTGGTACTTTTTGTCAAGCTGAAGTTGGTGTTTCGGGTGGTTAAGAGTGTACAGGGCTCACAGGCCTAAGTGTGAGAGGCCAAAAGTGTTCCCCCAGAAAGTGTCTAGGAGCGCGTTTCGGGGCCTCAGGAGTGGTTTGGACCCCCCTTTTTGTGGTACTTTTTGTCAAGCTGAAGTTGGTGTTTCGGGTGGTTAAGAGTGCACAGGGCTTGGAGTTTTAACCAGGGTCTGTTTTGACCGATTCTCAGGGGAGCAAGATAGAGACATGGGACCTTGTCCCACCCCCCCATTTGTGTGTACCCCGAGTCCAACGGTACCACCCTCGAGTCTCTAGGACTTAGGGTTCTGGAGTTATGAGCATTTGAAGTTCCCCCAAATAAGGGATTTGGGAGAGTGAAAATTTGGGGTTTTAACCAGGGTCAGTTTTAACCGATTCTCAGGGGAGCAAGATAAAGACATGGGACCTTGTCCTACCCCCCCATTTGTGGGTACCCCGAGTCCAACGGTACCACCCTTGAGTCTCTAGGACTTAGGGTTCCAGAGTTATGAGCATTTGAAGTTCCTCCATATAAGTGAGTTGGGAGAGTGAAAATTTGCCGAAGTGTGAGAGGCCAAAAGTGTTCCCCCAGAAAGTGTCTAGGAGCGCGTTTCGGGGCCTCAGGAGTGGTTTGGACCCCCCTTTTTGTGGTACTTTTTGTCAAGCTGAAGTTGGTGTTTCGGGTGGTTAAGAGTGTACAGGGCTCACAGGCCTAAGTGTGAGAGGCCAAAAGTGTTCCCCCAGAAAGTGTCTAGGAGAGCGTTTCGGGGCCTCAGGAGTGGTTTGGACCCCCCTTTTTGTGGTACTTTTTGTCAAGCTGAAGTTGGTGTTTCGGGTGGTTAAGAGTGTACAGGGCTCACAGGCCTAAGTGTGAGAGGCCAAAAGTGTTCCCCCAGAAAGTGTCTAGGAGCGCGTTTCGGGGCCTCAGGAGTGGTTTGGACCCCCCTTTTTGTGGTACTTTTTGTCAAGCTGAAGTTGGTGTTTCGGGTGGTTAAGAGTGTACAGGGCTCACAGGCCTAAGTGTGAGAGGCCAAAAGTGTTCCCCCAGAAAGTGTCTAGGAGCGCGTTTCGGGGCCTCAGGAGTGGTTTGGACCCCCCTTTTTGTGGTACTTTTTGTCAAGCTGAAGTTGGTGTTTCGGGTGGTTAAGAGTGTACAGGGCTCACAGGCCTAAGTGTGAGAGGCCAAAAGTGTTCCCCCAGAAAGTGTCTAGGAGCGCGTTTCGGGGCCTCACGAGTGGTTTGGACCCCCCTTTTTGTGGTACTTTTTGTCAAGCTGAAGTTGGTGTTTCGGGTGGTTAAGAGTGTACAGGGCTCACAGGCCTAAGTGTGAGAGGCCAAAAGTGTTCCCCCAGAAAGTGTCTAGGAGCGCGTTTCGGGGCCTCAGGAGTGGTTTGGACCCCCCTTTTTGTGGTACTTTTTGTCAAGCTGAAGTTGGTGTTTCGGGTGGTTGAGTGTACAGGGCTCACAGGCCTAAGTGTGAGAGGCCAAAAGTGTTCCCCCAGAAAGTGTCTAGGAGCGCGTTTCGGGGCCTCAGGAGTGGTTTGGACCCCCCTTTTTGTGGTACTTTTTGTCAAGCTGAAGTTGGTGTTTCGGGTGGTTAAGAGTGCACAGGGCTTGGAGTTTAAACCAGGGTCTGTTTTGACCGATTCTCAGGGGAGCAAGATAGAGACATGGGACCTTGTCCTACCCCCCCCATTTGTGTGTACCCCGAGTCCAACGGTACCACCCTCGAGTCTCTAGGACTTAGGGTTCTGGAGTTATGAGCATTTGAAGTTCCCCCAAATAAGGGATTTGGGAGAGTGAAAATTTGGGGTTTTAACCAGGGTCAGTTTTAACCGATTCTCAGGGGAGCAAGATAAAGACATGGGACCTTGTCCTACCCCCCCATTTGTGGGTACCCCGAGTCCAACGGTACCACCCTTGAGTCTCTAGGACTTAGGGTTCCAGAGTTATGAGCATTTGAAGTTCCTCCATATAAGTGAGTTGGGAGAGTGAAAATTTGCCGAAGTGTGAGAGGCCAAAAGTGTTCCCCCAGAAAGTGTCTAGGAGCGCGTTTCGGGGCCTCAGGAGTGGTTTGGACCCCCCTTTTTGTGGTACTTTTTGTCAAGCTGAAGTTGGTGTTTCGGGTGGTTAAGAGTGTACAGGGCTCACAGGCCTAAGTGTGAGAGGCCAAAAGTGTTCCCCCAGAAAGTGTCTAGGAGCGCGTTTCGGGGCCTCAGGAGTGGTTTGGACCCCCCTTTTTGTGGTACTTTTTGTCAAGCTGAAGTTGGTGTTTCGGGTGGTTAAGAGTGTACAGGGCTCACAGGCCTAAGTGTGAGAGGCCAAAAGTGTTCCCCCAGAAAGTGTCTAGGAGCGCGTTTCGGGGCCTCAGGAGTGGTTTGGACCCCCCTTTTTGTGGTACTTTTTGTCAAGCTGAAGTTGGTGTTTCGGGTGGTTAAGAGTGTACAGGGCTCACAGGCCTAAGTGTGAGAGGCCAAAAGTGTTCCCCCAGAAAGTGTCTAGGAGCGCGTTTCGGGGCCTCAGGAGTGGTTTGGACCCCCCTTTTTGTGGTACTTTTTGTCAAGCTGAAGTTGGTGTTTCGGGTGGTTAAGAGTGTACAGGGCTCACAGGCCTAAGTGTGAGAGGCCAAAAGTGTTCCCCCAGAAAGTGTCTAGGAGCGCGTTTCGGGGCCTCAGGAGTGGTTTGGACCCCCCTTTTTGTGGTACTTTTTGTCAAGCTGAAGTTGGTGTTTCGGGTGGTTAAGAGTGCACAGGGCTCACAGGCCTAAGTGTGAGAGGCCAAAAGTGTTCCCCCAGAAAGTGTCTAGGAGCGCGTTTCGGGGCCTCAGGAGTGGTTTGGACCCCCCTTTTTGTGGTACTTTTTGTCAAGCTGAAGTTGGTGTTTCGGGTGGTTAAGAGTGCACAGGGCTTGGAGTTTTAACCAGGGTCTGTTTTGACCGATTCTCAGGGGAGCAAGATAGAGACATGGGACCTTGTCCTACCCCCCCATTTGTGTGTACCCCGAGTCCAACGGTACCACCCTCGAGTCTCTAGGACTTAGGGTTCTGGAGTTATGAGCATTTGAAGTTCCCCCAAATAAGGGATTTGGGAGAGTGAAAATTTGGGGTTTTAACCAGGGTCAGTTTTAACCGATTCTCAGGGGAGCAAGATAAAGACATGGGACCCTGTCCTACCCCCCCATTTATGTGTACCCCGAGTCCAACGGTACCACCCTCGAGTCTCTAGGACTTAGGGTTCTGGAGTTATGAGCATTTGAAGTTCCCCCAAATAAGGGATTTGGGAGAGTGAAAATTTAGGGTTTTAACCAGGGTCAGTTTTAACCGATTCTCAGGGGAGCAAGATAAAGACATGGGACCTTGTCCTACCCCCCCATTTGTGGGTACCCCGAGTCCAACGGTACCACCCTTGAGTCTCTAGGACTTAGGGTTCCAGAGTTATGAGCATTTGAAGTTCCTCCATATAAGTGAGTTGGGAGAGTGAAAATTTGCCGAAGTGTGAGAGGCCAAAAGTGTTCCCCCAGAAAGTGTCTAGGAGCGCGTTTCGGGGCCTCAGGAGTGGTTTGGACCCCCCTTTTTGTGGTACTTTTTGTCAAGCTGAAGTTGGTGTTTCGGGTGGTAAAGAGTGTACAGGGCTCACAGGCCTAAGTGTGAGAGGCCAAAAGTGTTCCCCCAGAAAGTGTCTAGGAGCGCGTTTCGGGGCCTCAGGAGTGGTTTGGACCCCCCTTTTTGTGGTACTTTTTGTCAAGCTGAAGTTGGTGTTTCGGGTGGTTAAGAGTGTACAGGGCTCACAGGCCTAAGTGTGAGAGGCCAAAAGTGTTCCCCCAGAAAGTGTCTAGGAGCGCGTTTCGGGGCCTCAGGAGTGGTTTGGACCCCCCTTTTTGTGGTACTTTTTGTCAAGCTGAAGTTGGTGTTTCGGGTGGTTAAGAGTGCACAGGGCTTGGAGTTTTAACCAGGGTCTGTTTTGACCGATTCTCAGGGGAGCAAGATAGAGACATGGGACCTTGTCCTACCCCCCCATTTGTGTGTACCCCGAGTCCAACGGTACCACCCTCGAGTCTCTAGGACTTAGGGTTCTGGAGTTATGAGCATTTGAAGTTCCCCCAAATAAGGGATTTGGGAGAGTGAAAATTTGGGGTTTTAACCAGGGTCAGTTTTAACCGATTCTCAGGGGAGCAAGATAAAGACATGGGACCTTGTCCTACCCCCCCATTTGTGGGTACCCCGAGTCCAACGGTACCACCCTTGAGTCTCTAGGACTTAGGGTTCCAGAGTTATGAGCATTTGAAGTTCCTCCATATAAGTGAGTTGGGAGAGTGAAAATTTGCCGAAGTGTGAGAGGCCAAAAGTGTTCCCCCAGAAAGTGTCTAGGAGCGCGTTTCGGGGCCTCAGGAGTGGTTTGGACCCCCCTTTTTGTGGTACTTTTTGTCAAGCTGAAGTTGGTGTTTCGGGTGGTTAAGAGTGTACAGGGCTCACAGGCCTAAGTGTGAGAGGCCAAAAGTGTTCCCCCAGAAAGTGTCTAGGAGCGCGTTTCGGGGCCTCAGGAGTGGTTTGGACCCCCCTTTTTGTGGTACTTTTTGTCAAGCTGAAGTTGGTGTTTCGGGTGGTTAAGAGTGTACAGGGCTCACAGGCCTAAGTGTGAGAGGCCAAAAGTGTTCCCCCAGAAAGTGTCTAGGAGCGCGTTTCGGGGCCTCAGGAGTGGTTTGGACCCTCCTTTTTGTGGTACTTTTTGTCAAGCTGAAGTTGGTGTTTCGGGTGGTTAAGAGTGTACAGGGCTCACAGGCCTAAGTGTGAGAGGCCAAAAGTGTTCCCCCAGAAAGTGTCTAGGAGCGCGTTTCGGGGCCTCAGGAGTGGTTTGGACCCCCCTTTTTGTGGTACTTTTTGTCAAGCTGAAGTTGGTGTTTCGGGTGGTTAAGAGTGCACAGGGCTTGGAGTTTTAACCAGGGTCTGTTTTGACCGATTCTCAGGGGAGCAAGATAGAGACATGGGACCTTGTCCCACCCCCCCATTTGTGTGTACCCCGAGTCCAACGGTACCACCCTCGAGTCTCTAGGACTTAGGGTTCTGGAGTTATGAGCATTTGAAGTTCCCCCAAATAAGGGATTTGGGAGAGTGAAAATTTGGGGTTTTAACCAGGGTCAGTTTTAACCGATTCTCAGGGGAGCAAGATAAAGACATGGGACCTTGTCCTACCCCCCCATTTGTGGGTACCCCGAGTCCAACGGTACCACCCTTGAGTCTCTAGGACTTAGGGTTCCAGAGTTATGAGCATTTGAAGTTCCTCCATATAAGTGAGTTGGGAGAGTGAAAATTTGCCGAAGTGTGAGAGGCCAAAAGTGTTCCCCCAGAAAGTGTCTAGGAGCGCGTTTCGGGGCCTCAGGAGTGGTTTGGACCCCCCTTTTTGTGGTACTTTTTGTCAAGCTGAAGTTGGTGTTTCGGGTGGTTAAGAGTGTACAGGGCTCACAGGCCTAAGTGTGAGAGGCCAAAAGTGTTCCCCCAGAAAGTGTCTAGGAGAGCGTTTCGGGGCCTCAGGAGTGGTTTGGACCCCCCTTTTTGTGGTACTTTTTGTCAAGCTGAAGTTGGTGTTTCGGGTGGTTAAGAGTGTACAGGGCTCACAGGCCTAAGTGTGAGAGGCCAAAAGTGTTCCCCCAGAAAGTGTCTAGGAGCGCGTTTCGGGGCCTCAGGAGTGGTTTGGACCCCCCTTTTTGTGGTACTTTTTGTCAAGCTGAAGTTGGTGTTTCGGGTGGTTAAGAGTGTACAGGGCTCACAGGCCTAAGTGTGAGAGGCCAAAAGTGTTCCCCCAGAAAGTGTCTAGGAGCGCGTTTCGGGGCCTCAGGAGTGGTTTGGACCCCCCTTTTTGTGGTACTTTTTGTCAAGCTGAAGTTGGTGTTTCGGGTGGTTAAGAGTGTACAGGGCTCACAGGCCTAAGTGTGAGAGGCCAAAAGTGTTCCCCCAGAAAGTGTCTAGGAGCGCGTTTCGGGGCCTCACGAGTGGTTTGGACCCCCCTTTTTGTGGTACTTTTTGTCAAGCTGAAGTTGGTGTTTCGGGTGGTTAAGAGTGTACAGGGCTCACAGGCCTAAGTGTGAGAGGCCAAAAGTGTTCCCCCAGAAAGTGTCTAGGAGCGCGTTTCGGGGCCTCAGGAGTGGTTTGGACCCCCCTTTTTGTGGTACTTTTTGTCAAGCTGAAGTTGGTGTTTCGGGTGGTTGAGTGTACAGGGCTCACAGGCCTAAGTGTGAGAGGCCAAAAGTGTTCCCCCAGAAAGTGTCTAGGAGCGCGTTTCGGGGCCTCAGGAGTGGTTTGGACCCCCCTTTTTGTGGTACTTTTTGTCAAGCTGAAGTTGGTGTTTCGGGTGGTTAAGAGTGCACAGGGCTTGGAGTTTAAACCAGGGTCTGTTTTGACCGATTCTCAGGGGAGCAAGATAGAGACATGGGACCTTGTCCTACCCCCCCCCATTTGTGTGTACCCCGAGTCCAACGGTACCACCCTCGAGTCTCTAGGACTTAGGGTTCTGGAGTTATGAGCATTTGAAGTTCCCCCAAATAAGGGATTTGGGAGAGTGAAAATTTGGGGTTTTAACCAGGGTCAGTTTTAACCGATTCTCAGGGGAGCAAGATAAAGACATGGGACCTTGTCCTACCCCCCCATTTGTGGGTACCCCGAGTCCAACGGTACCACCCTTGAGTCTCTAGGACTTAGGGTTCCAGAGTTATGAGCATTTGAAGTTCCTCCATATAAGTGAGTTGGGAGAGTGAAAATTTGCCGAAGTGTGAGAGGCCAAAAGTGTTCCCCCAGAAAGTGTCTAGGAGCGCGTTTCGGGGCCTCAGGAGTGGTTTGGACCCCCCTTTTTGTGGTACTTTTTGTCAAGCTGAAGTTGGTGTTTCGGGTGGTTAAGAGTGTACAGGGCTCACAGGCCTAAGTGTGAGAGGCCAAAAGTGTTCCCCCAGAAAGTGTCTAGGAGCGCGTTTCGGGGCCTCAGGAGTGGTTTGGACCCCCCTTTTTGTGGTACTTTTTGTCAAGCTGAAGTTGGTGTTTCAGGTGGTTAAGAGTGTACAGGGCTCACAGGCCTAAGTGTGAGAGGCCAAAAGTGTTCCCCCAGAAAGTGTCTAGGAGCGCGTTTCGGGGCCTCAGGAGTGGTTTGGACCCCCCTTTTTGTGGTACTTTTTGTCAAGCTGAAGTTGGTGTTTCGGGTGGTTAAGAGTGTACAGGGCTCACAGGCCTAAGTGTGAGAGGCCAAAAGTGTTCCCCCAGAAAGTGTCTAGGAGAGCGTTTCGGGGCCTCAGGAGTGGTTTGGACCCCCCTTTTTGTGGTACTTTTTGTCAAGCTGAAGTTGGTGTTTCGGGTGGTTAAGAGTGTACAGGGCTCACAGGCCTAAGTGTGAGAGGCCAAAAGTGTTCCCCCAGAAAGTGTCTAGGAGCGCGTTTCGGGGCCTCACGAGTGGTTTGGACCCCCCTTTTTGTGGTACTTTTTGTCAAGCTGAAGTTGGTGTTTCGGGTGGTTAAGAGTGTACAGGGCTCACAGGCCTAAGTGTGAGAGGCCAAAAGTGTTCCCCCAGAAAGTGTCTAGGAGCGCGTTTCGGGGCCTCACGAGTGGTTTGGACCCCCCTTTTTGTGGTACTTTTTGTCAAGCTGAAGTTGGTGTTTCGGGTGGTTAAGAGTGTACAGGGCTCACAGGCCTAAGTGTGAGAGGCCAAAAGTGTTCCCCCAGAAAGTGTCTAGGAGCGCGTTTCGGGGCCTCACGAGTGGTTTGGACCCCCCTTTTTGTGGTACTTTTTGTCAAGCTGAAGTTGGTGTTTCGGGTGGTTAAGAGTGTACAGGGCTCACAGGCCTAAGTGTGAGAGGCCAAAAGTGTTCCCCCAGAAAGTGTCTAGGAGCGCGTTTCGGGGCCTCACGAGTGGTTTGGACCCCCCTTTTTGTGGTACTTTTTGTCAAGCTGAAGTTGGTGTTTCGGGTGGTTAAGAGTGTACAGGGCTCACAGGCCTAAGTGTGAGAGGCCAAAAGTGTTCCCCCAGAAAGTGTCTAGGAGCGCGTTTCGGGGCCTCAGGAGTGGTTTGGACCCCCCTTTTTGTGGTACTTTTTGTCAAGCTGAAGTTGGTGTTTCGGGTGGTTAAGAGTGTACAGGGCTCACAGGCCTAAGTGTGAGAGGCCAAAAGTGTTCCCCCAGAAAGTGTCTAGGAGCGCGTTTCGGGGCCTCACGAGTGGTTTGGACCCCCCTTTTTGTGGTACTTTTTGTCAAGCTGAAGTTGGTGTTTCGGGTGGTTAAGAGTGTACAGGGCTCACAGGCCTAAGTGTGAGAGGCCAAAAGTGTTCCCCCAGAAAGTGTCTAGGAGCGCGTTTCGGGGCCTCACGAGTGGTTTGGACCCCCCTTTTTGTGGTACTTTTTGTCAAGCTGAAGTTGGTGTTTCGGGTGGTTAAGAGTGTACAGGGCTCACAGGCCTAAGTGTGAGAGGCCAAAAGTGTTCCCCCAGAAAGTGTCTAGGAGCGCGTTTCGGGGCCTCAGGAGTGGTTTGGACCCCCCTTTTTGTGGTACTTTTTGTCAAGCTGAAGTTGGTGTTTCGGGTGGTTAAGAGTGTACAGGGCTCACAGGCCTAAGTGTGAGAGGCCAAAAGTGTTCCCCCAGAAAGTGTCTAGGAGCGCGTTTCGGGGCCTCAGGAGTGGTTTGGACCCCCCTTTTTGTGGTACTTTTTGTCAAGCTGAAGTTGGTGTTTCGGGTGGTTAAGAGTGTACAGGGCTCACAGGCCTAAGTGTGAGAGGCCAAAAGTGTTCCCCCAGAAAGTGTCTAGGAGCGCGTTTCGGGGCCTCACGAGTGGTTTGGACCCCCCTTTTTGTGGTACTTTTTGTCAAGCTGAAGTTGGTGTTTCGGGTGGTTAAGAGTGTACAGGGCTCACAGGCCTAAGTGTGAGAGGCCAAAAGTGTTCCCCCAGAAAGTGTCTAGGAGCGCGTTTCGGGGCCTCAGGAGTGGTTTGGACCCCCCTTTTTGTGGTACTTTTTGTCAAGCTGAAGTTGGTGTTTCGGGTGGTTAAGAGTGTACAGGGCTCACAGGCCTAAGTGTGAGAGGCCAAAAGTGTTCCCCCAGAAAGTGTCTAGGAGCGCGTTTCGGGGCCTCAGGAGTGGTTTGGACCCCCCTTTTTGTGGTACTTTTTGTCAAGCTGAAGTTGGTGTTTCGGGTGGTTAAGAGTGCACAGGGCTTGGACTTTTAACCAGGGTCTGTTTTGACCGATTCTCAGGGGAGCAAGATAGAGACATGGGACCTTGTCCCACCCCCCCATTTGTGTGTACCCCGAGTCCAACGGTACCACCCTCGAGTCTCTAGGACTTAGGGTTCTGGAGTTATGAGCATTTGAAGTTCCCCCAAATAAGGGATTTGGGAGAGTGAAAATTTGGGGTTTTAACCAGGGTCAGTTTTAACCGATTCTCAGGGGAGCAAGATAAAGACATGGGACCTTGTCCTACCCCCCCATTTGTGGGTACCCCGAGTCCAACGGTACCACCCTTGAGTCTCTAGGACTTAGGGTTCCAGAGTTATGAGCATTTGAAGTTCCTCCATATAAGTGAGTTGGGAGAGTGAAAATTTGCCGAAGTGTGAGAGGCCAAAAGTGTTCCCCCAGAAAGTGTCTAGGAGCGCGTTTCGGGGCCTCAGGAGTGGTTTGGACCCCCCTTTTTGTGGTACTTTTTGTCAAGCTGAAGTTGGTGTTTCGGGTGGTTAAGAGTGTACAGGGCTCACAGGCCTAAGTGTGAGAGGCCAAAAGTGTTCCCCCAGAAAGTGTCTAGGAGAGCGTTTCGGGGCCTCAGGAGTGGTTTGGACCCCCCTTTTTGTGGTACTTTTTGTCAAGCTGAAGTTGGTGTTTCGGGTGGTTAAGAGTGTACAGGGCTCACAGGCCTAAGTGTGAGAGGCCAAAAGTGTTCCCCCAGAAAGTGTCTAGGAGCGCGTTTCGGGGCCTCAGGAGTGGTTTGGACCCCCCTTTTTGTGGTACTTTTTGTCAAGCTGAAGTTGGTGTTTCGGGTGGTTAAGAGTGTACAGGGCTCACAGGCCTAAGTGTGAGAGGCCAAAAGTGTTCCCCCAGAAAGTGTCTAGGAGCGCGTTTCGGGGCCTCAGGAGTGGTTTGGACCCCCCTTTTTGTGGTACTTTTTGTCAAGCTGAAGTTGGTGTTTCGGGTGGTAAAGAGTGCACAGGGCTCACAGGCCTAAGTGTGAGAGGCCAAAAGTGTTCCCCCAGAAAGTGTCTAGGAGCGCGTTTCGGGGCCTCAGGAGTGGTTTGGACCCCCCTTTTTGTGGTACTTTTTGTCAAGCTGAAGGTGGTGTTTCGGGTGGTTAAGAGTGCACAGGGCTCACAGGCCTAAGTGTGAGAGGCCAAAAGTGTTCCCCCAGAAAGTGTCTAGGAGCGCGTTTCGGGGCCTCAGGAGTGGTTTGGACCCCCCTTTTTGTGGTACTTTTTGTCAAGCTGAAGTTGGTGTTTCGGGTGGTTGAGTGTACAGGGCTCACAGGCCTAAGTGTGAGAGGCCAAAAGTGTTCCCCCAGAAAGTGTCTAGGAGCGCGTTTCGGAGCCTCAGGAGTGGTTTGGACCCCCCTTTTTGTGGTACTTTTTGTCAAGCTGAAGTTGGTGTTTCGGGTGGTTAAGAGTGTACAGGGCTTGGAGTTTTAACCAGGGTCTGTTTTGACCGATTCTCAGGGGAGCAAGATAGAGACATGGGACCTTGTCCTACCCCCCCATTTGTGTGTACCCCGAGTCCAACGGTACCACCCTCGAGTCTCTAGGACTTAGGGTTCTGGAGTTATGAGCATTTGAAGTTCCCCCAAATAAGGGATTTGGGAGAGTGAAAATTTGGGGTTTTAACCAGGGTCAGTTTTAACCGATTCTCAGGGGAGCAAGATAAAGACATGGGACCTTGTCCTACCCCCCCATTTGTGGGTACCCCGAGTCCAACGGTACCACCCTTGAGTCTCTAGGACTTAGGGTTCCAGAGTTATGAGCATTTGAAGTTCCTCCATATAAGTGAGTTGGGAGAGTGAAAATTTGCCGAAGTGTGAGAGGCCAAAAGTGTTCCCCCAGAAAGTGTCTAGGAGCGCGTTTCGGGGCCTCAGGAGTGGTTTGGACCCCCCTTTTTGTGGTACTTTTTGTCAAGCTGAAGTTGGTGTTTCGGGTGGTTAAGAGTGTACAGGGCTCACAGGCCTAAGTGTGAGAGGCCAAAAGTGTTCCCCCAGAAAGTGTCTAGGAGCGCGTTTCGGGGCCTCAGGAGTGGTTTGGACCCCCCTTTTTGTGGTACTTTTTGTCAAGCTGAAGTTGGTGTTTCGGGTGGTTAAGAGTGCACAGGGCTTGGAGTTTTAACCAGGGTCTGTTTTGACCGATTCTCAGGGGAGCAAGATAGAGACATGGGACCTTGTCCTACCCCCCCATTTGTGTGTACCCCGAGTCCAACGGTACCACCCTCGAGTCTCTAGGACTTAGGGTTCTGGAGTTATGAGCATTTGAAGTTCCCCCAAATAAGGGATTTGGGAGAGTGAAAATTTGGGGTTTTAACCAGGGTCAGTTTTAACCGATTCTCAGGGGAGCAAGATAAAGACATGGGACCTTGTCCTACCCCCCCATTTGTGGGTACCCCGAGTCCAACGGTACCACCCTTGAGTCTCTAGGACTTAGGGTTCCAGAGTTATGAGCATTTGAAGTTCCTCCATATAAGTGAGTTGGGAGAGTGAAAATTTGCCGAAGTGTGAGAGGCCAAAAGTGTTCCCCCAGAAAGTGTCTAGGAGCGCGTTTCGGGGCCTCACGAGTGGTTTGGACCCCCCTTTTTGTGGTACTTTTTGTCAAGCTGAAGTTGGTGTTTCGGGTGGTTAAGAGTGTACAGGGCTCACAGGCCTAAGTGTGAGAGGCCAAAAGTGTTCCCCCAGAAAGTGTCTAGGAGCGCGTTTCGGGGCCTCACGAGTGGTTTGGACCCCCCTTTTTGTGGTACTTTTTGTCAAGCTGAAGTTGGTGTTTCGGGTGGTTAAGAGTGTACAGGGCTCACAGGCCTAAGTGTGAGAGGCCAAAAGTGTTCCCCCAGAAAGTGTCTAGGAGCGCGTTTCGGGGCCTCAGGAGTGGTTTGGACCCCCCTTTTTGTGGTACTTTTTGTCAAGCTGAAGTTGGTGTTTCGGGTGGTTAAGAGTGTACAGGGCTCACAGGCCTAAGTGTGAGAGGCCAAAAGTGTTCCCCCAGAAAGTGTCTAGGAGCGCGTTTCGGGGCCTCAGGAGTGGTTTGGACCCCCCTTTTTGTGGTACTTTTTGTCAAGCTGAAGTTGGTGTTTCGGGTGGTAAAGAGTGCACAGGGCTCACAGGCCTAAGTGTGAGAGGCCAAAAGTGTTCCCCCAGAAAGTGTCTAGGAGCGCGTTTCGGGGCCTCAGGAGTGGTTTGGACCCCCCTTTTTGTGGTACTTTTTGTCAAGCTGAAGGTGGTGTTTCGGGTGGTTAAGAGTGCACAGGGCTCACAGGCCTAAGTGTGAGAGGCCAAAAGTGTTCCCCCAGAAAGTGTCTAGGAGCGCGTTTCGGGGCCTCAGGAGTGGTTTGGACCCCCCTTTTTGTGGTACTTTTTGTCAAGCTGAAGTTGGTGTTTCGGGTGGTTGAGTGTACAGGGCTCACAGGCCTAAGTGTGAGAGGCCAAAAGTGTTTCCCCAGAAAGTGTCTAGGAGTGCGTTTCGGAGCCTCAGGAGTGGTTTGGACCCCCCTTTTTGTGGTACTTTTTGTCAAGCTGAAGTTGGTGTTTCGGGTGGTTAAGAGTGTACAGGGCTTGGAGTTTTAACCAGGGTCTGTTTTGACCGATTCTCAGGGGAGCAAGATAGAGACATGGGACCTTGTCCTACCCCCCCATTTGTGTGTACCCCGAGTCCAACGGTACCACCCTCGAGTCTCTAGGACTTAGGGTTCTGGAGTTATGAGCATTTGAAGTTCCCCCAAATAAGGGATTTGGGAGAGTGAAAATTTGGGGTTTTAACCAGGGTCAGTTTTAACCGATTCTCAGGGGAGCAAGATAAAGACATGGGACCTTGTCCTACCCCCCCATTTGTGGGTACCCCGAGTCCAACGGTACCACCCTTGAGTCTCTAGGACTTAGGGTTCCAGAGTTATGAGCATTTGAAGTTCCTCCATATAAGTGAGTTGGGTGAGTGAAAATTTGCCGAAGTGTGAGAGGCCAAAAGTGTTCCCCCAGAAAGTGTCTAGGAGCGCGTTTCGGGGCCTCAGGAGTGGTTTGGACCCCCCTTTTTGTGGTACTTTTTGTCAAGCTGAAGTTGGTGTTTCGGGTGGTTAAGAGTGTACAGGGCTCACAGGCCTAAGTGTGAGAGGCCAAAAGTGTTCCCCCAGAAAGTGTCTAGGAGCGCGTTTCGGGGCCTCAGGAGTGGTTTGGACCCCCCTTTTTGTGGTACTTTTTGTCAAGCTGAAGTTGGTGTTTCGGGTGGTTAAGAGTGCACAGGGCTTGGAGTTTTAACCAGGGTCTGTTTTGACCGATTCTCAGGGGAGCAAGATAGAGACATGGGACCTTGTCGTACCCCCCCATTTGTGTGTACCCCGAGTCCAACGGTACCACCCTCGAGTCTCTAGGACTTAGGGTTCTGGAGTTATGAGCATTTGAAGTTCCCCCAAATAAGGGATTTGGGAGAGTGAAAATTTGGGGTTTTAACCAGGGTCAGTTTTAACCGATTCTCAGGGGAGCAAGATAAAGACATGGGACCTTGTCCTACCCCCCCATTTGTGGGTACCCCGAGTCCAACGGTACCACCCTTGAGTCTCTAGGACTTAGGGTTCCAGAGTTATGAGCATTTGAAGTTCCTCCATATAAGTGAGTTGGGAGAGTGAAAATTTGCCGAAGTGTGAGAGGCCAAAAGTGTTCCCCCAGAAAGTGTCTAGGAGCGCGTTTCGGGGCCTCAGGAGTGGTTTGGACCCCCCTTTTTGTGGTACTTTTTGTCAAGCTGAAGTTGGTGTTTCGGGTGGTTAAGAGTGTACAGGGCTCACAGGCCTAAGTGTGAGAGGCCAAAAGTGTTCCCCCAGAAAGTGTCTAGGAGCGCGTTTCGGGGCCTCAGGAGTGGTTTGGACCCCCCTTTTTGTGGTACTTTTTGTCAAGCTGAAGTTGGTGTTTCGGGTGGTTAAGAGTGTACAGGGCTCACAGGCCTAAGTGTGAGAGGCCAAAAGTGTTCCCCCAGAAAGTGTCTAGGAGCGCGTTTCGGGGCCTCAGGAGTGGTTTGGACCCCCCTTTTTGTGGTACTTTTTGTCAAGCTGAAGGTGGTGTTTCAGGTGGTTAAGAGTGCACAGGGCTCACAGGCCTAAGTGTGAGAGGCCAAAAGTGTTCCCCCAGAAAGTGTCTAGGAGCGCGTTTCGGGGCCTCAGGAGTGGTTTGGACCCCCCTTTTTGTGGTACTTTTTGTCAAGCTGAAGTTGGTGTTTCGGGTGGTTGAGTGTACAGGGCTCACAGGCCTAAGTGTGAGAGGCCAAAAGTGTTCCCCCAGAAAGTGTCTAGGAGCGCGTTTCGGGGCCTCAGGAGTGGTTTGGACCCCCCTTTTTGTGGTACTTTTTGTCAAGCTGAAGTTGGTGTTTCGGGTGGTTAAGAGTGCACAGGGCTTGGACTTTTAACCAGGGTCTGTTTTGACCGATTCTCAGGGGAGCAAGATAGAGACATGGGACCTTGTCCCACCCCCCCATTTGTGTGTACCCCGAGTCCAACGGTACCACCCTCGAGTCTCTAGGACTTAGGGTTCTGGAGTTATGAGCATTTGAAGTTCCCCCAAATAAGGGATTTGGGAGAGTGAAAATTTGGGGTTTTAACCAGGGTCAGTTTTAACCGATTCTCAGGGGAGCAAGATAAAGACATGGGACCTTGTCCTACCCCCCCATTTGTGGGTACCCCGAGTCCAACGGTACCACCCTTGAGTCTCTAGGACTTAGGGTTCCAGAGTTATGAGCATTTGAAGTTCCTCCATATAAGTGAGTTGGGAGAGTGAAAATTTGCCGAAGTGTGAGAGGCCAAAAGTGTTCCCCCAGAAAGTGTCTAGGAGCGCGTTTCGGGGCCTCAGGAGTGGTTTGGACCCCCCTTTTTGTGGTACTTTTTGTCAAGCTGAAGTTGGTGTTTCGGGTGGTTAAGAGTGTACAGGGCTCACAGGCCTAAGTGTGAGAGGCCAAAAGTGTTCCCCCAGAAAGTGTCTAGGAGAGCGTTTCGGGGCCTCAGGAGTGGTTTGGACCCCCCTTTTTGTGGTACTTTTTGTCAAGCTGAAGTTGGTGTTTCGGGTGGTTAAGAGTGTACAGGGCTCACAGGCCTAAGTGTGAGAGGCCAAAAGTGTTCCCCCAGAAAGTGTCTAGGAGCGCGTTTCGGGGCCTCAGGAGTGGTTTGGACCCCCCTTTTTGTGGTACTTTTTGTCAAGCTGAAGTTGGTGTTTCGGGTGGTTAAGAGTGTACAGGGCTCACAGGCCTAAGTGTGAGAGGCCAAAAGTGTTCCCCCAGAAAGTGTCTAGGAGCGCGTTTCGGGGCCTCAGGAGTGGTTTGGACCCCCCTTTTTGTGGTACTTTTTGTCAAGCTGAAGTTGGTGTTTCGGGTGGTAAAGAGTGCACAGGGCTCACAGGCCTAAGTGTGAGAGGCCAAAAGTGTTCCCCCAGAAAGTGTCTAGGAGCGCGTTTCGGGGCCTCAGGAGTGGTTTGGACCCCCCTTTTTGTGGTACTTTTTGTCAAGCTGAAGGTGGTGTTTCGGGTGGTTAAGAGTGCACAGGGCTCACAGGCCTAAGTGTGAGAGGCCAAAAGTGTTCCCCCAGAAAGTGTCTAGGAGCGCGTTTCGGGGCCTCAGGAGTGGTTTGGACCCCCCTTTTTGTGGTACTTTTTGTCAAGCTGAAGTTGGTGTTTCGGGTGGTTGAGTGTACAGGGCTCACAGGCCTAAGTGTGAGAGGCCAAAAGTGTTCCCCCAGAAAGTGTCTAGGAGCGCGTTTCGGAGCCTCAGGAGTGGTTTGGACCCCCCTTTTTGTGGTACTTTTTGTCAAGCTGAAGTTGGTGTTTCGGGTGGTTAAGAGTGTACAGGGCTTGGAGTTTTAACCAGGGTCTGTTTTGACCGATTCTCAGGGGAGCAAGATAGAGACATGGGACCTTGTCCTACCCCCCCATTTGTGTGTACCCCGAGTCCAACGGTACCACCCTCGAGTCTCTAGGACTTAGGGTTCTGGAGTTATGAGCATTTGAAGTTCCCCCAAATAAGGGATTTGGGAGAGTGAAAATTTGGGGTTTTAACCAGGGTCAGTTTTAACCGATTCTCAGGGGAGCAAGATAAAGACATGGGACCTTGTCCTACCCCCCCATTTGTGGGTACCCCGAGTCCAACGGTACCACCCTTGAGTCTCTAGGACTTAGGGTTCCAGAGTTATGAGCATTTGAAGTTCCTCCATATAAGTGAGTTGGGAGAGTGAAAATTTGCCGAAGTGTGAGAGGCCAAAAGTGTTCCCCCAGAAAGTGTCTAGGAGCGCGTTTCGGGGCCTCAGGAGTGGTTTGGACCCCCCTTTTTGTGGTACTTTTTGTCAAGCTGAAGTTGGTGTTTCGGGTGGTTAAGAGTGTACAGGGCTCACAGGCCTAAGTGTGAGAGGCCAAAAGTGTTCCCCCAGAAAGTGTCTAGGAGCGCGTTTCGGGGCCTCAGGAGTGGTTTGGACCCCCCTTTTTGTGGTACTTTTTGTCAAGCTGAAGTTGGTGTTTCGGGTGGTTAAGAGTGCACAGGGCTTGGAGTTTTAACCAGGGTCTGTTTTGACCGATTCTCAGGGGAGCAAGATAGAGACATGGGACCTTGTCCTACCCCCCCATTTGTGTGTACCCCGAGTCCAACGGTACCACCCTCGAGTCTCTAGGACTTAGGGTTCTGGAGTTATGAGCATTTGAAGTTCCCCCAAATAAGGGATTTGGGAGAGTGAAAATTTGGGGTTTTAACCAGGGTCAGTTTTAACCGATTCTCAGGGGAGCAAGATAAAGACATGGGACCTTGTCCTACCCCCCCATTTGTGGGTACCCCGAGTCCAACGGTACCACCCTTGAGTCTCTAGGACTTAGGGTTCCAGAGTTATGAGCATTTGAAGTTCCTCCATATAAGTGAGTTGGGAGAGTGAAAATTTGCCGAAGTGTGAGAGGCCAAAAGTGTTCCCCCAGAAAGTGTCTAGGAGCGCGTTTCGGGGCCTCACGAGTGGTTTGGACCCCCCTTTTTGTGGTACTTTTTGTCAAGCTGAAGTTGGTGTTTCGGGTGGTTAAGAGTGTACAGGGCTCACAGGCCTAAGTGTGAGAGGCCAAAAGTGTTCCCCCAGAAAGTGTCTAGGAGCGCGTTTCGGGGCCTCACGAGTGGTTTGGACCCCCCTTTTTGTGGTACTTTTTGTCAAGCTGAAGTTGGTGTTTCGGGTGGTTAAGAGTGTACAGGGCTCACAGGCCTAAGTGTGAGAGGCCAAAAGTGTTCCCCCAGAAAGTGTCTAGGAGCGCGTTTCGGGGCCTCAGGAGTGGTTTGGACCCCCCTTTTTGTGGTACTTTTTGTCAAGCTGAAGTTGGTGTTTCGGGTGGTTAAGAGTGTACAGGGCTCACAGGCCTAAGTGTGAGAGGCCAAAAGTGTTCCCCCAGAAAGTGTCTAGGAGCGCGTTTCGGGGCCTCAGGAGTGGTTTGGACCCCCCTTTTTGTGGTACTTTTTGTCAAGCTGAAGTTGGTGTTTCGGGTGGTAAAGAGTGCACAGGGCTCACAGGCCTAAGTGTGAGAGGCCAAAAGTGTTCCCCCAGAAAGTGTCTAGGAGCGCGTTTCGGGGCCTCAGGAGTGGTTTGGACCCCCCTTTTTGTGGTACTTTTTGTCAAGCTGAAGGTGGTGTTTCGGGTGGTTAAGAGTGCACAGGGCTCACAGGCCTAAGTGTGAGAGGCCAAAAGTGTTCCCCCAGAAAGTGTCTAGGAGCGCGTTTCGGGGCCTCAGGAGTGGTTTGGACCCCCCTTTTTGTGGTACTTTTTGTCAAGCTGAAGTTGGTGTTTCGGGTGGTTGAGTGTACAGGGCTCACAGGCCTAAGTGTGAGAGGCCAAAAGTGTTTCCCCAGAAAGTGTCTAGGAGTGCGTTTCGGAGCCTCAGGAGTGGTTTGGACCCCCCTTTTTGTGGTACTTTTTGTCAAGCTGAAGTTGGTGTTTCGGGTGGTTAAGAGTGTACAGGGCTTGGAGTTTTAACCAGGGTCTGTTTTGACCGATTCTCAGGGGAGCAAGATAGAGACATGGGACCTTGTCCTACCCCCCCATTTGTGTGTACCCCGAGTCCAACGGTACCACCCTCGAGTCTCTAGGACTTAGGGTTCTGGAGTTATGAGCATTTGAAGTTCCCCCAAATAAGGGATTTGGGAGAGTGAAAATTTGGGGTTTTAACCAGGGTCAGTTTTAACCGATTCTCAGGGGAGCAAGATAAAGACATGGGACCTTGTCCTACCCCCCCATTTGTGGGTACCCCGAGTCCAACGGTACCACCCTTGAGTCTCTAGGACTTAGGGTTCCAGAGTTATGAGCATTTGAAGTTCCTCCATATAAGTGAGTTGGGTGAGTGAAAATTTGCCGAAGTGTGAGAGGCCAAAAGTGTTCCCCCAGAAAGTGTCTAGGAGCGCGTTTCGGGGCCTCAGGAGTGGTTTGGACCCCCCTTTTTGTGGTACTTTTTGTCAAGCTGAAGTTGGTGTTTCGGGTGGTTAAGAGTGTACAGGGCTCACAGGCCTAAGTGTGAGAGGCCAAAAGTGTTCCCCCAGAAAGTGTCTAGGAGCGCGTTTCGGGGCCTCAGGAGTGGTTTGGACCCCCCTTTTTGTGGTACTTTTTGTCAAGCTGAAGTTGGTGTTTCGGGTGGTTAAGAGTGCACAGGGCTTGGAGTTTTAACCAGGGTCTGTTTTGACCGATTCTCAGGGGAGCAAGATAGAGACATGGGACCTTGTCGTACCCCCCCATTTGTGTGTACCCCGAGTCCAACGGTACCACCCTCGAGTCTCTAGGACTTAGGGTTCTGGAGTTATGAGCATTTGAAGTTCCCCCAAATAAGGGATTTGGGAGAGTGAAAATTTGGGGTTTTAACCAGGGTCAGTTTTAACCGATTCTCAGGGGAGCAAGATAAAGACATGGGACCTTGTCCTACCCCCCCATTTGTGGGTACCCCGAGTCCAACGGTACCACCCTTGAGTCTCTAGGACTTAGGGTTCCAGAGTTATGAGCATTTGAAGTTCCTCCATATAAGTGAGTTGGGAGAGTGAAAATTTGCCGAAGTGTGAGAGGCCAAAAGTGTTCCCCCAGAAAGTGTCTAGGAGCGCGTTTCGGGGCCTCAGGAGTGGTTTGGACCCCCCTTTTTGTGGTACTTTTTGTCAAGCTGAAGTTGGTGTTTCGGGTGGTTAAGAGTGTACAGGGCTCACAGGCCTAAGTGTGAGAGGCCAAAAGTGTTCCCCCAGAAAGTGTCTAGGAGCGCGTTTCGGGGCCTCAGGAGTGGTTTGGACCCCCCTTTTTGTGGTACTTTTTGTCAAGCTGAAGTTGGTGTTTCGGGTGGTTAAGAGTGTACAGGGCTCACAGGCCTAAGTGTGAGAGGCCAAAAGTGTTCCCCCAGAAAGTGTCTAGGAGCGCGTTTCGGGGCCTCAGGAGTGGTTTGGACCCCCCTTTTTGTGGTACTTTTTGTCAAGCTGAAGGTGGTGTTTCAGGTGGTTAAGAGTGCACAGGGCTCACAGGCCTAAGTGTGAGAGGCCAAAAGTGTTCCCCCAGAAAGTGTCTAGGAGCGCGTTTCGGGGCCTCAGGAGTGGTTTGGACCCCCCTTTTTGTGGTACTTTTTGTCAAGCTGAAGTTGGTGTTTCGGGTGGTTGAGTGTACAGGGCTCACAGGCCTAAGTGTGAGAGGCCAAAAGTGTTCCCCCAGAAAGTGTCTAGGAGCGCGTTTCGGGGCCTCAGGAGTGGTTTGGACCCCCCTTTTTGTGGTACTTTTTGTCAAGCTGATGTTGGTGTTTCGGGTGGTTAAGAGTGCACAGGGCTTGGAGTTTAAACCAGGGTCTGTTTTGACCGATTCTCAGGGGAGCAAGATAGAGACATGGGACCTTGTCCTACCCCCCCATTTGTGTGTACCCCGAGTCCAACGGTACCACCCTCGAGTCTCTAGGACTTAGGGTTCTGGAGTTATGAGCATTTGAAGTTCCCCCAAATAAGGGATTTGGGAGAGTGAAAATTTGGGGTTTTAACCAGGGTCAGTTTTAACCGATTCTCAGGGGAGCAAGATAAAGACATGGGACCTTGTTCTACCCCCCCATTTGTGGGTACCCCGAGTCCAACGGTACCACCCTTGAGTCTCTAGGACTTAGGGTTCCAGAGTTATGAGCATTTGAAGTTCCTCCATATAAGTGAGTTGGGAGAGTGAAAATTTGCCGAAGTGTGAGAGGCCAAAAGTGTTCCCCCAGAAAGTGTCTAGGAGCGCGTTTCGGGGCCTCAGGAGTGGTTTGGACCCCCCTTTTTGTGGTACTTTTTGTCAAGCTGAAGTTGGTGTTTCGGGTGGTTAAGAGTGTACAGGGCTCACAGGCCTAAGTGTGAGAGGCCAAAAGTGTTCCCCCAGAAAGTGTCTAGGAGCGCGTTTCGGGGCCTCACGAGTGGTTTGGACCCCCCTTTTTGTGGTACTTTTTGTCAAGCTGAAGTTGGTGTTTCGGGTGGTTAAGAGTGTACAGGGCTCACAGGCCTAAGTGTGAGAGGCCAAAAGTGTTCCCCCAGAAAGTGTCTAGGAGCGCGTTTCGGGGCCTCAGGAGTGGTTTGGACCCCCCTTTTTGTGGTACTTTTTGTCAAGCTGAAGTTGGTGTTTCGGGTGGTTAAGAGTGTACAGGGCTCACAGGCCTAAGTGTGAGAGGCCAAAAGTGTTCCCCCAGAAAGTGTCTAGGAGCGCGTTTCGGGGCCTCACGAGTGGTTTGGACCCCCCTTTTTGTGGTACTTTTTGTCAAGCTGAAGTTGGTGTTTCGGGTGGTTAAGAGTGTACAGGGCTCACAGGCCTAAGTGTGAGAGGCCAAAAGTGTTCCCCCAGAAAGTGTCTAGGAGCGCGTTTCGGGGCCTCACGAGTGGTTTGGACCCCCCTTTTTGTGGTACTTTTTGTCAAGCTGAAGTTGGTGTTTCGGGTGGTTAAGAGTGTACAGGGCTCACAGGCCTAAGTGTGAGAGGCCAAAAGTGTTCCCCCAGAAAGTGTCTAGGAGCGCGTTTCGGGGCCTCACGAGTGGTTTGGACCCCCCTTTTTGTGGTACTTTTTGTCAAGCTGAAGTTGGTGTTTCGGGTGGTTAAGAGTGTACAGGGCTCACAGGCCTAAGTGTGAGAGGCCAAAAGTGTTCCCCCAGAAAGTGTCTAGGAGCGCGTTTCGGGGCCTCAGGAGTGGTTTGGACCCCCCTTTTTGTGGTACTTTTTGTCAAGCTGAAGTTGGTGTTTCGGGTGGTTAAGAGTGCACAGGGCTTGGAGTTTTAACCAGGGTCTGTTTTGACCGATTCTCAGGGGAGCAAGATAGAGACATGGGACCTTGTCCCACCCCCCCATTTGTGTGTACCCCGAGTCCAACGGTACCACCCTCGAGTCTCTAGGACTTAGGGTTCTGGAGTTATGAGCATTTGAAGTTCCCCCAAATAAGGGATTTGGGAGAGTGAAAATTTGGGGTTTTAACCAGGGTCAGTTTTAACCGATTCTCAGGGGAGCAAGATAAAGACATGGGACCTTGTCCTACCCCCCCATTTGTGGGTACCCCGAGTCCAACGGTACCACCCTTGAGTCTCTAGGACTTAGGGTTCCAGAGTTATGAGCATTTGAAGTTCCTCCATATAAGTGAGTTGGGAGAGTGAAAATTTGCCGAAGTGTGAGAGGCCAAAAGTGTTCCCCCAGAAAGTGTCTAGGAGCGCGTTTCGGGGCCTCAGGAGTGGTTTGGACCCCCCTTTTTGTGGTACTTTTTGTCAAGCTGAAGTTGGTGTTTCGGGTGGTTAAGAGTGTACAGGGCTCACAGGCCTAAGTGTGAGAGGCCAAAAGTGTTCCCCCAGAAAGTGTCTAGGAGAGCGTTTCGGGGCCTCAGGAGTGGTTTGGACCCCCCTTTTTGTGGTACTTTTTGTCAAGCTGAAGTTGGTGTTTCGGGTGGTTAAGAGTGCACAGGGCTTGGAGTTTTAACCAGGGTCTGTTTTGACCGATTCTCAGGGGAGCAAGATAGAGACATGGGACCTTGTCCTACCCCCCCATTTGTGTGTACCCCGAGTCCAACGGTACCACCCTCGAGTCTCTAGGACTTAGGGTTCTGGAGTTATGAGCATTTGAAGTTCCCCCAAATAAGGGATTTGGGAGAGTGAAAATTTGGGGTTTTAACCAGGGTCAGTTTTAACCGATTCTCAGGGGAGCAAGATAAAGACATGGGACCTTGTCCTACCCCCCCATTTGTGGGTACCCCGAGTCCAACGGTACCACCCTTGAGTCTCTAGGACTTAGGGTTCCAGAGTTATGAGCATTTGAAGTTCCTCCATATAAGTGAGTTGGGAGAGTGAAAATTTGCCGAAGTGTGAGAGGCCAAAAGTGTTCCCCCAGAAAGTGTCTAGGAGCGCGTTTCGGGGCCTCAGGAGTGGTTTGGACCCCCCTTTTTGTGGTACTTTTTGTCAAGCTGAAGTTGGTGTTTCGGGTGGTTAAGAGTGTACAGGGCTCACAGGCCTAAGTGTGAGAGGCCAAAAGTGTTCCCCCAGAAAGTGTCTAGGAGCGCGTTTCGGGGCCTCAGGAGTGGTTTGGACCCCCCTTTTTGTGGTACTTTTTGTCAAGCTGAAGTTGGTGTTTCGGGTGGTTAAGAGTGTACAGGGCTCACAGGCCTGTGAGAGGCCAAAAGTGTTCCCCCAGAAAGTGTCTAGGAGCGCGTTTCGGGGCCTCACGAGTGGTTTGGACCCCCCTTTTTGTGGTACTTTTTGTCAAGCTGAAGTTGGTGTTTCGGGTGGTTAAGAGTGTACAGGGCTCACAGGCCTAAGTGTGAGAGGCCAAAAGTGTTCCCCCAGAAAGTGTCTAGGAGCGCGTTTCGGAGCCTCAGGAGTGGTTTGGACCCCCCTTTTTGTGGTACTTTTTGTCAAGCTGAAGTTGGTGTTTCGGGTGGTTAAGAGTGTACAGGGCTCACAGGCCTAAGTGTGAGAGGCCAAAAGTGTTCCCCCAGAAAGTGTCTAGGAGCGCGTTTCGGGGCCTCAGGAGTGGTTTGGACCCCCCTTTTTGTGGTACTTTTTGTCAAGCTGAAGTTGGTGTTTCGGGTGGTTAAGAGTGCACAGGGCTCACAGGCCTAAGTGTGAGAGGCCAAAAGTGTTCCCCCAGAAAGTGTCTAGGAGCGCGTTTCGGGGCCTCAGGAGTGGTTTGGACCCCCCTTTTTGTGGTACTTTTTGTCAAGCTGAAGGTGGTGTTTCGGGTGGTTAAGAGTGCACAGGGCTCACAGGCCTAAGTGTGAGAGGCCAAAAGTGTTCCCCCAGAAAGTGTCTAGGAGCGCGTTTCGGAGCCTCAGGAGTGGTTTGGACCCCCCTTTTTGTGGTACTTTTTGTCAAGCTGAAGTTGGTGTTTCGGGTGGTTAAGAGTGTACAGGGCTTGGAGTTTTAACCAGGGTCTGTTTTGACCGATTCTCAGGGGAGCAAGATAGAGACATGGGACCTTGTCCTACCCCCCCATTTGTGTGTACCCCGAGTCCAACGGTACCACCCTCGAGTCTCTAGGACTTAGGGTTCTGGAGTTATGAGCATTTGAAGTTCCCCCAAATAAGGGATTTGGGAGAGTGAAAATTTGGGGTTTTAACCAGGGTCAGTTTTAACCGATTCTCAGGGGAGCAAGATAAAGACATGGGACCTTGTCCTACCCCCCCATTTGTGGGTACCCCGAGTCCAACGGTACCACCCTTGAGTCTCTAGGACTTAGGGTTCCAGAGTTATGAGCATTTGAAGTTCCTCCATATAAGTGAGTTGGGAGAGTGAAAATTTGCCGAAGTGTGAGAGGCCAAAAGTGTTCCCCCAGAAAGTGTCTAGGAGCGCGTTTCGGGGCCTCAGGAGTGGTTTGGACCCCCCTTTTTGTGGTACTTTTTGTCAAGCTGAAGTTGGTGTTTCGGGTGGTTAAGAGTGTACAGGGCTCACAGGCCTAAGTGTGAGAGGCCAAAAGTGTTCCCCCAGAAAGTGTCTAGGAGCGCGTTTCGGGGCCTCAGGAGTGGTTTGGACCCCCCTTTTTGTGGTACTTTTTGTCAAGCTGAAGTTGGTGTTTCGGGTGGTTAAGAGTGCACAGGGCTCACAGGCCTAAGTGTGAGAGGCCAAAAGTGTTCCCCCAGAAAGTGTCTAGGAGCGCGTTTCGGGGCCTCAGGAGTGGTTTGGACCCCCCTTTTTGTGGTACTTTTTGTCAAGCTGAAGTTGGTGTTTCGGGTGGTTAAGAGTGCACAGGGCTCACAGGCCTAAGTGTGAGAGGCCAAAAGTGTTCCCCCAGAAAGTGTCTAGGAGCGCGTTTCGGGGCCTCAGGAGTGGTTTGGACCCCCCTTTTTGTGGTACTTTTTGTCAAGCTGAAGTTGGTGTTTCGGGTGGTTAAGAGTGCACAGGGCTTGGAGTTTTAACCAGGGTCTGTTTTGACCGATTCTCAGGGGAGCAAGATAGAGACATGGGACCTTGTCCTACCCCCCCATTTGTGTGTACCCCGAGTCCAACGGTACCACCCTCGAGTCTCTAGGACTTAGGGTTCTGGAGTTATGAGCATTTGAAGTTCCCCCAAATAAGGGATTTGGGAGAGTGAAAATTTGGGGTTTTAACCAGGGTCAGTTTTAACCGATTCTCAGGGGAGCAAGATAAAGACATGGGACCTTGTCCTACCCCCCCATTTGTGGGTACCCCGAGTCCAACGGTACCACCCTTGAGTCTCTAGGACTTAGGGTTCCAGAGTTATGAGCATTTGAAGTTCCTCCATATAAGTGAGTTGGGAGAGTGAAAATTTGCCGAAGTGTGAGAGGCCAAAAGTGTTCCCCCAGAAAGTGTCTAGGAGCGCGTTTCGGGGCCTCAGGAGTGGTTTGGACCCCCCTTTTTGTGGTACTTTTTGTCAAGCTGAAGTTGGTGTTTCGGGTGGTTAAGAGTGTACAGGGCTCACAGGCCTAAGTGTGAGAGGCCAAAAGTGTTCCCCCAGAAAGTGTCTAGGAGCGCGTTTCGGGGCCTCAGGAGTTGTTTGGACCCCCCTTTTTGTGGTACTTTTTGTCAAGCTGAAGTTGGTGTTTCGGGTGGTTAAGAGTGCACAGGGCTTGGAGTTTAAACCAGGGTCTGTTTTGACCGATTCTCAGGGGAGCAAGATAGAGACATGGGACCTTGTCCTACCCCCCCCCATTTGTGTGTACCCCGAGTCCAACGGTACCACCCTCGAGTCTCTAGGACTTAGGGTTCTGGAGTTATGAGCATTTGAAGTTCCCCCAAATAAGGGATTTGGGAGAGTGAAAATTTGGGGTTTTAACCAGGGTCAGTTTTAACCGATTCTCAGGGGAGCAAGATAAAGACATGGGACCTTGTCCTACCCCCCCATTTGTGGGTACCCCGAGTCCAACGGTACCACCCTTGAGTCTCTAGGACTTAGGGTTCCAGAGTTATGAGCATTTGAAGTTCCTCCATATAAGTGAGTTGGGAGAGTGAAAATTTGCCGAAGTGTGAGAGGCCAAAAGTGTTCCCCCAGAAAGTGTCTAGGAGCGCGTTTCGGGGCCTCAGGAGTGGTTTGGACCCCCCTTTTTGTGGTACTTTTTGTCAAGCTGAAGTTGGTGTTTCGGGTGGTTAAGAGTGTACAGGGCTCACAGGCCTAAGTGTGAGAGGCCAAAAGTGTTCCCCCAGAAAGTGTCTAGGAGCACGTTTCGGGGCCTCAGGAGTGGTTTGGACCCCCCTTTTTGTGGTACTTTTTGTCAAGCTGAAGTTGGTGTTTCGGGTGGTTAAGAGTGTACAGGGCTCACAGGCCTAAGTGTGAGAGGCCAAAAGTGTTCCCCCAGAAAGTGTCTAGGAGCGCGTTTCGGGGCCTCACGAGTGGTTTGGACCCCCCTTTTTGTGGTACTTTTTGTCAAGCTGAAGTTGGTGTTTCAGGTGGTTAAGAGTGCACAGGGCTCACAGGCCTAAGTGTGAGAGGCCAAAAGTGTTTCCCCAGAAAGTGTCTAGGAGCGCGTTTCGGGGCCTCAGGAGTGGTTTGGACCCCCCTTTTTGTGGTACTTTTTGTCAAGCTGAAGTTGGTGTTTCGGGTGGTTAAGAGTGTACAGGGCTCACAGGCCTAAGTGTGAGAGGCCAAAAGTGTTCCCCCAGAAAGTGTCTAGGAGCGCGTTTCGGGGCCTCAGGAGTGGTTTGGACCCCCCTTTTTGTGGTACTTTTTGTCAAGCTGAAGTTGGTGTTTCAGGTGGTTAAGAGTGTACAGGGCTCACAGGCCTAAGTGTGAGAGGCCAAAAGTGTTCCCCCAGAAAGTGTCTAGGAGCGCGTTTCGGGGCCTCAGGAGTGGTTTGGACCCCCCTTTTTGTGGTACTTTTTGTCAAGCTGAAGTTGGTGTTTCGGGTGGTTAAGAGTGTACAGGGCTCACAGGCCTAAGTGTGAGAGGCCAAAAGTGTTCCCCCAGAAAGTGTCTAGGAGAGCGTTTCGGGGCCTCAGGAGTGGTTTGGACCCCCCTTTTTGTGGTACTTTTTGTCAAGCTGAAGTTGGTGTTTCGGGTGGTTAAGAGTGTACAGGGCTCACAGGCCTAAGTGTGAGAGGCCAAAAGTGTTCCCCCAGAAAGTGTCTAGGAGCGCGTTTCGGGGCCTCAGGAGTGGTTTGGACCCCCCTTTTTGTGGTACTTTTTGTCAAGCTGAAGTTGGTGTTTCGGGTGGTTAAGAGTGTACAGGGCTCACAGGCCTAAGTGTGAGAGGCCAAAAGTGTTCCCCCAGAAAGTGTCTAGGAGCGCGTTTCGGGGCCTCACGAGTGGTTTGGACCCCCCTTTTTGTGGTACTTTTTGTCAAGCTGAAGTTGGTGTTTCGGGTGGTTAAGAGTGTACAGGGCTCACAGGCCTAAGTGTGAGAGGCCAAAAGTGTTCCCCCAGAAAGTGTCTAGGAGCGCGTTTCGGGGCCTCAGGAGTGGTTTGGACCCCCCTTTTTGTGGTACTTTTTGTCAAGCTGAAGTTGGTGTTTCGGGTGGTTAAGAGTGTACAGGGCTCACAGGCCTAAGTGTGAGAGGCCAAAAGTGTTCCCCCAGAAAGTGTCTAGGAGCGCGTTTCGGGGCCTCAGGAGTGGTTTGGACCCCCCTTTTTGTGGTACTTTTTGTCAAGCTGAAGTTGGTGTTTCGGGTGGTTAAGAGTGCACAGGGCTTGGACTTTTAACCAGGGTCTGTTTTGACCGATTCTCAGGGGAGCAAGATAGAGACATGGGACCTTGTCCCACCCCCCCATTTGTGTGTACCCCGAGTCCAACGGTACCACCCTCGAGTCTCTAGGACTTAGGGTTCTGGAGTTATGAGCATTTGAAGTTCCCCCAAATAAGGGATTTGGGAGAGTGAAAATTTGGGGTTTTAACCAGGGTCAGTTTTAACCGATTCTCAGGGGAGCAAGATAAAGACATGGGACCTTGTCCTACCCCCCCATTTGTGGGTACCCCGAGTCCAACGGTACCACCCTTGAGTCTCTAGGACTTAGGGTTCCAGAGTTATGAGCATTTGAAGTTCCTCCATATAAGTGAGTTGGGAGAGTGAAAATTTGCCGAAGTGTGAGAGGCCAAAAGTGTTCCCCCAGAAAGTGTCTAGGAGCGCGTTTCGGGGCCTCAGGAGTGGTTTGGACCCCCCTTTTTGTGGTACTTTTTGTCAAGCTGAAGTTGGTGTTTCGGGTGGTTAAGAGTGTACAGGGCTCACAGGCCTAAGTGTGAGAGGCCAAAAGTGTTCCCCCAGAAAGTGTCTAGGAGAGCGTTTCGGGGCCTCAGGAGTGGTTTGGACCCCCCTTTTTGTGGTACTTTTTGTCAAGCTGAAGTTGGTGTTTCGGGTGGTTAAGAGTGTACAGGGCTCACAGGCCTAAGTGTGAGAGGCCAAAAGTGTTCCCCCAGAAAGTGTCTAGGAGCGCGTTTCGGGGCCTCAGGAGTGGTTTGGACCCCCCTTTTTGTGGTACTTTTTGTCAAGCTGAAGTTGGTGTTTCGGGTGGTTAAGAGTGTACAGGGCTCACAGGCCTAAGTGTGAGAGGCCAAAAGTGTTCCCCCAGAAAGTGTCTAGGAGCGCGTTTCGGGGCCTCAGGAGTGGTTTGGACCCCCCTTTTTGTGGTACTTTTTGTCAAGCTGAAGTTGGTGTTTCGGGTGGTAAAGAGTGCACAGGGCTCACAGGCCTAAGTGTGAGAGGCCAAAAGTGTTCCCCCAGAAAGTGTCTAGGAGCGCGTTTCGGGGCCTCAGGAGTGGTTTGGACCCCCCTTTTTGTGGTACTTTTTGTCAAGCTGAAGGTGGTGTTTCGGGTGGTTAAGAGTGCACAGGGCTCACAGGCCTAAGTGTGAGAGGCCAAAAGTGTTCCCCCAGAAAGTGTCTAGGAGCGCGTTTCGGGGCCTCAGGAGTGGTTTGGACCCCCCTTTTTGTGGTACTTTTTGTCAAGCTGAAGTTGGTGTTTCGGGTGGTTGAGTGTACAGGGCTCACAGGCCTAAGTGTGAGAGGCCAAAAGTGTTCCCCCAGAAAGTGTCTAGGAGCGCGTTTCGGAGCCTCAGGAGTGGTTTGGACCCCCCTTTTTGTGGTACTTTTTGTCAAGCTGAAGTTGGTGTTTCGGGTGGTTAAGAGTGTACAGGGCTTGGAGTTTTAACCAGGGTCTGTTTTGACCGATTCTCAGGGGAGCAAGATAGAGACATGGGACCTTGTCCTACCCCCCCATTTGTGTGTACCCCGAGTCCAACGGTACCACCCTCGAGTCTCTAGGACTTAGGGTTCTGGAGTTATGAGCATTTGAAGTTCCCCCAAATAAGGGATTTGGGAGAGTGAAAATTTGGGGTTTTAACCAGGGTCAGTTTTAACCGATTCTCAGGGGAGCAAGATAAAGACATGGGACCTTGTCCTACCCCCCCATTTGTGGGTACCCCGAGTCCAACGGTACCACCCTTGAGTCTCTAGGACTTAGGGTTCCAGAGTTATGAGCATTTGAAGTTCCTCCATATAAGTGAGTTGGGAGAGTGAAAATTTGCCGAAGTGTGAGAGGCCAAAAGTGTTCCCCCAGAAAGTGTCTAGGAGCGCGTTTCGGGGCCTCAGGAGTGGTTTGGACCCCCCTTTTTGTGGTACTTTTTGTCAAGCTGAAGTTGGTGTTTCGGGTGGTTAAGAGTGTACAGGGCTCACAGGCCTAAGTGTGAGAGGCCAAAAGTGTTCCCCCAGAAAGTGTCTAGGAGCGCGTTTCGGGGCCTCAGGAGTGGTTTGGACCCCCCTTTTTGTGGTACTTTTTGTCAAGCTGAAGTTGGTGTTTCGGGTGGTTAAGAGTGCACAGGGCTTGGAGTTTTAACCAGGGTCTGTTTTGACCGATTCTCAGGGGAGCAAGATAGAGACATGGGACCTTGTCCTACCCCCCCATTTGTGTGTACCCCGAGTCCAACGGTACCACCCTCGAGTCTCTAGGACTTAGGGTTCTGGAGTTATGAGCATTTGAAGTTCCCCCAAATAAGGGATTTGGGAGAGTGAAAATTTGGGGTTTTAACCAGGGTCAGTTTTAACCGATTCTCAGGGGAGCAAGATAAAGACATGGGACCTTGTCCTACCCCCCCATTTGTGGGTACCCCGAGTCCAACGGTACCACCCTTGAGTCTCTAGGACTTAGGGTTCCAGAGTTATGAGCATTTGAAGTTCCTCCATATAAGTGAGTTGGGAGAGTGAAAATTTGCCGAAGTGTGAGAGGCCAAAAGTGTTCCCCCAGAAAGTGTCTAGGAGCGCGTTTCGGGGCCTCACGAGTGGTTTGGACCCCCCTTTTTGTGGTACTTTTTGTCAAGCTGAAGTTGGTGTTTCGGGTGGTTAAGAGTGTACAGGGCTCACAGGCCTAAGTGTGAGAGGCCAAAAGTGTTCCCCCAGAAAGTGTCTAGGAGCGCGTTTCGGGGCCTCACGAGTGGTTTGGACCCCCCTTTTTGTGGTACTTTTTGTCAAGCTGAAGTTGGTGTTTCGGGTGGTTAAGAGTGTACAGGGCTCACAGGCCTAAGTGTGAGAGGCCAAAAGTGTTCCCCCAGAAAGTGTCTAGGAGCGCGTTTCGGGGCCTCAGGAGTGGTTTGGACCCCCCTTTTTGTGGTACTTTTTGTCAAGCTGAAGTTGGTGTTTCGGGTGGTTGAGTGTACAGGGCTCACAGGCCTAAGTGTGAGAGGCCAAAAGTGTTTCCCCAGAAAGTGTCTAGGAGTGCGTTTCGGAGCCTCAGGAGTGGTTTGGACCCCCCTTTTTGTGGTACTTTTTGTCAAGCTGAAGTTGGTGTTTCGGGTGGTTAAGAGTGTACAGGGCTTGGAGTTTTAACCAGGGTCTGTTTTGACCGATTCTCAGGGGAGCAAGATAGAGACATGGGACCTTGTCCTACCCCCCCATTTGTGTGTACCCCGAGTCCAACGGTACCACCCTCGAGTCTCTAGGACTTAGGGTTCTGGAGTTATGAGCATTTGAAGTTCCCCCAAATAAGGGATTTGGGAGAGTGAAAATTTGGGGTTTTAACCAGGGTCAGTTTTAACCGATTCTCAGGGGAGCAAGATAAAGACATGGGACCTTGTCCTACCCCCCCATTTGTGGGTACCCCGAGTCCAACGGTACCACCCTTGAGTCTCTAGGACTTAGGGTTCCAGAGTTATGAGCATTTGAAGTTCCTCCATATAAGTGAGTTGGGTGAGTGAAAATTTGCCGAAGTGTGAGAGGCCAAAAGTGTTCCCCCAGAAAGTGTCTAGGAGCGCGTTTCGGGGCCTCAGGAGTGGTTTGGACCCCCCTTTTTGTGGTACTTTTTGTCAAGCTGAAGTTGGTGTTTCGGGTGGTTAAGAGTGTACAGGGCTCACAGGCCTAAGTGTGAGAGGCCAAAAGTGTTCCCCCAGAAAGTGTCTAGGAGCGCGTTTCGGGGCCTCAGGAGTGGTTTGGACCCCCCTTTTTGTGGTACTTTTTGTCAAGCTGAAGTTGGTGTTTCGGGTGGTTAAGAGTGCACAGGGCTTGGAGTTTTAACCAGGGTCTGTTTTGACCGATTCTCAGGGGAGCAAGATAGAGACATGGGACCTTGTCGTACCCCCCCATTTGTGTGTACCCCGAGTCCAACGGTACCACCCTCGAGTCTCTAGGACTTAGGGTTCTGGAGTTATGAGCATTTGAAGTTCCCCCAAATAAGGGATTTGGGAGAGTGAAAATTTGGGGTTTTAACCAGGGTCAGTTTTAACCGATTCTCAGGGGAGCAAGATAAAGACATGGGACCTTGTCCTACCCCCCCATTTGTGGGTACCCCGAGTCCAACGGTACCACCCTTGAGTCTCTAGGACTTAGGGTTCCAGAGTTATGAGCATTTGAAGTTCCTCCATATAAGTGAGTTGGGAGAGTGAAAATTTGCCGAAGTGTGAGAGGCCAAAAGTGTTCCCCCAGAAAGTGTCTAGGAGCGCGTTTCGGGGCCTCAGGAGTGGTTTGGACCCCCCTTTTTGTGGTACTTTTTGTCAAGCTGAAGTTGGTGTTTCGGGTGGTTAAGAGTGTACAGGGCTCACAGGCCTAAGTGTGAGAGGCCAAAAGTGTTCCCCCAGAAAGTGTCTAGGAGCGCGTTTCGGGGCCTCAGGAGTGGTTTGGACCCCCCTTTTTGTGGTACTTTTTGTCAAGCTGAAGTTGGTGTTTCGGGTGGTTAAGAGTGTACAGGGCTCACAGGCCTAAGTGTGAGAGGCCAAAAGTGTTCCCCCAGAAAGTGTCTAGGAGCGCGTTTCGGGGCCTCAGGAGTGGTTTGGACCCCCCTTTTTGTGGTACTTTTTGTCAAGCTGAAGGTGGTGTTTCAGGTGGTTAAGAGTGCACAGGGCTCACAGGCCTAAGTGTGAGAGGCCAAAAGTGTTCCCCCAGAAAGTGTCTAGGAGCGCGTTTCGGGGCCTCAGGAGTGGTTTGGACCCCCCTTTTTGTGGTACTTTTTGTCAAGCTGAAGTTGGTGTTTCGGGTGGTTGAGTGTACAGGGCTCACAGGCCTAAGTGTGAGAGGCCAAAAGTGTTCCCCCAGAAAGTGTCTAGGAGTGCGTTTCGGGGCCTCAGGAGTGGTTTGGACCCCCCTTTTTGTGGTACTTTTTGTCAAGCTGATGTTGGTGTTTCGGGTGGTTAAGAGTGCACAGGGCTTGGAGTTTAAACCAGGGTCTGTTTTGACCGATTCTCAGGGGAGCAAGATAGAGACATGGGACCTTGTCCTACCCCCCCATTTGTGTGTACCCCGAGTCCAACGGTACCACCCTCGAGTCTCTAGGACTTAGGGTTCTGGAGTTATGAGCATTTGAAGTTCCCCCAAATAAGGGATTTGGGAGAGTGAAAATTTGGGGTTTTAACCAGGGTCAGTTTTAACCGATTCTCAGGGGAGCAAGATAAAGACATGGGACCTTGTTCTACCCCCCCATTTGTGGGTACCCCGAGTCCAACGGTACCACCCTTGAGTCTCTAGGACTTAGGGTTCCAGAGTTATGAGCATTTGAAGTTCCTCCATATAAGTGAGTTGGGAGAGTGAAAATTTGCCGAAGTGTGAGAGGCCAAAAGTGTTCCCCCAGAAAGTGTCTAGGAGCGCGTTTCGGGGCCTCAGGAGTGGTTTGGACCCCCCTTTTTGTGGTACTTTTTGTCAAGCTGAAGTTGGTGTTTCGGGTGGTTAAGAGTGTACAGGGCTCACAGGCCTAAGTGTGAGAGGCCAAAAGTGTTCCCCCAGAAAGTGTCTAGGAGCGCGTTTCGGGGCCTCACGAGTGGTTTGGACCCCCCTTTTTGTGGTACTTTTTGTCAAGCTGAAGTTGGTGTTTCGGGTGGTTAAGAGTGTACAGGGCTCACAGGCCTAAGTGTGAGAGGCCAAAAGTGTTCCCCCAGAAAGTGTCTAGGAGCGCGTTTCGGGGCCTCAGGAGTGGTTTGGACCCCCCTTTTTGTGGTACTTTTTGTCAAGCTGAAGTTGGTGTTTCGGGTGGTTAAGAGTGTACAGGGCTCACAGGCCTAAGTGTGAGAGGCCAAAAGTGTTCCCCCAGAAAGTGTCTAGGAGCGCGTTTCGGGGCCTCAGGAGTGGTTTGGACCCCCCTTTTTGTGGTACTTTTTGTCAAGCTGAAGTTGGTGTTTCGGGTGGTTAAGAGTGTACAGGGCTCACAGGCCTAAGTGTGAGAGGCCAAAAGTGTTCCCCCAGAAAGTGTCTAGGAGCGCGTTTCGGGGCCTCACGAGTGGTTTGGACCCCCCTTTTTGTGGTACTTTTTGTCAAGCTGAAGTTGGTGTTTCGGGTGGTTAAGAGTGTACAGGGCTCACAGGCCTAAGTGTGAGAGGCCAAAAGTGTTCCCCCAGAAAGTGTCTAGGAGCGCGTTTCGGGGCCTCAGGAGTGGTTTGGACCCCCCTTTTTGTGGTACTTTTTGTCAAGCTGAAGTTGGTGTTTTGGGTGGTTAAGAGTGTACAGGGCTCACAGGCCTAAGTGTGAGAGGCCAAAAGTGTTCCCCCAGAAAGTGTCTAGGAGCGCGTTTCGGGGCCTCAGGAGTGGTTTGGACCCCCCTTTTTGTGGTACTTTTTGTCAAGCTGAAGTTGGTGTTTCGGGTGGTTAAGAGTGCACAGGGCTTGGAGTTTTAACCAGGGTCTGTTTTGACCGATTCTCAGGGGAGCAAGATAGAGACATGGGACCTTGTCCCACCCCCCCATTTGTGTGTACCCCGAGTCCAACGGTACCACCCTCGAGTCTCTAGGACTTAGGGTTCTGGAGTTATGAGCATTTGAAGTTCCCCCAAATAAGGGATTTGGGAGAGTGAAAATTTGGGGTTTTAACCAGGGTCAGTTTTAACCGATTCTCAGGGGAGCAAGATAAAGACATGGGACCTTGTCCTACCCCCCCATTTGTGGGTACCCCGAGTCCAACGGTACCACCCTTGAGTCTCTAGGACTTAGGGTTCCAGAGTTATGAGCATTTGAAGTTCCTCCATATAAGTGAGTTGGGAGAGTGAAAATTTGCCGAAGTGTGAGAGGCCAAAAGTGTTCCCCCAGAAAGTGTCTAGGAGCGCGTTTCGGGGCCTCAGGAGTGGTTTGGACCCCCCTTTTTGTGGTACTTTTTGTCAAGCTGAAGTTGGTGTTTCGGGTGGTTAAGAGTGTACAGGGCTCACAGGCCTAAGTGTGAGAGGCCAAAAGTGTTCCCCCAGAAAGTGTCTAGGAGAGCGTTTCGGGGCCTCAGGAGTGGTTTGGACCCCCCTTTTTGTGGTACTTTTTGTCAAGCTGAAGTTGGTGTTTCGGGTGGTTAAGAGTGCACAGGGCTTGGAGTTTTAACCAGGGTCTGTTTTGACCGATTCTCAGGGGAGCAAGATAGAGACATGGGACCTTGTCCTACCCCCCCATTTGTGTGTACCCCGAGTCCAACGGTACCACCCTCGAGTCTCTAGGACTTAGGGTTCTGGAGTTATGAGCATTTGAAGTTCCCCCAAATAAGGGATTTGGGAGAGTGAAAATTTGGGGTTTTAACCAGGGTCAGTTTTAACCGATTCTCAGGGGAGCAAGATAAAGACATGGGACCTTGTCCTACCCCCCCATTTGTGGGTACCCCGAGTCCAACGGTACCACCCTTGAGTCTCTAGGACTTAGGGTTCCAGAGTTATGAGCATTTGAAGTTCCTCCATATAAGTGAGTTGGGAGAGTGAAAATTTGCCGAAGTGTGAGAGGCCAAAAGTGTTCCCCCAGAAAGTGTCTAGGAGCGCGTTTCGGGGCCTCAGGAGTGGTTTGGACCCCCCTTTTTGTGGTACTTTTTGTCAAGCTGAAGTTGGTGTTTCGGGTGGTTAAGAGTGTACAGGGCTCACAGGCCTAAGTGTGAGAGGCCAAAAGTGTTCCCCCAGAAAGTGTCTAGGAGCGCGTTTCGGGGCCTCAGGAGTGGTTTGGACCCCCCTTTTTGTGGTACTTTTTGTCAAGCTGAAGTTGGTGTTTCGGGTGGTTAAGAGTGTACAGGGCTCACAGGCCTGTGAGAGGCCAAAAGTGTTCCCCCAGAAAGTGTCTAGGAGCGCGTTTCGGGGCCTCACGAGTGGTTTGGACCCCCCTTTTTGTGGTACTTTTTGTCAAGCTGAAGTTGGTGTTTCGGGTGGTTAAGAGTGTACAGGGCTCACAGGCCTAAGTGTGAGAGGCCAAAAGTGTTCCCCCAGAAAGTGTCTAGGAGCGCGTTTCGGAGCCTCAGGAGTGGTTTGGACCCCCCTTTTTGTGGTACTTTTTGTCAAGCTGAAGTTGGTGTTTCGGGTGGTTAAGAGTGTACAGGGCTCACAGGCCTAAGTGTGAGAGGCCAAAAGTGTTCCCCCAGAAAGTGTCTAGGAGCGCGTTTCGGGGCCTCAGGAGTGGTTTGGACCCCCCTTTTTGTGGTACTTTTTGTCAAGCTGAAGTTGGTGTTTCGGGTGGTTAAGAGTGCACAGGGCTCACAGGCCTAAGTGTGAGAGGCCAAAAGTGTTCCCCCAGAAAGTGTCTAGGAGCGCGTTTCGGGGCCTCAGGAGTGGTTTGGACCCCCCTTTTTGTGGTACTTTTTGTCAAGCTGAAGTTGGTGTTTCGGGTGGTTAAGAGTGCACAGGGCTCACAGGCCTAAGTGTGAGAGGCCAAAAGTGTTCCCCCAGAAAGTGTCTAGGAGCGCGTTTCGGGGCCTCAGGAGTGGTTTGGACCCCCCTTTTTGTGGTACTTTTTGTCAAGCTGAAGTTGGTGTTTCGGGTGGTTAAGAGTGCACAGGGCTTGGAGTTTTAACCAGGGTCTGTTTTGACCGATTCTCAGGGGAGCAAGATAGAGACATGGGACCTTGTCCTACCCCCCCATTTGTGTGTACCCCGAGTCCAACGGTACCACCCTCGAGTCTCTAGGACTTAGGGTTCTGGAGTTATGAGCATTTGAAGTTCCCCCAAATAAGGGATTTGGGAGAGTGAAAATTTGGGGTTTTAACCAGGGTCAGTTTTAACCGATTCTCAGGGGAGCAAGATAAAGACATGGGACCTTGTCCTACCCCCCCATTTGTGGGTACCCCGAGTCCAACGGTACCACCCTTGAGTCTCTAGGACTTAGGGTTCCAGAGTTATGAGCATTTGAAGTTCCTCCATATAAGTGAGTTGGGAGAGTGAAAATTTGCCGAAGTGTGAGAGGCCAAAAGTGTTCCCCCAGAAAGTGTCTAGGAGCGCGTTTCGGGGCCTCAGGAGTGGTTTGGACCCCCCTTTTTGTGGTACTTTTTGTCAAGCTGAAGTTGGTGTTTCGGGTGGTTAAGAGTGTACAGGGCTCACAGGCCTAAGTGTGAGAGGCCAAAAGTGTTCCCCCAGAAAGTGTCTAGGAGCGCGTTTCGGGGCCTCAGGAGTGGTTTGGACCCCCCTTTTTGTGGTACTTTTTGTCAAGCTGAAGTTGGTGTTTCGGGTGGTTAAGAGTGCACAGGGCTCACAGGCCTAAGTGTGAGAGGCCAAAAGTGTTCCCCCAGAAAGTGTCTAGGAGCGCGTTTCGGGGCCTCAGGAGTGGTTTGGACCCCCCTTTTTGTGGTACTTTTTGTCAAGCTGAAGTTGGTGTTTCGGGTGGTTAAGAGTGTACAGGGCTCACAGGCCTAAGTGTGAGAGGCCAAAAGTGTTCCCCCAGAAAGTGTCTAGGAGCGCGTTTCGGGGCCTCAGGAGTGGTTTGGACCCCCCTTTTTGTGGTACTTTTTGTCAAGCTGAAGTTGGTGTTTCGGGTGGTTAAGAGTGCACAGGGCTCACAGGCCTAAGTGTGAGAGGCCAAAAGTGTTCCCCCAGAAAGTGTCTAGGAGCGCGTTTCGGGGCCTCAGGAGTGGTTTGGACCCCCCTTTTTGTGGTACTTTTTGTCAAGCTGAAGTTGGTGTTTCGGGTGGTTAAGAGTGCACAGGGCTTGGAGTTTTAACCAGGGTCTGTTTTGACCGATTCTCAGGGGAGCAAGATAGAGACATGGGACCTTGTCCTACCCCCCCATTTGTGTGTACCCCGAGTCCAACGGTACCACCCTCGAGTCTCTAGGACTTAGGGTTCTGGAGTTATGAGCATTTGAAGTTCCCCCAAATAAGGGATTTGGGAGAGTGAAAATTTGGGGTTTTAACCAGGGTCAGTTTTAATCGATTCTCAGGGGAGCAAGATAAAGACATGGGACCTTGTCCTACCCCCCCATTTGTGGGTACCCCGAGTCCAACGGTACCACCCTTGAGTCTCTAGGACTTAGGGTTCCAGAGTTATGAGCATTTGAAGTTCCTCCATATAAGTGAGTTGGGAGAGTGAAAATTTGCCGAAGTGTGAGAGGCCAAAAGTGTTCCCCCAGAAAGTGTCTAGGAGCGCGTTTCGGGGCCTCAGGAGTGGTTTGGACCCCCCTTTTTGTGGTACTTTTTGTCAAGCTGAAGTTGGTGTTTCGGGTGGTTAAGAGTGTACAGGGCTCACAGGCCTAAGTGTGAGAGGCCAAAAGTGTTCCCCCAGAAAGTGTCTAGGAGCGCGTTTCGGGGCCTCAGGAGTGGTTTGGACCCCCCTTTTTGTGGTACTTTTTGTCAAGCTGAAGTTGGTGTTTCGGGTGGTTAAGAGTGTACAGGGCTCACAGGCCTAAGTGTGAGAGGCCAAAAGTGTTCCCCCAGAAAGTGTCTAGGAGCGCGTTTCGGGGCCTCAGGAGTGGTTTGGACCCCCCTTTTTGTGGTACTTTTTGTCAAGCTGAAGTTGGTGTTTCGGGTGGTTAAGAGTGTACAGGGCTCACAGGCCTAAGTGTGAGAGGCCAAAAGTGTTCCCCCAGAAAGTGTCTAGGAGCGCGTTTCGGGGCCTCAGGAGTGGTTTGGACCCCCCTTTTTGTGGTACTTTTTGTCAAGCTGAAGTTGGTGTTTCGGGTGGTTAAGAGTGTACAGGGCTCACAGGCCTAAGTGTGAGAGGCCAAAAGTGTTCCCCCAGAAAGTGTCTAGGAGCGCGTTTCGGGGCCTCAGGAGTGGTTTGGACCCCCCTTTTTGTGGTACTTTTTGTCAAGCTGAAGTTGGTGTTTCGGGTGGTTAAGAGTGTACAGGGCTCACAGGCCTAAGTGTGAGAGGCCAAAAGTGTTCCCCCAGAAAGTGTCTAGGAGCGCGTTTCGGGGCCTCAGGAGTGGTTTGGACCCCCCTTTTTGTGGTACTTTTTGTCAAGCTGAAGTTGGTGTTTCGGGTGGTTAAGAGTGTACAGGGCTCACAGGCCTAAGTGTGAGAGGCCAAAAGTGTTCCCCCAGAAAGTGTCTAGGAGCGCGTTTCGGGGCCTCAGGAGTGGTTTGGACCCCCCTTTTTGTGGTACTTTTTGTCAAGCTGAAGTTGGTGTTTCGGGTGGTTAAGAGTGTACAGGGCTCACAGGCCTAAGTGTGAGAGGCCAAAAGTGTTCCCCCAGAAAGTGTCTAGGAGCGCGTTTCGGGGCCTCAGGAGTGGTTTGGACCCCCCTTTTTGTGGTACTTTTTGTCAAGCTGAAGTTGGTGTTTCGGGTGGTTAAGAGTGTACAGGGCTCACAGGCCTAAGTGTGAGAGGCCAAAAGTGTTCCCCCAGAAAGTGTCTAGGAGCGCGTTTCGGGGCCTCAGGAGTGGTTTGGACCCCCCTTTTTGTGGTACTTTTTGTCAAGCTGAAGTTGGTGTTTCGGGTGGTTAAGAGTGTACAGGGCTCACAGGCCTAAGTGTGAGAGGCCAAAAGTGTTCCCCCAGAAAGTGTCTAGGAGCGCGTTTCGGGGCCTCAGGAGTGGTTTGGACCCCCCTTTTTGTGGTACTTTTTGTCAAGCTGAAGTTGGTGTTTCGGGTGGTTAAGAGTGCACAGGGCTCACAGGCCTAAGTGTGAGAGGCCAAAAGTGTTCCCCCAGAAAGTGTCTAGGAGCGCATTTCGGGGCCTCAGGAGTGGTTTGGACCCCCCTTTTTGTGGTACTTTTTGTCAAGCTGAAGGTGTTTCGGGTGGTTAAGAGTGCACAGGGCTTGGAGTTTTAACCAGGGTCTGTTTTGACCGATTCTCAGGGGAGCAAGATAGAGACATGGGACCTTGTCCTACCCCCCCATTTGTGTGTACCCCGAGTCCAACGGTACCACCCTCGAGTCTCTAGGACTTAGGGTTCTGGAGTTATGAGCATTTGAAGTTCCCCCAAATAAGGGATTTGGGAGAGTGAAAATTTGGGGTTTTAACCAGGGTCAGTTTTAACCGATTCTCAGGGGAGCAAGATAAAGACATGGGACCTTGTCCTACCCCCCCATTTGTGGGTACCCCGAGTCCAACGGTACCACCCTTGAGTCTCTAGGACTTAGGGTTCCAGAGTTATGAGCATTTGAAGTTCCTCCATATAAGTGAGTAGGGAGAGTGAAAATTTGCCGAAGTGTGAGAGGCCAAAAGTGTTCCCCCAGAAAGTGTCTAGGAGCGCGTTTCGGGGCCTCAGGAGTGGTTTGGACCCCCCTTTTTGTGGTACTTTTTGTCAAGCTGAAGTTGGTGTTTCGGGTGGTTAAGAGTGCACAGGGCTCACAGGCCTAAGTGTGAGAGGCCAAAAGTGTTCCCCCAGAAAGTGTCTAGGAGCGCGTTTCGGGGCCTCAGGAGTGGTTTGGACCCCCCTTTTTGTGGTACTTTTTGTCAAGCTGAAGTTGGTGTTTCGGGTGGTTAAGAGTGCACAGGGCTCACAGGCCTAAGTGTGAGAGGCCAAAAGTGTTCCCCCAGAAAGTGTCTAGGAGCGCGTTTCGGGGCCTCAGGAGTGGTTTGGACCCCCCTTTTTGTGGTACTTTTTGTCAAGCTGAAGTTGGTGTTTCGGGTGGTTAAGAGTGTACAGGGCTCACAGGCCTAAGTGTGAGAGGCCAAAAGTGTTCCCCCAGAAAGTGTCTAGGAGCGCGTTTCGGGGCCTCAGGAGTGGTTTGGACCCCCCTTTTTGTGGTACTTTTTGTCAAGCTGAAGTTGGTGTTTCGGGTGGTTAAGAGTGTACAGGGCTCACAGGCCTAAGTGTGAGAGGCCAAAAGTGTTCCCCCAGAAAGTGTCTAGGAGCGCGTTTCGGGGCCTCAGGAGTGGTTTGGACCCCCCTTTTTGTGGTACTTTTTGTCAAGCTGAAGTTGGTGTTTCGGGTGGTTAAGAGTGCACAGGGCTCACAGGCCTAAGTGTGAGAGGCCAAAAGTGTTCCCCCAGAAAGTGTCTAGGAGCGCGTTTCGGGGCCTCAGGAGTGGTTTGGACCCCCCTTTTTGTGGTACTTTTTGTCAAGCTGAAGTTGGTGTTTCGGGTGGTTAAGAGTGTACAGGGCTCACAGGCCTAAGTGTGAGAGGCCAAAAGTGTTCCCCCAGAAAGTGTCTAGGAGCGCGTTTCGGGGCCTCAGGAGTGGTTTGGACCCCCCTTTTTGTGGTACTTTTTGTCAAGCTGAAGTTGGTGTTTCGGGTGGTTAAGAGTGTACAGGGCTCACAGGCCTAAGTGTGAGAGGCCAAAAGTGTTCCCCCAGAAAGTGTCTAGGAGCGCGTTTCGGGGCCTCAGGAGTGGTTTGGACCCCCCTTTTTGTGGTACTTTTTGTCAAGCTGAAGTTGGTGTTTCGGGTGGTTAAGAGTGTACAGGGCTCACAGGCCTAAGTGTGAGAGGCCAAAAGTGTTCCCCCAGAAAGTGTCTAGGAGCGCGTTTCGGGGCCTCAGGAGTGGTTTGGACCCCCCTTTTTGTGGTACTTTTTGTCAAGCTGAAGTTGGTGTTTCGGGTGGTTAAGAGTGTACAGGGCTCACAGGCCTAAGTGTGAGAGGCCAAAAGTGTTCCCCCAGAAAGTGTCTAGGAGCGCGTTTCGGGGCCTCAGGAGTGGTTTGGACCCCCCTTTTTGTGGTACTTTTTGTCAAGCTGAAGTTGGTGTTTCGGGTGGTTAAGAGTGTACAGGGCTCACAGGCCTAAGTGTGAGAGGCCAAAAGTGTTCCCCCAGAAAGTGTCTAGGAGCGCGTTTCGGGGCCTCAGGAGTGGTTTGGACCCCCCTTTTTGTGGTACTTTTTGTCAAGCTGAAGTTGGTGTTTCGGGTGGTTAAGAGTGTACAGGGCTCACAGGCCTAAGTGTGAGAGGCCAAAAGTGTTCCCCCAGAAAGTGTCTAGGAGCGCGTTTCGGGGCCTCAGGAGTGGTTTGGACCCCCCTTTTTGTGGTACTTTTTGTCAAGCTGAAGTTGGTGTTTCGGGTGGTTAAGAGTGTACAGGGCTCACAGGCCTAAGTGTGAGAGGCCAAAAGTGTTCCCCCAGAAAGTGTCTAGGAGCGCGTTTCGGGGCCTCAGGAGTGGTTTGGACCCCCCTTTTTGTGGTACTTTTTGTCAAGCTGAAGTTGGTGTTTCGGGTGGTTAAGAGTGTACAGGGCTCACAGGCCTAAGTGTGAGAGGCCAAAAGTGTTCCCCCAGAAAGTGTCTAGGAGCGCGTTTCGGGGCCTCAGGAGTGGTTTGGACCCCCCTTTTTGTGGTACTTTTTGTCAAGCTGAAGTTGGTGTTTCGGGTGGTTAAGAGTGTACAGGGCTCACAGGCCTAAGTGTGAGAGGCCAAAAGTGTTCCCCCAGAAAGTGTCTAGGAGCGCGTTTCGGGGCCTCAGGAGTGGTTTGGACCCCCCTTTTTGTGGTACTTTTTGTCAAGCTGAAGTTGGTGTTTCGGGTGGTTAAGAGTGTACAGGGCTCACAGGCCTAAGTGTGAGAGGCCAAAAGTGTTCCCCCAGAAAGTGTCTAGGAGCGCGTTTCGGGGCCTCAGGAGTGGTTTGGACCCCCCTTTTTGTGGTACTTTTTGTCAAGCTGAAGTTGGTGTTTCGGGTGGTTAAGAGTGTACAGGGCTCACAGGCCTAAGTGTGAGAGGCCAAAAGTGTTCCCCCAGAAAGTGTCTAGGAGCGCGTTTCGGGGCCTCAGGAGTGGTTTGGACCCCCCTTTTTGTGGTACTTTTTGTCAAGCTGAAGTTGGTGTTTCGGGTGGTTAAGAGTGTACAGGGCTCACAGGCCTAAGTGTGAGAGGCCAAAAGTGTTCCCCCAGAAAGTGTCTAGGAGCGCGTTTCGGGGCCTCAGGAGTGGTTTGGACCCCCCTTTTTGTGGTACTTTTTGTCAAGCTGAAGTTGGTGTTTCGGGTGGTTAAGAGTGTACAGGGCTCACAGGCCTAAGTGTGAGAGGCCAAAAGTGTTCCCCCAGAAAGTGTCTAGGAGCGCGTTTCGGGGCCTCAGGAGTGGTTTGGACCCCCCTTTTTGTGGTACTTTTTGTCAAGCTGAAGTTGGTGTTTCGGGTGGTTAAGAGTGTACAGGGCTCACAGGCCTAAGTGTGAGAGGCCAAAAGTGTTCCCCCAGAAAGTGTCTAGGAGCGCGTTTCGGGGCCTCAGGAGTGGTTTGGACCCCCCTTTTTGTGGTACTTTTTGTCAAGCTGAAGTTGGTGTTTCGGGTGGTTAAGAGTGCACAGGGCTCACAGGCCTAAGTGTGAGAGGCCAAAAGTGTTCCCCCAGAAAGTGTCTAGGAGCGCATTTCGGGGCCTCAGGAGTGGTTTGGACCCCCCTTTTTGTGGTACTTTTTGTCAAGCTGAAGGTGTTTCGGGTGGTTAAGAGTGCACAGGGCTTGGAGTTTTAACCAGGGTCTGTTTTGACCGATTCTCAGGGGAGCAAGATAGAGACATGGGACCTTGTCCTACCCCCCCATTTGTGTGTACCCCGAGTCCAACGGTACCACCCTCGAGTCTCTAGGACTTAGGGTTCTGGAGTTATGAGCATTTGAAGTTCCCCCAAATAAGGGATTTGGGAGAGTGAAAATTTGGGGTTTTAACCAGGGTCAGTTTTAACCGATTCTCAGGGGAGCAAGATAAAGACATGGGACCTTGTCCTACCCCCCCATTTGTGGGTACCCCGAGTCCAACGGTACCACCCTTGAGTCTCTAGGACTTAGGGTTCCAGAGTTATGAGCATTTGAAGTTCCTCCATATAAGTGAGTTGGGAGAGTGAAAATTTGCCGAAGTGTGAGAGGCCAAAAGTGTTCCCCCAGAAAGTGTCTAGGAGCGCGTTTCGGGGCCTCAGGAGTGGTTTGGACCCCCCTTTTTGTGGTACTTTTTGTCAAGCTGAAGTTGGTGTTTCGGGTGGTTAAGAGTGTACAGGGCTCACAGGCCTAAGTGTGAGAGGCCAAAAGTGTTCCCCCAGAAAGTGTCTAGGAGCGCGTTTCGGGGCCTCAGGAGTGGTTTGGACCCCCCTTTTTGTGGTACTTTTTGTCAAGCTGAAGTTGGTGTTTCGGGTGGTTAAGAGTGCACAGGGCTTGGAGTTTTAACCAGGGTCTGTTTTGACCGATTCTCAGGGGAGCAAGATAGAGACATGGGACCTTGTCCTACCCCCCCATTTGTGTGTACCCCGAGTCCAACGGTACCACCCTCGAGTCTCTAGGACTTAGGGTTCTGGAGTTATGAGCATTTGAAGTTCCCCCAAATAAGGGATTTGGGAGAGTGAAAATTTGGGGTTTTAACCAGGGTCAGTTTTAACCGATTCTCAGGGGAGCAAGATAAAGACATGGGACCTTGTCCTACCCCCCCATTTGTGGGTACCCCGAGTCCAACGGTACCACCCTTGAGTCTCTAGGACTTAGGGTTCCAGAGTTATGAGCATTTGAAGTTCCTCCATATAAGTGAGTTGGGAGAGTGAAAATTTGCCGAAGTGTGAGAGGCCAAAAGTGTTCCCCCAGAAAGTGTCTAGGAGCGCGTTTCGGGGCCTCACGAGTGGTTTGGACCCCCCTTTTTGTGGTACTTTTTGTCAAGCTGAAGTTGGTGTTTCGGGTGGTTAAGAGTGTACAGGGCTCACAGGCCTAAGTGTGAGAGGCCAAAAGTGTTCCCCCAGAAAGTGTCTAGGAGCGCGTTTCGGGGCCTCACGAGTGGTTTGGACCCCCCTTTTTGTGGTACTTTTTGTCAAGCTGAAGTTGGTGTTTCGGGTGGTTAAGAGTGTACAGGGCTCACAGGCCTAAGTGTGAGAGGCCAAAAGTGTTCCCCCAGAAAGTGTCTAGGAGCGCGTTTCGGGGCCTCAGGAGTGGTTTGGACCCCCCTTTTTGTGGTACTTTTTGTCAAGCTGAAGTTGGTGTTTCGGGTGGTAAAGAGTGCACAGGGCTCACAGGCCTAAGTGTGAGAGGCCAAAAGTGTTCCCCCAGAAAGTGTCTAGGAGCGCGTTTCGGGGCCTCAGGAGTGGTTTGGACCCCCCTTTTTGTGGTACTTTTTGTCAAGCTGAAGGTGGTGTTTCGGGTGGTTAAGAGTGCACAGGGCTCACAGGCCTAAGTGTGAGAGGCCAAAAGTGTTCCCCCAGAAAGTGTCTAGGAGCGCGTTTCGGGGCCTCAGGAGTGGTTTGGACCCCCCTTTTTGTGGTACTTTTTGTCAAGCTGAAGTTGGTGTTTCGGGTGGTTGAGTGTACAGGGCTCACAGGCCTAAGTGTGAGAGGCCAAAAGTGTTTCCCCAGAAAGTGTCTAGGAGTGCGTTTCGGAGCCTCAGGAGTGGTTTGGACCCCCCTTTTTGTGGTACTTTTTGTCAAGCTGAAGTTGGTGTTTCGGGTGGTTAAGAGTGTACAGGGCTTGGAGTTTTAACCAGGGTCTGTTTTGACCGATTCTCAGGGGAGCAAGATAGAGACATGGGACCTTGTCCTACCCCCCCATTTGTGTGTACCCCGAGTCCAACGGTACCACCCTCGAGTCTCTAGGACTTAGGGTTCTGGAGTTATGAGCATTTGAAGTTCCCCCAAATAAGGGATTTGGGAGAGTGAAAATTTGGGGTTTTAACCAGGGTCAGTTTTAACCGATTCTCAGGGGAGCAAGATAAAGACATGGGACCTTGTCCTACCCCCCCATTTGTGGGTACCCCGAGTCCAACGGTACCACCCTTGAGTCTCTAGGACTTAGGGTTCCAGAGTTATGAGCATTTGAAGTTCCTCCATATAAGTGAGTTGGGTGAGTGAAAATTTGCCGAAGTGTGAGAGGCCAAAAGTGTTCCCCCAGAAAGTGTCTAGGAGCGCGTTTCGGGGCCTCAGGAGTGGTTTGGACCCCCCTTTTTGTGGTACTTTTTGTCAAGCTGAAGTTGGTGTTTCGGGTGGTTAAGAGTGCACAGGGCTCACAGGCCTAAGTGTGAGAGGCCAAAAGTGTTCCCCCAGAAAGTGTCTAGGAGCGCGTTTCGGGGCCTCAGGAGTGGTTTGGACCCCCCTTTTTGTGGTACTTTTTGTCAAGCTGAAGTTGGTGTTTCGGGTGGTTAAGAGTGTACAGGGCTCACAGGCCTAAGTGTGAGAGGCCAAAAGTGTTCCCCCAGAAAGTGTCTAGGAGCGCGTTTCGGGGCCTCAGGAGTGGTTTGGACCCCCCTTTTTGTGGTACTTTTTGTCAAGCTGAAGTTGGTGTTTCGGGTGGTTAAGAGTGCACAGGGCTCACAGGCCTAAGTGTGAGAGGCCAAAAGTGTTCCCCCAGAAAGTGTCTAGGAGCGCGTTTCGGGGCCTCAGGAGTGGTTTGGACCCCCCTTTTTGTGGTACTTTTTGTCAAGCTGAAGTTGGTGTTTCGGGTGGTTAAGAGTGCACAGGGCTTGGAGTTTTAACCAGGGTCTGTTTTGACCGATTCTCAGGGGAGCAAGATAGAGACATGGGACCTTGTCCTACCCCCCCATTTGTGTGTACCCCGAGTCCAACGGTACCACCCTCGAGTCTCTAGGACTTAGGGTTCTGGAGTTATGAGCATTTGAAGTTCCCCCAAATAAGGGATTTGGGAGAGTGAAAATTTGGGGTTTTAACCAGGGTCAGTTTTAATCGATTCTCAGGGGAGCAAGATAAAGACATGGGACCTTGTCCTACCCCCCCATTTGTGGGTACCCCGAGTCCAACGGTACCACCCTTGAGTCTCTAGGACTTAGGGTTCCAGAGTTATGAGCATTTGAAGTTCCTCCATATAAGTGAGTTGGGAGAGTGAAAATTTGCCGAAGTGTGAGAGGCCAAAAGTGTTCCCCCAGAAAGTGTCTAGGAGCGCGTTTCGGGGCCTCAGGAGTGGTTTGGACCCCCCTTTTTGTGGTACTTTTTGTCAAGCTGAAGTTGGTGTTTCGGGTGGTTAAGAGTGTACAGGGCTCACAGGCCTAAGTGTGAGAGGCCAAAAGTGTTCCCCCAGAAAGTGTCTAGGAGCGCGTTTCGGGGCCTCAGGAGTGGTTTGGACCCCCCTTTTTGTGGTACTTTTTGTCAAGCTGAAGTTGGTGTTTCGGGTGGTTAAGAGTGTACAGGGCTCACAGGCCTAAGTGTGAGAGGCCAAAAGTGTTCCCCCAGAAAGTGTCTAGGAGCGCGTTTCGGGGCCTCAGGAGTGGTTTGGACCCCCCTTTTTGTGGTACTTTTTGTCAAGCTGAAGTTGGTGTTTCGGGTGGTTAAGAGTGTACAGGGCTCACAGGCCTAAGTGTGAGAGGCCAAAAGTGTTCCCCCAGAAAGTGTCTAGGAGCGCGTTTCGGGGCCTCAGGAGTGGTTTGGACCCCCCTTTTTGTGGTACTTTTTGTCAAGCTGAAGTTGGTGTTTCGGGTGGTTAAGAGTGTACAGGGCTCACAGGCCTAAGTGTGAGAGGCCAAAAGTGTTCCCCCAGAAAGTGTCTAGGAGCGCGTTTCGGGGCCTCAGGAGTGGTTTGGACCCCCCTTTTTGTGGTACTTTTTGTCAAGCTGAAGTTGGTGTTTCGGGTGGTTAAGAGTGTACAGGGCTCACAGGCCTAAGTGTGAGAGGCCAAAAGTGTTCCCCCAGAAAGTGTCTAGGAGCGCGTTTCGGGGCCTCAGGAGTGGTTTGGACCCCCCTTTTTGTGGTACTTTTTGTCAAGCTGAAGTTGGTGTTTCGGGTGGTTAAGAGTGTACAGGGCTCACAGGCCTAAGTGTGAGAGGCCAAAAGTGTTCCCCCAGAAAGTGTCTAGGAGCGCGTTTCGGGGCCTCAGGAGTGGTTTGGACCCCCCTTTTTGTGGTACTTTTTGTCAAGCTGAAGTTGGTGTTTCGGGTGGTTAAGAGTGTACAGGGCTCACAGGCCTAAGTGTGAGAGGCCAAAAGTGTTCCCCCAGAAAGTGTCTAGGAGCGCGTTTCGGGGCCTCAGGAGTGGTTTGGACCCCCCTTTTTGTGGTACTTTTTGTCAAGCTGAAGTTGGTGTTTCGGGTGGTTAAGAGTGTACAGGGCTCACAGGCCTAAGTGTGAGAGGCCAAAAGTGTTCCCCCAGAAAGTGTCTAGGAGCGCGTTTCGGGGCCTCAGGAGTGGTTTGGACCCCCCTTTTTGTGGTACTTTTTGTCAAGCTGAAGTTGGTGTTTCGGGTGGTTAAGAGTGTACAGGGCTCACAGGCCTAAGTGTGAGAGGCCAAAAGTGTTCCCCCAGAAAGTGTCTAGGAGCGCGTTTCGGGGCCTCAGGAGTGGTTTGGACCCCCCTTTTTGTGGTACTTTTTGTCAAGCTGAAGTTGGTGTTTCGGGTGGTTAAGAGTGCACAGGGCTCACAGGCCTAAGTGTGAGAGGCCAAAAGTGTTCCCCCAGAAAGTGTCTAGGAGCGCATTTCGGGGCCTCAGGAGTGGTTTGGACCCCCCTTTTTGTGGTACTTTTTGTCAAGCTGAAGGTGTTTCGGGTGGTTAAGAGTGCACAGGGCTTGGAGTTTTAACCAGGGTCTGTTTTGACCGATTCTCAGGGGAGCAAGATAGAGACATGGGACCTTGTCCTACCCCCCCATTTGTGTGTACCCCGAGTCCAACGGTACCACCCTCGAGTCTCTAGGACTTAGGGTTCTGGAGTTATGAGCATTTGAAGTTCCCCCAAATAAGGGATTTGGGAGAGTGAAAATTTGGGGTTTTAACCAGGGTCAGTTTTAACCGATTCTCAGGGGAGCAAGATAAAGACATGGGACCTTGTCCTACCCCCCCATTTGTGGGTACCCCGAGTCCAACGGTACCACCCTTGAGTCTCTAGGACTTAGGGTTCCAGAGTTATGAGCATTTGAAGTTCCTCCATATAAGTGAGTAGGGAGAGTGAAAATTTGCCGAAGTGTGAGAGGCCAAAAGTGTTCCCCCAGAAAGTGTCTAGGAGCGCGTTTCGGGGCCTCAGGAGTGGTTTGGACCCCCCTTTTTGTGGTACTTTTTGTCAAGCTGAAGTTGGTGTTTCGGGTGGTTAAGAGTGCACAGGGCTCACAGGCCTAAGTGTGAGAGGCCAAAAGTGTTCCCCCAGAAAGTGTCTAGGAGCGCGTTTCGGGGCCTCAGGAGTGGTTTGGACCCCCCTTTTTGTGGTACTTTTTGTCAAGCTGAAGTTGGTGTTTCGGGTGGTTAAGAGTGCACAGGGCTCACAGGCCTAAGTGTGAGAGGCCAAAAGTGTTCCCCCAGAAAGTGTCTAGGAGCGCGTTTCGGGGCCTCAGGAGTGGTTTGGACCCCCCTTTTTGTGGTACTTTTTGTCAAGCTGAAGTTGGTGTTTCGGGTGGTTAAGAGTGTACAGGGCTCACAGGCCTAAGTGTGAGAGGCCAAAAGTGTTCCCCCAGAAAGTGTCTAGGAGCGCGTTTCGGGGCCTCAGGAGTGGTTTGGACCCCCCTTTTTGTGGTACTTTTTGTCAAGCTGAAGTTGGTGTTTCGGGTGGTTAAGAGTGTACAGGGCTCACAGGCCTAAGTGTGAGAGGCCAAAAGTGTTCCCCCAGAAAGTGTCTAGGAGCGCGTTTCGGGGCCTCAGGAGTGGTTTGGACCCCCCTTTTTGTGGTACTTTTTGTCAAGCTGAAGTTGGTGTTTCGGGTGGTTAAGAGTGCACAGGGCTCACAGGCCTAAGTGTGAGAGGCCAAAAGTGTTCCCCCAGAAAGTGTCTAGGAGCGCGTTTCGGGGCCTCAGGAGTGGTTTGGACCCCCCTTTTTGTGGTACTTTTTGTCAAGCTGAAGTTGGTGTTTCGGGTGGTTAAGAGTGTACAGGGCTCACAGGCCTAAGTGTGAGAGGCCAAAAGTGTTCCCCCAGAAAGTGTCTAGGAGCGCGTTTCGGGGCCTCAGGAGTGGTTTGGACCCCCCTTTTTGTGGTACTTTTTGTCAAGCTGAAGTTGGTGTTTCGGGTGGTTAAGAGTGTACAGGGCTCACAGGCCTAAGTGTGAGAGGCCAAAAGTGTTCCCCCAGAAAGTGTCTAGGAGCGCGTTTCGGGGCCTCAGGAGTGGTTTGGACCCCCCTTTTTGTGGTACTTTTTGTCAAGCTGAAGTTGGTGTTTCGGGTGGTTAAGAGTGTACAGGGCTCACAGGCCTAAGTGTGAGAGGCCAAAAGTGTTCCCCCAGAAAGTGTCTAGGAGCGCGTTTCGGGGCCTCAGGAGTGGTTTGGACCCCCCTTTTTGTGGTACTTTTTGTCAAGCTGAAGTTGGTGTTTCGGGTGGTTAAGAGTGTACAGGGCTCACAGGCCTAAGTGTGAGAGGCCAAAAGTGTTCCCCCAGAAAGTGTCTAGGAGCGCGTTTCGGGGCCTCAGGAGTGGTTTGGACCCCCCTTTTTGTGGTACTTTTTGTCAAGCTGAAGTTGGTGTTTCGGGTGGTTAAGAGTGTACAGGGCTCACAGGCCTAAGTGTGAGAGGCCAAAAGTGTTCCCCCAGAAAGTGTCTAGGAGCGCGTTTCGGGGCCTCAGGAGTGGTTTGGACCCCCCTTTTTGTGGTACTTTTTGTCAAGCTGAAGTTGGTGTTTCGGGTGGTTAAGAGTGTACAGGGCTCACAGGCCTAAGTGTGAGAGGCCAAAAGTGTTCCCCCAGAAAGTGTCTAGGAGCGCGTTTCGGGGCCTCAGGAGTGGTTTGGACCCCCCTTTTTGTGGTACTTTTTGTCAAGCTGAAGTTGGTGTTTCGGGTGGTTAAGAGTGTACAGGGCTCACAGGCCTAAGTGTGAGAGGCCAAAAGTGTTCCCCCAGAAAGTGTCTAGGAGCGCGTTTCGGGGCCTCAGGAGTGGTTTGGACCCCCCTTTTTGTGGTACTTTTTGTCAAGCTGAAGTTGGTGTTTCGGGTGGTTAAGAGTGCACAGGGCTCACAGGCCTAAGTGTGAGAGGCCAAAAGTGTTCCCCCAGAAAGTGTCTAGGAGCGCATTTCGGGGCCTCAGGAGTGGTTTGGACCCCCCTTTTTGTGGTACTTTTTGTCAAGCTGAAGGTGTTTCGGGTGGTTAAGAGTGCACAGGGCTTGGAGTTTTAACCAGGGTCTGTTTTGACCGATTCTCAGGGGAGCAAGATAGAGACATGGGACCTTGTCCTACCCCCCCATTTGTGTGTACCCCGAGTCCAACGGTACCACCCTCGAGTCTCTAGGACTTAGGGTTCTGGAGTTATGAGCATTTGAAGTTCCCCCAAATAAGGGATTTGGGAGAGTGAAAATTTGGGGTTTTAACCAGGGTCAGTTTTAACCGATTCTCAGGGGAGCAAGATAAAGACATGGGACCTTGTCCTACCCCCCCATTTGTGGGTACCCCGAGTCCAACGGTACCACCCTTGAGTCTCTAGGACTTAGGGTTCCAGAGTTATGAGCATTTGAAGTTCCTCCATATAAGTGAGTTGGGAGAGTGAAAATTTGCCGAAGTGTGAGAGGCCAAAAGTGTTCCCCCAGAAAGTGTCTAGGAGCGCGTTTCGGGGCCTCAGGAGTGGTTTGGACCCCCCTTTTTGTGGTACTTTTTGTCAAGCTGAAGTTGGTGTTTCGGGTGGTTAAGAGTGTACAGGGCTCACAGGCCTAAGTGTGAGAGGCCAAAAGTGTTCCCCCAGAAAGTGTCTAGGAGCGCGTTTCGGGGCCTCAGGAGTGGTTTGGACCCCCCTTTTTGTGGTACTTTTTGTCAAGCTGAAGTTGGTGTTTCGGGTGGTTAAGAGTGCACAGGGCTTGGAGTTTTAACCAGGGTCTGTTTTGACCGATTCTCAGGGGAGCAAGATAGAGACATGGGACCTTGTCCTACCCCCCCATTTGTGTGTACCCCGAGTCCAACGGTACCACCCTCGAGTCTCTAGGACTTAGGGTTCTGGAGTTATGAGCATTTGAAGTTCCCCCAAATAAGGGATTTGGGAGAGTGAAAATTTGGGGTTTTAACCAGGGTCAGTTTTAACCGATTCTCAGGGGAGCAAGATAAAGACATGGGACCTTGTCCTACCCCCCCATTTGTGGGTACCCCGAGTCCAACGGTACCACCCTTGAGTCTCTAGGACTTAGGGTTCCAGAGTTATGAGCATTTGAAGTTCCTCCATATAAGTGAGTTGGGAGAGTGAAAATTTGCCGAAGTGTGAGAGGCCAAAAGTGTTCCCCCAGAAAGTGTCTAGGAGCGCGTTTCGGGGCCTCACGAGTGGTTTGGACCCCCCTTTTTGTGGTACTTTTTGTCAAGCTGAAGTTGGTGTTTCGGGTGGTTAAGAGTGTACAGGGCTCACAGGCCTAAGTGTGAGAGGCCAAAAGTGTTCCCCCAGAAAGTGTCTAGGAGCGCGTTTCGGGGCCTCAGGAGTGGTTTGGACCCCCCTTTTTGTGGTACTTTTTGTCAAGCTGAAGTTGGTGTTTCGGGTGGTTAAGAGTGTACAGGGCTCACAGGCCTAAGTGTGAGAGGCCAAAAGTGTTCCCCCAGAAAGTGTCTAGGAGCGCGTTTCGGGGCCTCAGGAGTGGTTTGGACCCCCCTTTTTGTGGTACTTTTTGTCAAGCTGAAGTTGGTGTTTCGGGTGGTTAAGAGTGTACAGGGCTCACAGGCCTAAGTGTGAGAGGCCAAAAGTGTTCCCCCAGAAAGTGTCTAGGAGCGCGTTTCGGGGCCTCAGGAGTGGTTTGGACCCCCCTTTTTGTGGTACTTTTTGTCAAGCTGAAGTTGGTGTTTCGGGTGGTTAAGAGTGTACAGGGCTCACAGGCCTAAGTGTGAGAGGCCAAAAGTGTTCCCCCAGAAAGTGTCTAGGAGCGCGTTTCGGGGCCTCAGGAGTGGTTTGGACCCCCCTTTTTGTGGTACTTTTTGTCAAGCTGAAGTTGGTGTTTCGGGTGGTTAAGAGTGCACAGGGCTCACAGGCCTAAGTGTGAGAGGCCAAAAGTGTTCCCCCAGAAAGTGTCTAGGAGCGCATTTCGGGGCCTCAGGAGTGGTTTGGACCCCCCTTTTTGTGGTACTTTTTGTCAAGCTGAAGGTGTTTCGGGTGGTTAAGAGTGCACAGGGCTTGGAGTTTTAACCAGGGTCTGTTTTGACCGATTCTCAGGGGAGCAAGATAGAGACATGGGACCTTGTCCTACCCCCCCATTTGTGTGTACCCCGAGTCCAACGGTACCACCCTCGAGTCTCTAGGACTTAGGGTTCTGGAGTTATGAGCATTTGAAGTTCCCCCAAATAAGGGATTTGGGAGAGTGAAAATTTGGGGTTTTAACCAGGGTCAGTTTTAACCGATTCTCAGGGGAGCAAGATAAAGACATGGGACCTTGTCCTACCCCCCCATTTGTGGGTACCCCGAGTCCAACGGTACCACCCTTGAGTCTCTAGGACTTAGGGTTCCAGAGTTATGAGCATTTGAAGTTCCTCCATATAAGTGAGTAGGGAGAGTGAAAATTTGCCGAAGTGTGAGAGGCCAAAAGTGTTCCCCCAGAAAGTGTCTAGGAGCGCGTTTCGGGGCCTCAGGAGTGGTTTGGACCCCCCTTTTTGTGGTACTTTTTGTCAAGCTGAAGTTGGTGTTTCGGGTGGTTAAGAGTGCACAGGGCTCACAGGCCTAAGTGTGAGAGGCCAAAAGTGTTCCCCCAGAAAGTGTCTAGGAGCGCGTTTCGGGGCCTCAGGAGTGGTTTGGACCCCCCTTTTTGTGGTACTTTTTGTCAAGCTGAAGTTGGTGTTTCGGGTGGTTAAGAGTGCACAGGGCTCACAGGCCTAAGTGTGAGAGGCCAAAAGTGTTCCCCCAGAAAGTGTCTAGGAGCGCGTTTCGGGGCCTCAGGAGTGGTTTGGACCCCCCTTTTTGTGGTACTTTTTGTCAAGCTGAAGTTGGTGTTTCGGGTGGTTAAGAGTGTACAGGGCTCACAGGCCTAAGTGTGAGAGGCCAAAAGTGTTCCCCCAGAAAGTGTCTAGGAGCGCGTTTCGGGGCCTCAGGAGTGGTTTGGACCCCCCTTTTTGTGGTACTTTTTGTCAAGCTGAAGTTGGTGTTTCGGGTGGTTAAGAGTGTACAGGGCTCACAGGCCTAAGTGTGAGAGGCCAAAAGTGTTCCCCCAGAAAGTGTCTAGGAGCGCGTTTCGGGGCCTCAGGAGTGGTTTGGACCCCCCTTTTTGTGGTACTTTTTGTCAAGCTGAAGTTGGTGTTTCGGGTGGTTAAGAGTGCACAGGGCTCACAGGCCTAAGTGTGAGAGGCCAAAAGTGTTCCCCCAGAAAGTGTCTAGGAGCGCGTTTCGGGGCCTCAGGAGTGGTTTGGACCCCCCTTTTTGTGGTACTTTTTGTCAAGCTGAAGTTGGTGTTTCGGGTGGTTAAGAGTGTACAGGGCTCACAGGCCTAAGTGTGAGAGGCCAAAAGTGTTCCCCCAGAAAGTGTCTAGGAGCGCGTTTCGGGGCCTCAGGAGTGGTTTGGACCCCCCTTTTTGTGGTACTTTTTGTCAAGCTGAAGTTGGTGTTTCGGGTGGTTAAGAGTGTACAGGGCTCACAGGCCTAAGTGTGAGAGGCCAAAAGTGTTCCCCCAGAAAGTGTCTAGGAGCGCGTTTCGGGGCCTCAGGAGTGGTTTGGACCCCCCTTTTTGTGGTACTTTTTGTCAAGCTGAAGTTGGTGTTTCGGGTGGTTAAGAGTGTACAGGGCTCACAGGCCTAAGTGTGAGAGGCCAAAAGTGTTCCCCCAGAAAGTGTCTAGGAGCGCGTTTCGGGGCCTCAGGAGTGGTTTGGACCCCCCTTTTTGTGGTACTTTTTGTCAAGCTGAAGTTGGTGTTTCGGGTGGTTAAGAGTGTACAGGGCTCACAGGCCTAAGTGTGAGAGGCCAAAAGTGTTCCCCCAGAAAGTGTCTAGGAGCGCGTTTCGGGGCCTCAGGAGTGGTTTGGACCCCCCTTTTTGTGGTACTTTTTGTCAAGCTGAAGTTGGTGTTTCGGGTGGTTAAGAGTGTACAGGGCTCACAGGCCTAAGTGTGAGAGGCCAAAAGTGTTCCCCCAGAAAGTGTCTAGGAGCGCGTTTCGGGGCCTCAGGAGTGGTTTGGACCCCCCTTTTTGTGGTACTTTTTGTCAAGCTGAAGTTGGTGTTTCGGGTGGTTAAGAGTGTACAGGGCTCACAGGCCTAAGTGTGAGAGGCCAAAAGTGTTCCCCCAGAAAGTGTCTAGGAGCGCGTTTCGGGGCCTCAGGAGTGGTTTGGACCCCCCTTTTTGTGGTACTTTTTGTCAAGCTGAAGTTGGTGTTTCGGGTGGTTAAGAGTGTACAGGGCTCACAGGCCTAAGTGTGAGAGGCCAAAAGTGTTCCCCCAGAAAGTGTCTAGGAGCGCGTTTCGGGGCCTCAGGAGTGGTTTGGACCCCCCTTTTTGTGGTACTTTTTGTCAAGCTGAAGTTGGTGTTTCGGGTGGTTAAGAGTGCACAGGGCTCACAGGCCTAAGTGTGAGAGGCCAAAAGTGTTCCCCCAGAAAGTGTCTAGGAGCGCATTTCGGGGCCTCAGGAGTGGTTTGGACCCCCCTTTTTGTGGTACTTTTTGTCAAGCTGAAGGTGTTTCGGGTGGTTAAGAGTGCACAGGGCTTGGAGTTTTAACCAGGGTCTGTTTTGACCGATTCTCAGGGGAGCAAGATAGAGACATGGGACCTTGTCCTACCCCCCCATTTGTGTGTACCCCGAGTCCAACGGTACCACCCTCGAGTCTCTAGGACTTAGGGTTCTGGAGTTATGAGCATTTGAAGTTCCCCCAAATAAGGGATTTGGGAGAGTGAAAATTTGGGGTTTTAACCAGGGTCAGTTTTAACCGATTCTCAGGGGAGCAAGATAAAGACATGGGACCTTGTCCTACCCCCCCATTTGTGGGTACCCCGAGTCCAACGGTACCACCCTTGAGTCTCTAGGACTTAGGGTTCCAGAGTTATGAGCATTTGAAGTTCCTCCATATAAGTGAGTTGGGAGAGTGAAAATTTGCCGAAGTGTGAGAGGCCAAAAGTGTTCCCCCAGAAAGTGTCTAGGAGCGCGTTTCGGGGCCTCAGGAGTGGTTTGGACCCCCCTTTTTGTGGTACTTTTTGTCAAGCTGAAGTTGGTGTTTCGGGTGGTTAAGAGTGTACAGGGCTCACAGGCCTAAGTGTGAGAGGCCAAAAGTGTTCCCCCAGAAAGTGTCTAGGAGCGCGTTTCGGGGCCTCAGGAGTGGTTTGGACCCCCCTTTTTGTGGTACTTTTTGTCAAGCTGAAGTTGGTGTTTCGGGTGGTTAAGAGTGCACAGGGCTTGGAGTTTTAACCAGGGTCTGTTTTGACCGATTCTCAGGGGAGCAAGATAGAGACATGGGACCTTGTCCTACCCCCCCATTTGTGTGTACCCCGAGTCCAACGGTACCACCCTCGAGTCTCTAGGACTTAGGGTTCTGGAGTTATGAGCATTTGAAGTTCCCCCAAATAAGGGATTTGGGAGAGTGAAAATTTGGGGTTTTAACCAGGGTCAGTTTTAACCGATTCTCAGGGGAGCAAGATAAAGACATGGGACCTTGTCCTACCCCCCCATTTGTGGGTACCCCGAGTCCAACGGTACCACCCTTGAGTCTCTAGGACTTAGGGTTCCAGAGTTATGAGCATTTGAAGTTCCTCCATATAAGTGAGTTGGGAGAGTGAAAATTTGCCGAAGTGTGAGAGGCCAAAAGTGTTCCCCCAGAAAGTGTCTAGGAGCGCGTTTCGGGGCCTCACGAGTGGTTTGGACCCCCCTTTTTGTGGTACTTTTTGTCAAGCTGAAGTTGGTGTTTCGGGTGGTTAAGAGTGTACAGGGCTCACAGGCCTAAGTGTGAGAGGCCAAAAGTGTTCCCCCAGAAAGTGTCTAGGAGCGCGTTTCGGGGCCTCACGAGTGGTTTGGACCCCCCTTTTTGTGGTACTTTTTGTCAAGCTGAAGTTGGTGTTTCGGGTGGTTAAGAGTGTACAGGGCTCACAGGCCTAAGTGTGAGAGGCCAAAAGTGTTCCCCCAGAAAGTGTCTAGGAGCGCGTTTCGGGGCCTCAGGAGTGGTTTGGACCCCCCTTTTTGTGGTACTTTTTGTCAAGCTGAAGTTGGTGTTTCGGGTGGTTAAGAGTGTACAGGGCTCACAGGCCTAAGTGTGAGAGGCCAAAAGTGTTCCCCCAGAAAGTGTCTAGGAGCGCGTTTCGGGGCCTCAGGAGTGGTTTGGACCCCCCTTTTTGTGGTACTTTTTGTCAAGCTGAAGTTGGTGTTTCGGGTGGTAAAGAGTGCACAGGGCTCACAGGCCTAAGTGTGAGAGGCCAAAAGTGTTCCCCCAGAAAGTGTCTAGGAGCGCGTTTCGGGGCCTCAGGAGTGGTTTGGACCCCCCTTTTTGTGGTACTTTTTGTCAAGCTGAAGGTGGTGTTTCGGGTGGTTAAGAGTGCACAGGGCTCACAGGCCTAAGTGTGAGAGGCCAAAAGTGTTCCCCCAGAAAGTGTCTAGGAGCGCGTTTCGGGGCCTCAGGAGTGGTTTGGACCCCCCTTTTTGTGGTACTTTTTGTCAAGCTGAAGTTGGTGTTTCGGGTGGTTGAGTGTACAGGGCTCACAGGCCTAAGTGTGAGAGGCCAAAAGTGTTTCCCCAGAAAGTGTCTAGGAGTGCGTTTCGGAGCCTCAGGAGTGGTTTGGACCCCCCTTTTTGTGGTACTTTTTGTCAAGCTGAAGTTGGTGTTTCGGGTGGTTAAGAGTGTACAGGGCTTGGAGTTTTAACCAGGGTCTGTTTTGACCGATTCTCAGGGGAGCAAGATAGAGACATGGGACCTTGTCCTACCCCCCCATTTGTGTGTACCCCGAGTCCAACGGTACCACCCTCGAGTCTCTAGGACTTAGGGTTCTGGAGTTATGAGCATTTGAAGTTCCCCCAAATAAGGGATTTGGGAGAGTGAAAATTTGGGGTTTTAACCAGGGTCAGTTTTAACCGATTCTCAGGGGAGCAAGATAAAGACATGGGACCTTGTCCTACCCCCCCATTTGTGGGTACCCCGAGTCCAACGGTACCACCCTTGAGTCTCTAGGACTTAGGGTTCCAGAGTTATGAGCATTTGAAGTTCCTCCATATAAGTGAGTTGGGTGAGTGAAAATTTGCCGAAGTGTGAGAGGCCAAAAGTGTTCCCCCAGAAAGTGTCTAGGAGCGCGTTTCGGGGCCTCAGGAGTGGTTTGGACCCCCCTTTTTGTGGTACTTTTTGTCAAGCTGAAGTTGGTGTTTCGGGTGGTTAAGAGTGTACAGGGCTCACAGGCCTAAGTGTGAGAGGCCAAAAGTGTTCCCCCAGAAAGTGTCTAGGAGCGCGTTTCGGGGCCTCAGGAGTGGTTTGGACCCCCCTTTTTGTGGTACTTTTTGTCAAGCTGAAGTTGGTGTTTCGGGTGGTTAAGAGTGCACAGGGCTTGGAGTTTTAACCAGGGTCTGTTTTGACCGATTCTCAGGGGAGCAAGATAGAGACATGGGACCTTGTCGTACCCCCCCATTTGTGTGTACCCCGAGTCCAACGGTACCACCCTCGAGTCTCTAGGACTTAGGGTTCTGGAGTTATGAGCATTTGAAGTTCCCCCAAATAAGGGATTTGGGAGAGTGAAAATTTGGGGTTTTAACCAGGGTCAGTTTTAACCGATTCTCAGGGGAGCAAGATAAAGACATGGGACCTTGTCCTACCCCCCCATTTGTGGGTACCCCGAGTCCAACGGTACCACCCTTGAGTCTCTAGGACTTAGGGTTCCAGAGTTATGAGCATTTGAAGTTCCTCCATATAAGTGAGTTGGGAGAGTGAAAATTTGCCGAAGTGTGAGAGGCCAAAAGTGTTCCCCCAGAAAGTGTCTAGGAGCGCGTTTCGGGGCCTCAGGAGTGGTTTGGACCCCCCTTTTTGTGGTACTTTTTGTCAAGCTGAAGTTGGTGTTTCGGGTGGTTAAGAGTGTACAGGGCTCACAGGCCTAAGTGTGAGAGGCCAAAAGTGTTCCCCCAGAAAGTGTCTAGGAGCGCGTTTCGGGGCCTCAGGAGTGGTTTGGACCCCCCTTTTTGTGGTACTTTTTGTCAAGCTGAAGTTGGTGTTTCGGGTGGTTAAGAGTGTACAGGGCTCACAGGCCTAAGTGTGAGAGGCCAAAAGTGTTCCCCCAGAAAGTGTCTAGGAGCGCGTTTCGGGGCCTCAGGAGTGGTTTGGACCCCCCTTTTTGTGGTACTTTTTGTCAAGCTGAAGGTGGTGTTTCAGGTGGTTAAGAGTGCACAGGGCTCACAGGCCTAAGTGTGAGAGGCCAAAAGTGTTCCCCCAGAAAGTGTCTAGGAGCGCGTTTCGGGGCCTCAGGAGTGGTTTGGACCCCCCTTTTTGTGGTACTTTTTGTCAAGCTGAAGTTGGTGTTTCGGGTGGTTGAGTGTACAGGGCTCACAGGCCTAAGTGTGAGAGGCCAAAAGTGTTCCCCCAGAAAGTGTCTAGGAGCGCGTTTCGGGGCCTCAGGAGTGGTTTGGACCCCCCTTTTTGTGGTACTTTTTGTCAAGCTGATGTTGGTGTTTCGGGTGGTTAAGAGTGCACAGGGCTTGGAGTTTAAACCAGGGTCTGTTTTGACCGATTCTCAGGGGAGCAAGATAGAGACATGGGACCTTGTCCTACCCCCCCATTTGTGTGTACCCCGAGTCCAACGGTACCACCCTCGAGTCTCTAGGACTTAGGGTTCTGGAGTTATGAGCATTTGAAGTTCCCCCAAATAAGGGATTTGGGAGAGTGAAAATTTGGGGTTTTAACCAGGGTCAGTTTTAACCGATTCTCAGGGGAGCAAGATAAAGACATGGGACCTTGTTCTACCCCCCCATTTGTGGGTACCCCGAGTCCAACGGTACCACCCTTGAGTCTCTAGGACTTAGGGTTCCAGAGTTATGAGCATTTGAAGTTCCTCCATATAAGTGAGTTGGGAGAGTGAAAATTTGCCGAAGTGTGAGAGGCCAAAAGTGTTCCCCCAGAAAGTGTCTAGGAGCGCGTTTCGGGGCCTCAGGAGTGGTTTGGACCCCCCTTTTTGTGGTACTTTTTGTCAAGCTGAAGTTGGTGTTTCGGGTGGTTAAGAGTGTACAGGGCTCACAGGCCTAAGTGTGAGAGGCCAAAAGTGTTCCCCCAGAAAGTGTCTAGGAGCGCGTTTCGGGGCCTCACGAGTGGTTTGGACCCCCCTTTTTGTGGTACTTTTTGTCAAGCTGAAGTTGGTGTTTCGGGTGGTTAAGAGTGTACAGGGCTCACAGGCCTAAGTGTGAGAGGCCAAAAGTGTTCCCCCAGAAAGTGTCTAGGAGCGCGTTTCGGGGCCTCAGGAGTGGTTTGGACCCCCCTTTTTGTGGTACTTTTTGTCAAGCTGAAGGTGGTGTTTCGGGTGGTTAAGAGTGCACAGGGCTCACAGGCCTAAGTGTGAGAGGCCAAAAGTGTTCCCCCAGAAAGTGTCTAGGAGCGCGTTTCGGGGCCTCAGGAGTGGTTTGGACCCCCCTTTTTGTGGTACTTTTTGTCAAGCTGAAGTTGGTGTTTCGGGTGGTTGAGTGTACAGGGCTCACAGGCCTAAGTGTGAGAGGCCAAAAGTGTTTCCCCAGAAAGTGTCTAGGAGCGCGTTTCGGAGCCTCAGGAGTGGTTTGGACCCCCCTTTTTGTGGTACTTTTTGTCAAGCTGAAGTTGGTGTTTCGGGTGGTTAAGAGTGTACAGGGCTTGGAGTTTTAACCAGGGTCTGTTTTGACCGATTCTCAGGGGAGCAAGATAGAGACATGGGACCTTGTCCTACCCCCCCATTTGTGTGTACCCCGAGTCCAACGGTACCACCCTCGAGTCTCTAGGACTTAGGGTTCTGGAGTTATGAGCATTTGAAGTTCCCCCAAATAAGGGATTTGGGAGAGTGAAAATTTGGGGTTTTAACCAGGGTCAGTTTTAACCGATTCTCAGGGGAGCAAGATAAAGACATGGGACCTTGTCCTACCCCCCCATTTGTGGGTACCCCGAGTCCAACGGTACCACCCTTGAGTCTCTAGGACTTAGGGTTCCAGAGTTATGAGCATTTGAAGTTCCTCCATATAAGTGAGTTGGGTGAGTGAAAATTTGCCGAAGTGTGAGAGGCCAAAAGTGTTCCCCCAGAAAGTGTCTAGGAGCGCGTTTCGGGGCCTCAGGAGTGGTTTGGACCCCCCTTTTTGTGGTACTTTTTGTCAAGCTGAAGTTGGTGTTTCGGGTGGTTAAGAGTGTACAGGGCTCACAGGCCTAAGTGTGAGAGGCCAAAAGTGTTCCCCCAGAAAGTGTCTAGGAGCGCGTTTCGGGGCCTCAGGAGTGGTTTGGACCCCCCTTTTTGTGGTACTTTTTGTCAAGCTGAAGTTGGTGTTTCGGGTGGTTAAGAGTGCACAGGGCTTGGAGTTTTAACCAGGGTCTGTTTTGACCGATTCTCAGGGGAGCAAGATAGAGACATGGGACCTTGTCGTACCCCCCCATTTGTGTGTACCCCGAGTCCAACGGTACCACCCTCGAGTCTCTAGGACTTAGGGTTCTGGAGTTATGAGCATTTGAAGTTCCCCCAAATAAGGGATTTGGGAGAGTGAAAATTTGGGGTTTTAACCAGGGTCAGTTTTAACCGATTCTCAGGGGAGCAAGATAAAGACATGGGACCTTGTCCTACCCCCCCATTTGTGGGTACCCCGAGTCCAACGGTACCACCCTTGAGTCTCTAGGACTTAGGGTTCCAGAGTTATGAGCATTTGAAGTTCCTCCATATAAGTGAGTTGGGAGAGTGAAAATTTGCCGAAGTGTGAGAGGCCAAAAGTGTTCCCCCAGAAAGTGTCTAGGAGCGCGTTTCGGGGCCTCAGGAGTGGTTTGGACCCCCCTTTTTGTGGTACTTTTTGTCAAGCTGAAGTTGGTGTTTCGGGTGGTTAAGAGTGTACAGGGCTCACAGGCCTAAGTGTGAGAGGCCAAAAGTGTTCCCCCAGAAAGTGTCTAGGAGCGCGTTTCGGGGCCTCAGGAGTGGTTTGGACCCCCCTTTTTGTGGTACTTTTTGTCAAGCTGAAGTTGGTGTTTCGGGTGGTTAAGAGTGTACAGGGCTCACAGGCCTAAGTGTGAGAGGCCAAAAGTGTTCCCCCAGAAAGTGTCTAGGAGCGCGTTTCGGGGCCTCAGGAGTGGTTTGGACCCCCCTTTTTGTGGTACTTTTTGTCAAGCTGAAGGTGGTGTTTCAGGTGGTTAAGAGTGCACAGGGCTCACAGGCCTAAGTGTGAGAGGCCAAAAGTGTTCCCCCAGAAAGTGTCTAGGAGCGCGTTTCGGGGCCTCAGGAGTGGTTTGGACCCCCCTTTTTGTGGTACTTTTTGTCAAGCTGAAGTTGGTGTTTCGGGTGGTTGAGTGTACAGGGCTCACAGGCCTAAGTGTGAGAGGCCAAAAGTGTTCCCCCAGAAAGTGTCTAGGAGCGCGTTTCGGGGCCTCAGGAGTGGTTTGGACCCCCCTTTTTGTGGTACTTTTTGTCAAGCTGATGTTGGTGTTTCGGGTGGTTAAGAGTGCACAGGGCTTGGAGTTTAAACCAGGGTCTGTTTTGACCGATTCTCAGGGGAGCAAGATAGAGACATGGGACCTTGTCCTACCCCCCCATTTGTGTGTACCCCGAGTCCAACGGTACCACCCTCGAGTCTCTAGGACTTAGGGTTCTGGAGTTATGAGCATTTGAAGTTCCCCCAAATAAGGGATTTGGGAGAGTGAAAATTTGGGGTTTTAACCAGGGTCAGTTTTAACCGATTCTCAGGGGAGCAAGATAAAGACATGGGACCTTGTTCTACCCCCCCATTTGTGGGTACCCCGAGTCCAACGGTACCACCCTTGAGTCTCTAGGACTTAGGGTTCCAGAGTTATGAGCATTTGAAGTTCCTCCATATAAGTGAGTTGGGAGAGTGAAAATTTGCCGAAGTGTGAGAGGCCAAAAGTGTTCCCCCAGAAAGTGTCTAGGAGCGCGTTTCGGGGCCTCAGGAGTGGTTTGGACCCCCCTTTTTGTGGTACTTTTTGTCAAGCTGAAGTTGGTGTTTCGGGTGGTTAAGAGTGTACAGGGCTCACAGGCCTAAGTGTGAGAGGCCAAAAGTGTTCCCCCAGAAAGTGTCTAGGAGCGCGTTTCGGGGCCTCACGAGTGGTTTGGACCCCCCTTTTTGTGGTACTTTTTGTCAAGCTGAAGTTGGTGTTTCGGGTGGTTAAGAGTGTACAGGGCTCACAGGCCTAAGTGTGAGAGGCCAAAAGTGTTCCCCCAGAAAGTGTCTAGGAGCGCGTTTCGGGGCCTCAGGAGTGGTTTGGACCCCCCTTTTTGTGGTACTTTTTGTCAAGCTGAAGTTGGTGTTTCGGGTGGTTAAGAGTGTACAGGGCTCACAGGCCTAAGTGTGAGAGGCCAAAAGTGTTCCCCCAGAAAGTGTCTAGGAGCGCGTTTCGGGGCCTCAGGAGTGGTTTGGACCCCCCTTTTTGTGGTACTTTTTGTCAAGCTGAAGTTGGTGTTTCGGGTGGTTAAGAGTGTACAGGGCTCACAGGCCTAAGTGTGAGAGGCCAAAAGTGTTCCCCCAGAAAGTGTCTAGGAGCGCGTTTCGGGGCCTCAGGAGTGGTTTGGACCCCCCTTTTTGTGGTACTTTTTGTCAAGCTGAAGTTGGTGTTTCGGGTGGTTAAGAGTGTACAGGGCTCACAGGCCTGTGAGAGGCCAAAAGTGTTCCCCCAGAAAGTGTCTAGGAGCGCGTTTCGGGGCCTCACGAGTGGTTTGGACCCCCCTTTTTGTGGTACTTTTTGTCAAGCTGAAGTTGGTGTTTCGGGTGGTTAAGAGTGTACAGGGCTCACAGGCCTAAGTGTGAGAGGCCAAAAGTGTTCCCCCAGAAAGTGTCTAGGAGCGCGTTTCGGAGCCTCAGGAGTGGTTTGGACCCCCCTTTTTGTGGTACTTTTTGTCAAGCTGAAGTTGGTGTTTCGGGTGGTTAAGAGTGTACAGGGCTCACAGGCCTAAGTGTGAGAGGCCAAAAGTGTTCCCCCAGAAAGTGTCTAGGAGCGCGTTTCGGGGCCTCAGGAGTGGTTTGGACCCCCCTTTTTGTGGTACTTTTTGTCAAGCTGAAGTTGGTGTTTCGGGTGGTTAAGAGTGCACAGGGCTCACAGGCCTAAGTGTGAGAGGCCAAAAGTGTTCCCCCAGAAAGTGTCTAGGAGCGCGTTTCGGGGCCTCAGGAGTGGTTTGGACCCCCCTTTTTGTGGTACTTTTTGTCAAGCTGAAGGTGGTGTTTCGGGTGGTTAAGAGTGCACAGGGCTCACAGGCCTAAGTGTGAGAGGCCAAAAGTGTTCCCCCAGAAAGTGTCTAGGAGCGCGTTTCGGAGCCTCAGGAGTGGTTTGGACCCCCCTTTTTGTGGTACTTTTTGTCAAGCTGAAGTTGGTGTTTCGGGTGGTTAAGAGTGTACAGGGCTTGGAGTTTTAACCAGGGTCTGTTTTGACCGATTCTCAGGGGAGCAAGATAGAGACATGGGACCTTGTCCTACCCCCCCATTTGTGTGTACCCCGAGTCCAACGGTACCACCCTCGAGTCTCTAGGACTTAGGGTTCTGGAGTTATGAGCATTTGAAGTTCCCCCAAATAAGGGATTTGGGAGAGTGAAAATTTGGGGTTTTAACCAGGGTCAGTTTTAACCGATTCTCAGGGGAGCAAGATAAAGACATGGGACCTTGTCCTACCCCCCCATTTGTGGGTACCCCGAGTCCAACGGTACCACCCTTGAGTCTCTAGGACTTAGGGTTCCAGAGTTATGAGCATTTGAAGTTCCTCCATATAAGTGAGTTGGGAGAGTGAAAATTTGCCGAAGTGTGAGAGGCCAAAAGTGTTCCCCCAGAAAGTGTCTAGGAGCGCGTTTCGGGGCCTCAGGAGTGGTTTGGACCCCCCTTTTTGTGGTACTTTTTGTCAAGCTGAAGTTGGTGTTTCGGGTGGTTAAGAGTGTACAGGGCTCACAGGCCTAAGTGTGAGAGGCCAAAAGTGTTCCCCCAGAAAGTGTCTAGGAGCGCGTTTCGGGGCCTCAGGAGTGGTTTGGACCCCCCTTTTTGTGGTACTTTTTGTCAAGCTGAAGTTGGTGTTTCGGGTGGTTAAGAGTGCACAGGGCTTGGAGTTTAAACCAGGGTCTGTTTTGACCGATTCTCAGGGGAGCAAGATAGAGACATGGGACCTTGTCCTACCCCCCCCCATTTGTGTGTACCCCGAGTCCAACGGTACCACCCTCGAGTCTCTAGGACTTAGGGTTCTGGAGTTATGAGCATTTGAAGTTCCCCCAAATAAGGGATTTGGGAGAGTGAAAATTTGGGGTTTTAACCAGGGTCAGTTTTAACCGATTCTCAGGGGAGCAAGATAAAGACATGGGACCTTGTCCTACCCCCCCATTTGTGGGTACCCCGAGTCCAACGGTACCACCCTTGAGTCTCTAGGACTTAGGGTTCCAGAGTTATGAGCATTTGAAGTTCCTCCATATAAGTGAGTTGGGAGAGTGAAAATTTGCCGAAGTGTGAGAGGCCAAAAGTGTTCCCCCAGAAAGTGTCTAGGAGCGCGTTTCGGGGCCTCAGGAGTGGTTTGGACCCCCCTTTTTGTGGTACTTTTTGTCAAGCTGAAGTTGGTGTTTCGGGGTGGTTAAGAGTGTACAGGGCTCACAGGCCTAAGTGTGAGAGGCCAAAAGTGTTCCCCCAGAAAGTGTCTAGGAGCACGTTTCGGGGCCTCAGGAGTGGTTTGGACCCCCCTTTTTGTGGTACTTTTTGTCAAGCTGAAGTTGGTGTTTCGGGTGGTTAAGAGTGTACAGGGCTCACAGGCCTAAGTGTGAGAGGCCAAAAGTGTTCCCCCAGAAAGTGTCTAGGAGCGCGTTTCGGGGCCTCACGAGTGGTTTGGACCCCCCTTTTTGTGGTACTTTTTGTCAAGCTGAAGTTGGTGTTTCAGGTGGTTAAGAGTGCACAGGGCTCACAGGCCTAAGTGTGAGAGGCCAAAAGTGTTTCCCCAGAAAGTGTCTAGGAGCGCGTTTCGGGGCCTCAGGAGTGGTTTGGACCCCCCTTTTTGTGGTACTTTTTGTCAAGCTGAAGTTGGTGTTTCGGGTGGTTAAGAGTGTACAGGGCTCACAGGCCTAAGTGTGAGAGGCCAAAAGTGTTCCCCCAGAAAGTGTCTAGGAGCGCGTTTCGGGGCCTCAGGAGTGGTTTGGACCCCCCTTTTTGTGGTACTTTTTGTCAAGCTGAAGTTGGTGTTTCAGGTGGTTAAGAGTGTACAGGGCTCACAGGCCTAAGTGTGAGAGGCCAAAAGTGTTCCCCCAGAAAGTGTCTAGGAGCGCGTTTCGGGGCCTCAGGAGTGGTTTGGACCCCCCTTTTTGTGGTACTTTTTGTCAAGCTGAAGTTGGTGTTTCGGGTGGTTAAGAGTGTACAGGGCTCACAGGCCTAAGTGTGAGAGGCCAAAAGTGTTCCCCCAGAAAGTGTCTAGGAGCGCGTTTCGGGGCCTCAGGAGTGGTTTGGACCCCCCTTTTTGTGGTACTTTTTGTCAAGCTGAAGTTGGTGTTTCGGGTGGTTAAGAGTGTACAGGGCTCACAGGCCTAAGTGTGAGAGGCCAAAAGTGTTCCCCCAGAAAGTGTCTAGGAGCGCGTTTCGGGGCCTCAGGAGTGGTTTGGACCCCCCTTTTTGTGGTACTTTTTGTCAAGCTGAAGTTGGTGTTTCGGGTGGTTAAGAGTGTACAGGGCTCACAGGCCTAAGTGTGAGAGGCCAAAAGTGTTCCCCCAGAAAGTGTCTAGGAGCGCGTTTCGGGGCCTCAGGAGTGGTTTGGACCCCCCTTTTTGTGGTACTTTTTGTCAAGCTGAAGTTGGTGTTTCGGGTGGTTAAGAGTGTACAGGGCTCACAGGCCTAAGTGTGAGAGGCCAAAAGTGTTCCCCCAGAAAGTGTCTAGGAGCGCGTTTCGGGGCCTCAGGAGTGGTTTGGACCCCCCTTTTTGTGGTACTTTTTGTCAAGCTGAAGTTGGTGTTTCGGGTGGTTAAGAGTGTACAGGGCTCACAGGCCTAAGTGTGAGAGGCCAAAAGTGTTCCCCCAGAAAGTGTCTAGGAGCGCGTTTCGGGGCCTCAGGAGTGGTTTGGACCCCCCTTTTTGTGGTACTTTTTGTCAAGCTGAAGGTGTTTCGGGTGGTTAAGAGTGCACAGGGCTCACAGGCCTAAGTGTGAGAGGCCAAAAGTGTTCCCCCAGAAAGTGTCTAGGAGCGCGTTTCGGGGCCTCAGGAGTGGTTTGGACCCCCCTTTTTGTGGTACTTTTTGTCAAGCTGAAGTTGGTGTTTCGGGTGGTTAAGAGTGCACAGGGCTTGGAGTTTTAACCAGGGTCTGTTTTGACCGATTCTCAGGGGAGCAAGATAGAGACATGGGACCTTGTCCCACCCCCCCATTTGTGTGTACCCCGAGTCCAACGGTACCACCCTCGAGTCTCTAGGACTTAGGGTTCTGGAGTTATGAGCATTTGAAGTTCCCCCAAATAAGGGATTTGGGAGAGTGAAAATTTGGGGTTTTAACCAGGGTCAGTTTTAACCGATTCTCAGGGGAGCAAGATAAAGACATGGGACCTTGTCCTACCCCCCCCATTTGTGGGTACCCCGAGTCCAACGGTACCACCCTTGAGTCTCTAGGACTTAGGGTTCCAGAGTTATGAGCATTTGAAGTTCCTCCATATAAGTGAGTAGGGAGAGTGAAAATTTGCCGAAGTGTGAGAGGCCAAAAGTGTTCCCCCAGAAAGTGTCTAGGAGCGCGTTTCGGGGCCTCAGGAGTGGTTTGGACCCCCCTTTTTGTGGTACTTTTTGTCAAGCTGAAGTTGGTGTTTCGGGTGGTTAAGAGTGTACAGGGCTCACAGGCCTAAGTGTGAGAGGCCAAAAGTGTTCCCCCAGAAAGTGTCTAGGAGCGCGTTTCGGGGCCTCAGGAGTGGTTTGGACCCCCCTTTTTGTGGTACTTTTTGTCAAGCTGAAGTTGGTGTTTCGGGTGGTTAAGAGTGCACAGGGCTCACAGGCCTAAGTGTGAGAGGCCAAAAGTGTTCCCCCAGAAAGTGTCTAGGAGCGCGTTTCGGGGCCTCAGGAGTGGTTTGGACCCCCCTTTTTGTGGTACTTTTTGTCAAGCTGAAGTTGGTGTTTCGGGTGGTTAAGAGTGTACAGGGCTCACAGGCCTAAGTGTGAGAGGCCAAAAGTGTTCCCCCAGAAAGTGTCTAGGAGCGCGTTTCGGGGCCTCAGGAGTGGTTTGGACCCCCCTTTTTGTGGTACTTTTTGTCAAGCTGAAGTTGGTGTTTCGGGTGGTTAAGAGTGCACAGGGCTCACAGGCCTAAGTGTGAGAGGCCAAAAGTGTTCCCCCAGAAAGTGTCTAGGAGCGCGTTTCGGGGCCTCAGGAGTGGTTTGGACCCCCCTTTTTGTGGTACTTTTTGTCAAGCTGAAGTTGGTGTTTCGGGTGGTTAAGAGTGCACAGGGCTTGGAGTTTTAACCAGGGTCTGTTTTGACCGATTCTCAGGGGAGCAAGATAGAGACATGGGACCTTGTCCTACCCCCCCATTTGTGTGTACCCCGAGTCCAACGGTACCACCCTCGAGTCTCTAGGACTTAGGGTTCTGGAGTTATGAGCATTTGAAGTTCCCCCAAATAAGGGATTTGGGAGAGTGAAAATTTGGGGTTTTAACCAGGGTCAGTTTTAATCGATTCTCAGGGGAGCAAGATAAAGACATGGGACCTTGTCCTACCCCCCCATTTGTGGGTACCCCGAGTCCAACGGTACCACCCTTGAGTCTCTAGGACTTAGGGTTCCAGAGTTATGAGCATTTGAAGTTCCTCCATATAAGTGAGTTGGGAGAGTGAAAATTTGCCGAAGTGTGAGAGGCCAAAAGTGTTCCCCCAGAAAGTGTCTAGGAGCGCGTTTCGGGGCCTCAGGAGTGGTTTGGACCCCCCTTTTTGTGGTACTTTTTGTCAAGCTGAAGTTGGTGTTTCGGGTGGTTAAGAGTGTACAGGGCTCACAGGCCTAAGTGTGAGAGGCCAAAAGTGTTCCCCCAGAAAGTGTCTAGGAGCGCGTTTCGGGGCCTCAGGAGTGGTTTGGACCCCCCTTTTTGTGGTACTTTTTGTCAAGCTGAAGTTGGTGTTTCGGGTGGTTAAGAGTGTACAGGGCTCACAGGCCTAAGTGTGAGAGGCCAAAAGTGTTCCCCCAGAAAGTGTCTAGGAGCGCGTTTCGGGGCCTCAGGAGTGGTTTGGACCCCCCTTTTTGTGGTACTTTTTGTCAAGCTGAAGTTGGTGTTTCGGGTGGTTAAGAGTGTACAGGGCTCACAGGCCTAAGTGTGAGAGGCCAAAAGTGTTCCCCCAGAAAGTGTCTAGGAGCGCGTTTCGGGGCCTCAGGAGTGGTTTGGACCCCCCTTTTTGTGGTACTTTTTGTCAAGCTGAAGTTGGTGTTTCGGGTGGTTAAGAGTGTACAGGGCTCACAGGCCTAAGTGTGAGAGGCCAAAAGTGTTCCCCCAGAAAGTGTCTAGGAGCGCGTTTCGGGGCCTCAGGAGTGGTTTGGACCCCCCTTTTTGTGGTACTTTTTGTCAAGCTGAAGTTGGTGTTTCGGGTGGTTAAGAGTGTACAGGGCTCACAGGCCTAAGTGTGAGAGGCCAAAAGTGTTCCCCCAGAAAGTGTCTAGGAGCGCGTTTCGGGGCCTCAGGAGTGGTTTGGACCCCCCTTTTTGTGGTACTTTTTGTCAAGCTGAAGTTGGTGTTTCGGGTGGTTAAGAGTGTACAGGGCTCACAGGCCTAAGTGTGAGAGGCCAAAAGTGTTCCCCCAGAAAGTGTCTAGGAGCGCGTTTCGGGGCCTCAGGAGTGGTTTGGACCCCCCTTTTTGTGGTACTTTTTGTCAAGCTGAAGTTGGTGTTTCGGGTGGTTAAGAGTGTACAGGGCTCACAGGCCTAAGTGTGAGAGGCCAAAAGTGTTCCCCCAGAAAGTGTCTAGGAGCGCGTTTCGGGGCCTCAGGAGTGGTTTGGACCCCCCTTTTTGTGGTACTTTTTGTCAAGCTGAAGTTGGTGTTTCGGGTGGTTAAGAGTGTACAGGGCTCACAGGCCTAAGTGTGAGAGGCCAAAAGTGTTCCCCCAGAAAGTGTCTAGGAGCGCGTTTCGGGGCCTCAGGAGTGGTTTGGACCCCCCTTTTTGTGGTACTTTTTGTCAAGCTGAAGTTGGTGTTTCGGGTGGTTAAGAGTGTACAGGGCTCACAGGCCTAAGTGTGAGAGGCCAAAAGTGTTCCCCCAGAAAGTGTCTAGGAGCGCGTTTCGGGGCCTCAGGAGTGGTTTGGACCCCCCTTTTTGTGGTACTTTTTGTCAAGCTGAAGTTGGTGTTTCGGGTGGTTAAGAGTGCACAGGGCTCACAGGCCTAAGTGTGAGAGGCCAAAAGTGTTCCCCCAGAAAGTGTCTAGGAGCGCATTTCGGGGCCTCAGGAGTGGTTTGGACCCCCCTTTTTGTGGTACTTTTTGTCAAGCTGAAGGTGTTTCGGGTGGTTAAGAGTGCACAGGGCTTGGAGTTTTAACCAGGGTCTGTTTTGACCGATTCTCAGGGGAGCAAGATAGAGACATGGGACCTTGTCCTACCCCCCCATTTGTGTGTACCCCGAGTCCAACGGTACCACCCTCGAGTCTCTAGGACTTAGGGTTCTGGAGTTATGAGCATTTGAAGTTCCCCCAAATAAGGGATTTGGGAGAGTGAAAATTTGGGGTTTTAACCAGGGTCAGTTTTAACCGATTCTCAGGGGAGCAAGATAAAGACATGGGACCTTGTCCTACCCCCCCATTTGTGGGTACCCCGAGTCCAACGGTACCACCCTTGAGTCTCTAGGACTTAGGGTTCCAGAGTTATGAGCATTTGAAGTTCCTCCATATAAGTGAGTAGGGAGAGTGAAAATTTGCCGAAGTGTGAGAGGCCAAAAGTGTTCCCCCAGAAAGTGTCTAGGAGCGCGTTTCGGGGCCTCAGGAGTGGTTTGGACCCCCCTTTTTGTGGTACTTTTTGTCAAGCTGAAGTTGGTGTTTCGGGTGGTTAAGAGTGCACAGGGCTCACAGGCCTAAGTGTGAGAGGCCAAAAGTGTTCCCCCAGAAAGTGTCTAGGAGCGCGTTTCGGGGCCTCAGGAGTGGTTTGGACCCCCCTTTTTGTGGTACTTTTTGTCAAGCTGAAGTTGGTGTTTCGGGTGGTTAAGAGTGCACAGGGCTCACAGGCCTAAGTGTGAGAGGCCAAAAGTGTTCCCCCAGAAAGTGTCTAGGAGCGCGTTTCGGGGCCTCAGGAGTGGTTTGGACCCCCCTTTTTGTGGTACTTTTTGTCAAGCTGAAGTTGGTGTTTCGGGTGGTTAAGAGTGTACAGGGCTCACAGGCCTAAGTGTGAGAGGCCAAAAGTGTTCCCCCAGAAAGTGTCTAGGAGCGCGTTTCGGGGCCTCAGGAGTGGTTTGGACCCCCCTTTTTGTGGTACTTTTTGTCAAGCTGAAGTTGGTGTTTCGGGTGGTTAAGAGTGTACAGGGCTCACAGGCCTAAGTGTGAGAGGCCAAAAGTGTTCCCCCAGAAAGTGTCTAGGAGCGCGTTTCGGGGCCTCAGGAGTGGTTTGGACCCCCCTTTTTGTGGTACTTTTTGTCAAGCTGAAGTTGGTGTTTCGGGTGGTTAAGAGTGCACAGGGCTCACAGGCCTAAGTGTGAGAGGCCAAAAGTGTTCCCCCAGAAAGTGTCTAGGAGCGCGTTTCGGGGCCTCAGGAGTGGTTTGGACCCCCCTTTTTGTGGTACTTTTTGTCAAGCTGAAGTTGGTGTTTCGGGTGGTTAAGAGTGTACAGGGCTCACAGGCCTAAGTGTGAGAGGCCAAAAGTGTTCCCCCAGAAAGTGTCTAGGAGCGCGTTTCGGGGCCTCAGGAGTGGTTTGGACCCCCCTTTTTGTGGTACTTTTTGTCAAGCTGAAGTTGGTGTTTCGGGTGGTTAAGAGTGTACAGGGCTCACAGGCCTAAGTGTGAGAGGCCAAAAGTGTTCCCCCAGAAAGTGTCTAGGAGCGCGTTTCGGGGCCTCAGGAGTGGTTTGGACCCCCCTTTTTGTGGTACTTTTTGTCAAGCTGAAGTTGGTGTTTCGGGTGGTTAAGAGTGTACAGGGCTCACAGGCCTAAGTGTGAGAGGCCAAAAGTGTTCCCCCAGAAAGTGTCTAGGAGCGCGTTTCGGGGCCTCAGGAGTGGTTTGGACCCCCCTTTTTGTGGTACTTTTTGTCAAGCTGAAGTTGGTGTTTCGGGTGGTTAAGAGTGTACAGGGCTCACAGGCCTAAGTGTGAGAGGCCAAAAGTGTTCCCCCAGAAAGTGTCTAGGAGCGCGTTTCGGGGCCTCAGGAGTGGTTTGGACCCCCCTTTTTGTGGTACTTTTTGTCAAGCTGAAGTTGGTGTTTCGGGTGGTTAAGAGTGTACAGGGCTCACAGGCCTAAGTGTGAGAGGCCAAAAGTGTTCCCCCAGAAAGTGTCTAGGAGCGCGTTTCGGGGCCTCAGGAGTGGTTTGGACCCCCCTTTTTGTGGTACTTTTTGTCAAGCTGAAGTTGGTGTTTCGGGTGGTTAAGAGTGTACAGGGCTCACAGGCCTAAGTGTGAGAGGCCAAAAGTGTTCCCCCAGAAAGTGTCTAGGAGCGCGTTTCGGGGCCTCAGGAGTGGTTTGGACCCCCCTTTTTGTGGTACTTTTTGTCAAGCTGAAGTTGGTGTTTCGGGTGGTTAAGAGTGTACAGGGCTCACAGGCCTAAGTGTGAGAGGCCAAAAGTGTTCCCCCAGAAAGTGTCTAGGAGCGCGTTTCGGGGCCTCAGGAGTGGTTTGGACCCCCCTTTTTGTGGTACTTTTTGTCAAGCTGAAGTTGGTGTTTCGGGTGGTTAAGAGTGTACAGGGCTCACAGGCCTAAGTGTGAGAGGCCAAAAGTGTTCCCCCAGAAAGTGTCTAGGAGCGCGTTTCGGGGCCTCAGGAGTGGTTTGGACCCCCCTTTTTGTGGTACTTTTTGTCAAGCTGAAGTTGGTGTTTCGGGTGGTTAAGAGTGTACAGGGCTCACAGGCCTAAGTGTGAGAGGCCAAAAGTGTTCCCCCAGAAAGTGTCTAGGAGCGCGTTTCGGGGCCTCAGGAGTGGTTTGGACCCCCCTTTTTGTGGTACTTTTTGTCAAGCTGAAGTTGGTGTTTCGGGTGGTTAAGAGTGTACAGGGCTCACAGGCCTAAGTGTGAGAGGCCAAAAGTGTTCCCCCAGAAAGTGTCTAGGAGCGCGTTTCGGGGCCTCAGGAGTGGTTTGGACCCCCCTTTTTGTGGTACTTTTTGTCAAGCTGAAGTTGGTGTTTCGGGTGGTTAAGAGTGTACAGGGCTCACAGGCCTAAGTGTGAGAGGCCAAAAGTGTTCCCCCAGAAAGTGTCTAGGAGCGCGTTTCGGGGCCTCAGGAGTGGTTTGGACCCCCCTTTTTGTGGTACTTTTTGTCAAGCTGAAGTTGGTGTTTCGGGTGGTTAAGAGTGTACAGGGCTCACAGGCCTAAGTGTGAGAGGCCAAAAGTGTTCCCCCAGAAAGTGTCTAGGAGCGCGTTTCGGGGCCTCAGGAGTGGTTTGGACCCCCCTTTTTGTGGTACTTTTTGTCAAGCTGAAGTTGGTGTTTCGGGTGGTTAAGAGTGTACAGGGCTCACAGGCCTAAGTGTGAGAGGCCAAAAGTGTTCCCCCAGAAAGTGTCTAGGAGCGCGTTTCGGGGCCTCAGGAGTGGTTTGGACCCCCCTTTTTGTGGTACTTTTTGTCAAGCTGAAGTTGGTGTTTCGGGTGGTTAAGAGTGTACAGGGCTCACAGGCCTAAGTGTGAGAGGCCAAAAGTGTTCCCCCAGAAAGTGTCTAGGAGCGCGTTTCGGGGCCTCAGGAGTGGTTTGGACCCCCCTTTTTGTGGTACTTTTTGTCAAGCTGAAGTTGGTGTTTCGGGTGGTTAAGAGTGTACAGGGCTCACAGGCCTAAGTGTGAGAGGCCAAAAGTGTTCCCCCAGAAAGTGTCTAGGAGCGCGTTTCGGGGCCTCAGGAGTGGTTTGGACCCCCCTTTTTGTGGTACTTTTTGTCAAGCTGAAGTTGGTGTTTCGGGTGGTTAAGAGTGCACAGGGCTCACAGGCCTAAGTGTGAGAGGCCAAAAGTGTTCCCCCAGAAAGTGTCTAGGAGCGCATTTCGGGGCCTCAGGAGTGGTTTGGACCCCCCTTTTTGTGGTACTTTTTGTCAAGCTGAAGGTGTTTCGGGTGGTTAAGAGTGCACAGGGCTTGGAGTTTTAACCAGGGTCTGTTTTGACCGATTCTCAGGGGAGCAAGATAGAGACATGGGACCTTGTCCTACCCCCCCATTTGTGTGTACCCCGAGTCCAACGGTACCACCCTCGAGTCTCTAGGACTTAGGGTTCTGGAGTTATGAGCATTTGAAGTTCCCCCAAATAAGGGATTTGGGAGAGTGAAAATTTGGGGTTTTAACCAGGGTCAGTTTTAACCGATTCTCAGGGGAGCAAGATAAAGACATGGGACCTTGTCCTACCCCCCCATTTGTGGGTACCCCGAGTCCAACGGTACCACCCTTGAGTCTCTAGGACTTAGGGTTCCAGAGTTATGAGCATTTGAAGTTCCTCCATATAAGTGAGTAGGGAGAGTGAAAATTTGCCGAAGTGTGAGAGGCCAAAAGTGTTCCCCCAGAAAGTGTCTAGGAGCGCGTTTCGGGGCCTCAGGAGTGGTTTGGACCCCCCTTTTTGTGGTACTTTTTGTCAAGCTGAAGTTGGTGTTTCGGGTGGTTAAGAGTGTACAGGGCTCACAGGCCTAAGTGTGAGAGGCCAAAAGTGTTCCCCCAGAAAGTGTCTAGGAGCGCGTTTCGGGGCCTCAGGAGTGGTTTGGACCCCCCTTTTTGTGGTACTTTTTGTCAAGCTGAAGTTGGTGTTTCGGGTGGTTAAGAGTGCACAGGGCTCACAGGCCTAAGTGTGAGAGGCCAAAAGTGTTCCCCCAGAAAGTGTCTAGGAGCGCGTTTCGGGGCCTCAGGAGTGGTTTGGACCCCCCTTTTTGTGGTACTTTTTGTCAAGCTGAAGTTGGTGTTTCGGGTGGTTAAGAGTGTACAGGGCTCACAGGCCTAAGTGTGAGAGGCCAAAAGTGTTCCCCCAGAAAGTGTCTAGGAGCGCGTTTCGGGGCCTCAGGAGTGGTTTGGACCCCCCTTTTTGTGGTACTTTTTGTCAAGCTGAAGTTGGTGTTTCGGGTGGTTAAGAGTGTACAGGGCTCACAGGCCTAAGTGTGAGAGGCCAAAAGTGTTCCCCCAGAAAGTGTCTAGGAGCGCGTTTCGGGGCCTCAGGAGTGGTTTGGACCCCCCTTTTTGTGGTACTTTTTGTCAAGCTGAAGTTGGTGTTTCGGGTGGTTAAGAGTGTACAGGGCTCACAGGCCTAAGTGTGAGAGGCCAAAAGTGTTCCCCCAGAAAGTGTCTAGGAGCGCGTTTCGGGGCCTCAGGAGTGGTTTGGACCCCCCTTTTTGTGGTACTTTTTGTCAAGCTGAAGTTGGTGTTTCGGGTGGTTAAGAGTGTACAGGGCTCACAGGCCTAAGTGTGAGAGGCCAAAAGTGTTCCCCCAGAAAGTGTCTAGGAGCGCGTTTCGGGGCCTCAGGAGTGGTTTGGACCCCCCTTTTTGTGGTACTTTTTGTCAAGCTGAAGTTGGTGTTTCGGGTGGTTAAGAGTGTACAGGGCTCACAGGCCTAAGTGTGAGAGGCCAAAAGTGTTCCCCCAGAAAGTGTCTAGGAGCGCGTTTCGGGGCCTCAGGAGTGGTTTGGACCCCCCTTTTTGTGGTACTTTTTGTCAAGCTGAAGTTGGTGTTTCGGGTGGTTAAGAGTGTACAGGGCTCACAGGCCTAAGTGTGAGAGGCCAAAAGTGTTCCCCCAGAAAGTGTCTAGGAGCGCGTTTCGGGGCCTCAGGAGTGGTTTGGACCCCCCTTTTTGTGGTACTTTTTGTCAAGCTGAAGTTGGTGTTTCGGGTGGTTAAGAGTGTACAGGGCTCACAGGCCTAAGTGTGAGAGGCCAAAAGTGTTCCCCCAGAAAGTGTCTAGGAGCGCGTTTCGGGGCCTCAGGAGTGGTTTGGACCCCCCTTTTTGTGGTACTTTTTGTCAAGCTGAAGTTGGTGTTTCGGGTGGTTAAGAGTGTACAGGGCTCACAGGCCTAAGTGTGAGAGGCCAAAAGTGTTCCCCCAGAAAGTGTCTAGGAGCGCGTTTCGGGGCCTCAGGAGTGGTTTGGACCCCCCTTTTTGTGGTACTTTTTGTCAAGCTGAAGTTGGTGTTTCGGGTGGTTAAGAGTGTACAGGGCTCACAGGCCTAAGTGTGAGAGGCCAAAAGTGTTCCCCCAGAAAGTGTCTAGGAGCGCGTTTCGGGGCCTCAGGAGTGGTTTGGACCCCCCTTTTTGTGGTACTTTTTGTCAAGCTGAAGTTGGTGTTTCGGGTGGTTAAGAGTGTACAGGGCTCACAGGCCTAAGTGTGAGAGGCCAAAAGTGTTCCCCCAGAAAGTGTCTAGGAGCGCGTTTCGGGGCCTCAGGAGTGGTTTGGACCCCCCTTTTTGTGGTACTTTTTGTCAAGCTGAAGTTGGTGTTTCGGGTGGTTAAGAGTGTACAGGGCTCACAGGCCTAAGTGTGAGAGGCCAAAAGTGTTCCCCCAGAAAGTGTCTAGGAGCGCGTTTCGGGGCCTCAGGAGTGGTTTGGACCCCCCTTTTTGTGGTACTTTTTGTCAAGCTGAAGTTGGTGTTTCGGGTGGTTAAGAGTGTACAGGGCTCACAGGCCTAAGTGTGAGAGGCCAAAAGTGTTCCCCCAGAAAGTGTCTAGGAGCGCGTTTCGGGGCCTCAGGAGTGGTTTGGACCCCCCTTTTTGTGGTACTTTTTGTCAAGCTGAAGTTGGTGTTTCGGGTGGTTAAGAGTGCACAGGGCTCACAGGCCTAAGTGTGAGAGGCCAAAAGTGTTCCCCCAGAAAGTGTCTAGGAGCGCATTTCGGGGCCTCAGGAGTGGTTTGGACCCCCCTTTTTGTGGTACTTTTTGTCAAGCTGAAGTTGGTGTTTCGGGTGGTTAAGAGTGCACAGGGCTTGGAGTTTTAACCAGGGTCTGTTTTGACCGATTCTCAGGGGAGCAAGATAGAGACATGGGACCTTGTCCTACCCCCCCATTTGTGTGTACCCCGAGTCCAACGGTACCACCCTCGAGTCTCTAGGACTTAGGGTTCTGGAGTTATGAGCATTTGAAGTTCCCCCAAATAAGGGATTTGGGAGAGTGAAAATTTGGGGTTTTAACCAGGGTCAGTTTTAACCGATTCTCAGGGGAGCAAGATAAAGACATGGGACCTTGTCCTACCCCCCCATTTGTGGGTACCCCGAGTCCAACGGTACCACCCTTGAGTCTCTAGGACTTAGGGTTCCAGAGTTATGAGCATTTGAAGTTCCTCCATATAAGTGAGTAGGGAGAGTGAAAATTTGCCGAAGTGTGAGAGGCCAAAAGTGTTCCCCCAGAAAGTGTCTAGGAGCGCGTTTCGGGGCCTCAGGAGTGGTTTGGACCCCCCTTTTTGTGGTACTTTTTGTCAAGCTGAAGTTGGTGTTTCGGGTGGTTAAGAGTGTACAGGGCTCACAGGCCTAAGTGTGAGAGGCCAAAAGTGTTCCCCCAGAAAGTGTCTAGGAGCGCGTTTCGGGGCCTCAGGAGTGGTTTGGACCCCCCTTTTTGTGGTACTTTTTGTCAAGCTGAAGTTGGTGTTTCGGGTGGTTAAGAGTGTACAGGGCTCACAGGCCTAAGTGTGAGAGGCCAAAAGTGTTCCCCCAGAAAGTGTCTAGGAGCGCGTTTCGGGGCCTCAGGAGTGGTTTGGACCCCCCTTTCTGTGGTACTTTTTGTCAAGCTGAAGTTGGTGTTTCGGGTGGTTAAGAGTGTACAGGGCTCACAGGCCTAAGTGTGAGAGGCCAAAAGTGTTCCCCCAGAAAGTGTCTAGGAGCGCGTTTCGGAGCCTCAGGAGTGGTTTGGACCCCCCTTTTTGTGGTACTTTTTGTCAAGCTGAAGTTGGTGTTTCGGGTGGTTAAGAGTGCACAGGGCTTGGAGTTTTAACCAGGGTCTGTTTTGACCGATTCTCAGGGGAGCAAGATAGAGACATGGGACCCTGTCCTACCCCCCCATTTGTGTGTACCCCGAGTCCAACGGTACCACCCTCGAGTCTCTAGGACTTAGGGTTCTGGAGTTATGAGCATTTGAAGTTCCCCCAAATAAGGGATTTGGGAGAGTGAAAATTTGGGGTTTTAACCAGGGTCAGTTTTAACCGATTCTCAGGGGAGCAAGATAAAGACATGGGACCTTGTCCTACCCCCCCATTTGTGGGTACCCCGAGTCCAACGGTACCACCCTTGAGTCTCTAGGACTTAGGGTTCCAGAGTTATGAGCATTTGAAGTTCCTCCATATAAGTGAGTTGGGAGAGTGAAAATTTGCCGAAGTGTGAGAGGCCAAAAGTGTTCCCCCAGAAAGTGTCTAGGAGCGCGTTTCGGGGCCTCAGGAGTGGTTTGGACCCCCCTTTTTGTGGTACTTTTTGTCAAGCTGAAGTTGGTGTTTCGGGTGGTTAAGAGTGTACAGGGCTCACAGGCCTAAGTGTGAGAGGCCAAAAGTGTTCCCCCAGAAAGTGTCTAGGAGCGCGTTTCGGGGCCTCAGGAGTGGTTTGGACCCCCCTTTTTGTGGTACTTTTTGTCAAGCTGAAGTTGGTGTTTCGGGTGGTTAAGAGTGTACAGGGCTCACAGGCCTAAGTGTGAGAGGCCAAAAGTGTTCCCCCAGAAAGTGTCTAGGAGCGCGTTTCGGGGCCTCAGGAGTGGTTTGGACCCCCCTTTTTGTGGTACTTTTTGTCAAGCTGAAGTTGGTGTTTCGGGTGGTTAAGAGTGTACAGGGCTCACAGGCCTAAGTGTGAGAGGCCAAAAGTGTTCCCCCAGAAAGTGTCTAGGAGCGCGTTTCGGGGCCTCAGGAGTGGTTTGGACCCCCCTTTTTGTGGTACTTTTTGTCAAGCTGAAGTTGGTGTTTCGGGTGGTTAAGAGTGTACAGGGCTCACAGGCCTAAGTGTGAGAGGCCAAAAGTGTTCCCCCAGAAAGTGTCTAGGAGCGCGTTTCGGGGCCTCAGGAGTGGTTTGGACCCCCCTTTTTGTGGTACTTTTTGTCAAGCTGAAGTTGGTGTTTCGGGTGGTTAAGAGTGTACAGGGCTCACAGGCCTAAGTGTGAGAGGCCAAAAGTGTTCCCCCAGAAAGTGTCTAGGAGCGCGTTTCGGGGCCTCAGGAGTGGTTTGGACCCCCCTTTTTGTGGTACTTTTTGTCAAGCTGAAGTTGGTGTTTCGGGTGGTTAAGAGTGTACAGGGCTCACAGGCCTAAGTGTGAGAGGCCAAAAGTGTTCCCCCAGAAAGTGTCTAGGAGCGCGTTTCGGGGCCTCAGGAGTGGTTTGGACCCCCCTTTTTGTGGTACTTTTTGTCAAGCTGAAGTTGATGTTTCGGGTGGTTAAGAGTGTACAGGGCTCACAGGCCTAAGTGTGAGAGGCCAAAAGTGTTCCCCCAGAAAGTGTCTAGGAGCGCGTTTCGGGGCCTCAGGAGTGGTTTGGACCCCCCTTTTTGTGGTACTTTTTGTCAAGCTGAAGTTGGTGTTTCGGGTGGTTAAGAGTGTACAGGGCTCACAGGCCTAAGTGTGAGAGGCCAAAAGTGTTCCCCCAGAAAGTGTCTAGGAGCGCGTTTCGGGGCCTCAGGAGTGGTTTGGACCCCCCTTTTTGTGGTACTTTTTGTCAAGCTGAAGTTGGTGTTTCGGGTGGTTAAGAGTGTACAGGGCTCACAGGCCTAAGTGTGAGAGGCCAAAAGTGTTCCCCCAGAAAGTGTCTAGGAGCGCGTTTCGGGGCCTCAGGAGTGGTTTGGACCCCCCTTTTTGTGGTACTTTTTGTCAAGCTGAAGGTGGTGTTTCGGGTGGTTAAGAGTGTACAGGACTTGGAGTTTTAACCAGGGTCAGTTTTAACCGATTCTCAGGGGAGCAAGATAAAGACATGGGACCTTGTCCTACCTCCCCATTTGTGAGTACCCCGATACCAACGGTACCACCCTTGAGTCTCTAGAACTTAGAATAGAATAGAATAGAATAGAATGCCTTTATTGTCATTATACGTAAGTACAACGAGATTAAGCCACCACCAGTATCAGTGCAAAAGCAGTGTAAAATAAGATAATAAAAGATCTGAAGTATAAAATAAAATATAATATAAACTAAAATATTTACAAAATAAACAGACAGATGTGCACATGTATTGTTTATGTATTTAAGTGTGGTGTGATACATATGTATACCATATGTATATATATATATATTGCACATTAGTGTCGTATTCGGTATTGCACATTTTGGTATTACATTCAGTGTCAATTGCACATGTTGCGATAGTTAACAGAAAGTATTGCACATGAGTCCTTAGTGGCCGGAGTATTTCAGAAACTTCCCACTGGAGTTTAGGGCAGTTATAGCTTTTGGGAAGAAGCTATTTTTGAGTCTATTGGTTTTTGTCTTGATACACCTGTAGCGCCTCCCAGAGGGTAGCAGGTCAAACAGGTCAGAGCCAGGGTGGGAGCTGTCCTTGATAATGTTTGTGGCTCTGCTGAGGCAGCGGGTGTTGTAGATGTCCAACAGGGAGGGGAGAGGGCAGCCAATGATCTTCTGTGCTGTTTTCACGACCCTCTGTAGCCTCTCCCTGTCTGCTGCAGTGCAGCTGCCGTACCATACGGTGATGCAGTATGTCAGCAGGCTCTCAATGGATGAGTGGTAGAAGGTCAGCAGCAGATTGGAGTTTAGCTTGTGCTTCCTGAGGACTCTCAGAAAGTGTAGCCGCTGCTGAGCCTTCTTGGTGATTGACGTGATGTTCTCTGACCAGGAGATGTCGGCCGAGATGATGACGCCAAGAAACCTGATGGTGTGGACCCTCTCCACACACTCGCCGTTGATGTAGAGGGGGGCTGGGTCTGTGCGGTGCCTCCTGAAGTCGATAATGATCTCCCTGGTTTTCTTGGTGTTGAGAGCGAGGTTGTTCTCAGTACACCAAGCAGCCAGCTTCAGGATCTCCTCCCTGTAGGCAGCCTCATCACCCCTGGAGATGAGTCCGACCACTGTAGTATCGTCAGCGAACTTGACGATAAGATTGTCATTGTGGGCCGGCCTGCAGTCATGGGTGTAGAGGCAGTAGAGGAGAGGGCTCAGCACACAGCCCTGTGGGGAGCCGATGCTCATCGTGCGGGTGGAGGAGAGGTGGGGACCTAGTCTCACAGTCTGGGGTCGGTCTGTTAAAAAGTCCTTTATCCAGGCACATGTGAGAGGGGGGAGGCCAACAGTGTCCAGTTTTGTGCATAATCTGTCCGGGATTATTGTGTTAAATGCAGAACTATAATCCACAAAGAGCATCCGGACGTAGCTCTGCTGCTGCTCTAGGTGGTTCAGTGCAGAGTGAAGAGCTACAGCTATGGCGTCCTCAGTGGATCTATTTGCACGGTAAGCAAACTGGTTAGAATCAAAGTCTGGGGGGAGATAGTCCTTGATGTGTTGGAGGACAAGCCTCTCAAAGCACTTCATGATTACCGGAGTGAGGGCCACCGGTCGGTAATCGTTCAGGCTGGTGATGGGAGACCTCTTCGGCACCGGGACTATTATGGATGATTTGAGGCAGTGTGGGATGACTGCTTGATCCAGAGAGAGGTTGAAGATCCTGGTAAAGGTGGGGGCGAGCTGGTGAGCGCACGCTCTGAGCACCTTGCCAGGTACTCCGTCTGGGCCAGTAGCTTTCCTGGTGTTCACTGCCAGGAGCACCCGTCTGACATCATGCTCCTGGATGGTGAGTGGGGTTGCGTTGGAGCCAGAGCCAGATGGGGGTGTGGGTGTGGGTGAGGTTGGGGGTGGGGGCATGGTTGGGGCATGCTGCTGTGATTCAAACCGGGTAAAGAAGCAGTTTAGCTCCTCTGCCAGTGTTTCACTCTGTTCAGCTGTCGACGCATCGCAACCTCTGAAGTTGGTGATGTCTTGTATGCCCCGCCACACCTCCCGAGTATTGTTACTGGACAGGTGGGACTCTATACGCATCCTGTGATCCGCCTTAGCTCTTTTTATGCCTCTTTTCAGGTCAGCTCGAGCAGCACTGTACAGTGCACTGTCTCCTGACCTGAAAGCAGCATCACGGGCTCTGAGGAGTGCGTGGACCTGGCTGGTCATCCAGGGTTTCTGGTTGGGAAAAACCCTGATGGTTTTGTCCACAGTCACATTCCCGATGCAAAACTGAATATAGTCCAGCACCGTGCCTGTGAGTGTCTCCAGCTCCTGTTGTTCGAACACGTCCCAGTCTGTCTGTTGGAAGCAATCTTGGAGTTTGAAGAGTGCATCTTCAGGCCAAGTTGTTACAGTTTTTGTGGTGGGCCTGTTCCTGCATCTGAGGGGGGTGTAGGCTGGGGGCAGCAGGACGGAAAGATGGTCTGACTGTCCGAGGTGGGGGAGGGGTACGGCCCTGTATGCATTCTTGATGTTGGTGTAGACATGATCCAGGGTGTTCTCCCCCCTTGTAGTACATTTAACATGCTGGGAGAACTTCGGAAGTACAGTCTTTAAGTTGGCCTTATTAAAATCTCCTGCAATAATGTGAACACCATTTGGGTGGGCCCGCACCCAGGGTTCCAGAGTTATGAGCATTTGAAGTTCCTCCATATAAGTGAGTTGGGAGAGTGAAAATTTGCCGAAGTGTGAGAGGCCAAAAGTGATCCCCCAGAAAGTGTCTAGGAGCGCGTTTCGGGGCCTCAGGAGTGGTTTGGACCCCCCTTTTTGTGGTACTTTTTGTCAAGCTGAAGTTGGTGTTTCGGGTGGTTAAGAGTGTACAGGGCTCACAGGCCTAAGTGTGAGAGGCCACTAAGAAAGATTAGATTTCTAGATAGCCAGTGATAATCGAGCCGTTTGACAAAGCTACCTGTATAAGTTTGCACTAATCCACCATGACAGTCCATGGAGAGGAGAGTTTTTCTCTCTTTGTCTGAATCTATGATCACTTGCAGTGTTAGTATCTACGGCAGCCGCCCTGGCCCAAATGTTGTAGCGAGAGCGCGCATCTGTTTACTTCATCTGTAATGATGATGTGAGACCGAAACCACTAGCTAGCTAGCCTAGCTAAAGTAAAGAAGAACCGGTAAGACATGGACGAAAAAAACATGTGATGGGGGGACATAGTGATGATGGGCCTCTTTTTAGTTTTCATGACTGTTCTCACCTGCTTGCTGTGAAGCAGCAGCTAAATTCTCACTGATGGCGTTAGCTTGTTAGCATGCTAGGCTAACTCCAGTGGATTCGTGTTTCCGTGTGATTTGATATGGCAAATTGGAAACTCCTCAACAATCGCCACCGCTGGGATTATTTTCTAATTTACACCTGCTTTATAACACGCAACGGCTGTTAACAGGACCAGGCCTGTAGGTTTGTAAACTAGCCATCACGTCTGCTGTTGAAGCCTTAGCTAACGCTGCTGCTAGAGAAACCGTCGGGCTAGAATGGAGCCAGGTGGCTTGCGGGAGAGCCCTGCCGGGTCCGGGGAGTCTGATGCGGGGGATTGGAGGGAAGTTATTCCCGGTGGGGACGGGGACGAGGAAGTCAAAGCTGCCGAAACCAGTGGAACAACACTAGAGACGCACAGGGACACCTGCAGGGACGGCGAAAGCGAAAAACAAAAATGCGTGGGAGAGCAGCTGCATAGTCCCTACGAGGAAGAACTGGACCCTCGGATTCAGGTATGAGAACCAGCGTTTCAGCAGTTAGCTCTGTTAGTGGTCCTTTAACCTGCATCAAGCGAACATGTTTAATCAGCCAGGTTTTAATAAGTAACTAATGTCATTGACTGTGCATGTAAGGTCTGTTATCATGATTTCTTACAACAGGGTATCTGCAGATCTTGAAAAGTCTTAAAAAACACTGAACAACCATACTGAAAGAAACACTAAATGACATTTTTAGTCCTGTTCTCTCTTTGTGATCATATTTATAATCTCACTGTGGTTGTTTTGTTTCTTGTGGGCATTTTTGTTGGCTCATTGTGCTCTTTTTATGTTTCTTTATGGTTTCTTTCGAATCGTATTATGCTCTCTTTGCGTCTCTAATGGGATGAAATCTACAAAAACTGGGTTCAGTCTGTGCTTTGATTATAATAAAAGAATACATTGAAGTGAAATACTGGGAGTGTATTACAGTTTTTAAAAATAGGTGTTAGGACATTTTATTTACAGACGGGGAAAGGGAGGATTTGGTTTAATGTATTTAATATTTTATCTGCATGTTACAACTTTTTAGCGGTTGTATAGACACATACTCTTTATTATCATGATTCAGTGCTGTCCAGGACCACTATAGGATTAAGTCATCTTAACATGTAGTGTTTTTATCATTTATCATCGCACCACAACAAACTGGAATATGTTTCATTCCAGCAGCACATTATCATTCTTTTTCCTACAGGAAGAGTTGGAGCACCTCAATGAAGCCAGTGCAGAAATCAACAGACTAGAGCTGCAACTGGATGTAAGTAGAAGCTAGTGCTGATATAGTTAATTTAATAAACAGAAATTCAGTTATAACATAATAACTAATATAATCAGTTATTCACTTGTAAAGCAAAATGCCAATCATTCTCTGGTTTCAACTATTTATGTTTTACGATTACTCAGTTTTGAATCACTGCAAACTGAATATCCTCAAGTTTCAGACTGCTGGTTTTTACTTTTATAAACTAAACAATTGAAAAAATAAGTGATAAAGAAAATCATTGTGAGTTGCAGCCCTGGTAGAGCTATAGATTCCACCCATTTAATACAGTTCAGTGTTCCTGCACATGACTGATAAATATGGAGAACAGATTCAATAAAACCTCTTTGATTTTGAATGAAACCCACGAGGAATGTTTTTTCCTTTTATTTACTACCCTGGGTATTGCTTGTGTCTGTCTCTGTCGCTAAATATTTTATTAGTCCACGCAGAAGATGCTAATCAATATCTTAATATTGTTTCCAGTATCTTTTAGGCATAACCTTTGGAAAATTGAAAACTCTTAAAATGGAAAGTGTATCAGTGCTGATAGTTTGCCTCTCAAGGAATTGATTGTTCACATCCAGCCTCTCTCCTGTGTAAATTCTAATCACTCAGTCAGTCATTCTGTTACAGGTAAATCTAATCTTGTCATTTTCATGCATTAACCATTCAGGATGCCAGATCAGGGTACCGGAAGATCCTAACAGAGTCTGCCAGGAAGCTGAATGCTCAGAGCTCTCAGCTTGGTAGCTGCATAGAGAAAGCAAGACCATACTATGAAGCTCGTCGCCTTGCAAAAGAGGTACACACAAACAACTTGTGTCCAAAAATGTTAATGTGTCCTGTTGCTTAACACAGACAATGCAGTATGTACGCCTTTAAGAAACCCTCTTTGTCAGAAATGCAATTTACCATGTTGAGAGGTTATAATACATTTTTACCATGGTACCTGTGTTCTAACCTCAATATAAGCAAGGTCATCTGTAGTTTTCTAGGACCAGGCACTTAATCCCTCTTGGGGTGACATGATCACAAGCAGAAAGCTCTCAATTGCAGAAGTCGCTCCCTAAATACATTGTAGAAAAACTACAATCTAATTGTTCAGACAGCATTTGGAAGCGGTCAGGGATGCATTTGTCCACATACAGTGTTACTGCAAATGCATTCTTGGCTGCTCTTAATGTTTTCCAGAGTGGTTTTCAGTGTGCATATAGGATCATAAATCTCCTGTTCTTCACCAATTGCAAACAAAGTTGACAAAAGGTTTTCAGCCATCCATCCTTCATCAGGGCCTTTCATTAAATGTTTTGCCCTCTGTAAGCAAAGTGACAGAGTGAGCTTCCTCTGTCATCAGTGACTGGAGTTCTCAACATGTAAAAGTAAATCTGAGCAGGGGAGAGAAATCTGATCACAAGTGGTCATTCAACATGCATGTGAGATTTGTTGTTATGCCAGGTGTGAACTTCAGTCCATCTTAATCGGAAATAGGCCTACACACAATCTGGATACAAGATACTTGTTTTGTTCCTATGGGAGCTCTAGCTGTGTTAAATCATACACATGAGAAACTGTAAACAAATAAATATAAACAAGTATCTGAAAAGCAGTTTATTGTTTTCCTTTGGTCATCTGTTATTGGCCTGATGAATTTCCTTTAATCAAACTTAAATCATTTTAAAACAAAAACCATGCTTTACAAATACAGTTTAACACAGATTTGATTGTAATTGGATTTAACAGAACAAGCGGTTGTGTCCTTGTCATATTCCAGTTCTGTAAAACCTTTGTGTGCTCTCTGTAGGCACAGCAGGAGACCCAGAAGGCAGCTTTGAGCTACGAAAGAGCGGTGTCTATGCACACAGCTGCCAGGGAGATGGTCTACGTGGCAGAGCAGGGTCTGATGGCTGATGGCAAGAACACCCTGGATCCCACCTGGCAGGAGATGCTCAACCACGCTACTTCCAAGGTAATAAAAAAGAGGAGGTAGACATACTATAAGATAATGACGTCATAATTAGGAATGTGTGTAATTATGGTTTATAGCAGTGCTGCTATTCATATTTGTACTGTATTGATGTTCTTATTGTATTTTTTTAATCACAAAAAATAGAATTTGAAATTTAAAAAATCTATATATTATCATAGTCCCTCTTTCTGTTGATGTGGATGGACCGCACAGCTGGTAAATGGTAAATGGAGGAGGTGCTGGCTTTGGGGGTGGGGGCTGCTGTCTTAGCCAGGAAGCCTGTTCTCCTCTTCGGCCTCTCTGCTGTGCTGTCTGCTCTGTGTGCGTGTGTGAATTATATGAATGTAGATTAGTGATATTGGTATTTGGCAGCCTTGGACACATTCACAAACTGACTGGTAATGGGTGACAAAATTTGACAGAATAGACAGCTGGTGAAATTTTTCTCCATCTCACTGTAACAGATAGCCTGGCTGTGTGGTGCAGGTGGTGTTTTCTCTGCCGTCCAGTGTTGAAGAATATATAAGACCTTTGAAAATGCTGGAGTTCTGTAGACAATTGTAATGTAACTAGCAAATAAAGTATTTGTAATGTGTAATGGAGTAGCTCATCCCTGCCGCCAGTCAAACAACAACACAGAGGACAGCAGACAGGCTGATTACACGACAACAGATTACACCAAAACCATGTTTTCCCCTCTGCTCATCACACTCACTGGTTTCATCGAGTACCAGTAAGAGAACTGGCCTTAAAATTACCCCAGGTTCTTCAAAACATGGGTTCCAATTCACAGTTGGATTTCAGGCCGCATCTCTAGTTAAAATGACACCAGACCTGGGGTGGGTGGACCATGTGCAGTAGGTGCAGGATGGCTGTGGTGTCTCACATTGGACAATGCATGTCAGGACAAATTCAGAGGACAGACGATTAGGCTGTCTAACACTGGATGGATAGTCACAGCAGTTAAACAAGAAGCTTAGTCAGTTTATGTCCATTACCTTGGTACCAGGTTTATTTTAGCATATTTACACGAACTGGATGAATGAGCTGGACATACAGTGGAAACCATGTTTGAATCAAGAGAGAGGCTGATATCATCTACTTACTCCTAATGAACTGGCCTTGGTTTAGTGGTCTGTGTGTGTCTGTGTGTTTGTGTTAACACCCTGCTCCTGTGTGTCTCTCACAGGTGAACGAAGCTGAGGAGGAGCGACTCCGCAGTGAGCGGGAGCACATGCGTGTTACACACGCCTGTCAGGAGGCTGAGGCTCGGGTCCAGATGCTCCAAAAGTCCCTCAAGAGAGTCATCCTGAAATCCAAACCTTACTTTGAGCTCAAGGCCCAGTTCAACCACATACTGGAGGTAATGCAGGCACAGTAAAGTGCACATTATCAGCTAAACTGTAAACACATTTGCTGGTTAAGAAAAATAGTTACATAAAAAAAAAAATTCTTTGGAAATTTGCAGAACAGCTAAAATATGACATGTATAAAAGGACCTGCACCCATTACAAGGGTGTCATCATTATGCATACAAAGCTCTCCCATTCAGCAGCACACGGACTGCGAGCAGCTAAGTACAGACAGCCACTTTAACAATCACTTTGAGCACAGACAGGGCAGAAACTGAAAGTCTGCTCACTAATTCTTCTGCACTATTTGTGCTGACAAGACATCACACTGATATCTGCAGACAGCTGCTAGTTAGTATTAGCTGCCCGGCAGGGACAGACTGAATAAAGTAGAATCCACACAGTTCAGTCACTGTTCAGTCCACGGCCTCACATCTCGAAGCCAGAGATAATATCTCTTCAGGCTCAGATCAGTGTGCAGTCTACAGGCAGACAGTCCTGTAAACCGCTGTGGGTCTGCATGGACTGCCGCTATTAACAGATTACAGGACTGTCATAACTCAAGGCGGCTTACATGGCTCACTACTACCTATCTATTCAACTTAAAATATTATTTTTTGGTGTACATTATAACTCAGTTTCTACAGAGCAGACATTTTGCAAATCATTCAGCCTTAACTGAACTTACAGGAAGTAACCACTGCCTACAGATAAAAATTAACACAGAGGTAAATGTTAACAGAAAAAAGGCGCAAATGCAAAGATTGATCTCAGGATTTTAAGAATAAATATTGGATCATTCAAATAAAAATCATGATTAATCAGAAAATTGATTTCTGTTTTTGTCTAGTCCTAGTTGTAAATGTGCTGCTGAGTTGGCAGAAATGCTGTAATATATTCTGTGTCTTATGGATTTACTAGAGGTCACTGGCAGACATAAAATCAGTGTTGAAACTGATGATGAAAGTTGCTGTGCCCTCTGTGTGACTCCAGGAGCACAAGGTCAAAGTGCTGCAGCTGGAGCAGCACGTATCCAAGGTGAAGACCCGCTACTCCATCGCCCTGCGAAACTTGGAGCAAATCAGCGAGCAGATCCACGCTCAGAGGGGGAGGGACCAGGCCGAGGGAGGGTGTCCCACTGTGTGCGGTGGGCGGAGTCCCCCTGTTGGAGCTGAGTCCGACATCAAAGTTCAGGAAGAAGGCGGAGCCTGCGGTGGTGGTGCGACTGGTAAAAATCAAGTGGATGCTGCCATTGACCTGGTGGAGAAATACAAGGAGAAGGAGAATGAAAAGGAGAGGGAGCGAGCGGGATCAGATTCCCTCTCGGTCTTCAGCCTGCAGACCATCGCTTCCGACTTGGAGAAATATGACTCCATCGAGCACCTCGGGGACCTCAGCGATGTGGGGAGCGTGACTGGGGATGAGGGGGAGAAAGAGAGAAGCGGCATGATGGACAGAAGAGACAAGCTGACGGAAACAACCGCCAAAGAGCGTCAGCAGCAGTTCCACAAGCAGCACCACCGAAGCTTCAGTTTGTGAGGCTGTCATACAGACAACTGCTATAAACACTGCAAAAGTAAAATGTGAGTTATTTAAAAAAACTACAACTATAAACTACAAAGTATAAGACAGCGAAATAGCTGCAAATATAAAACTGGAGAGTTGAAGTTGTAGGTGTATGATACAATGTGTAAATAAGCACACTTATGTTGACTGACAACACATTATTGTAAAGCTGACACTGATCACAGTTGACACTGCAGCCTAGTTAAAACACTACTGGAATCTACACAGCTTACATCCCTCCAGGATACACCAATCAGCCACAACACTGAAACCGGTTACTGGTTTTAATGTTGTGGCTGATGCGTGTATGTATACTGTATATTCACTCCCTCTGAGGGATTCTGGGTAGAATTTGTTCCTTGAGCATGAAGGAGTAGTGAGGAACGATCAACCCCGTCTGAACAGCGAGACTGGAAAAAACAAAAGCCTCCGCTGTTTTCTTTCCAGTCGTGTCGAGTCTTATCAGCGATTGCTTCAAGGTAGAGGGGTCACAGGGTCTCTCTATACACACTGAGGTCCCCGCTCTTATTCACCCTCATCGAGTTAGTTTGCAGGGAAAAATGACAAAAACGATTCTGTCAGTGCAGAGTGAAAGCATGTTTGGGTTCACATTTCATATATTTATTTCCTCTAACATGCCTCAAGTAGTGCTTGGGTTATTTTTGGCACGAGAGAATGCGTTTTTTGAGAATTCCTGAAATGATGAATAGAACAAATGGTAGAGTCTGAAGACAAAATAGACTCAGTTTGACTGTTTCCATTCCAACAGCATGCACTCCTAGTTAACTATTTAAAAAAAGAAAAACATGTATGACATTCAGGGCTATATACTGAATCAAACACTTGACACAATGAAGCTCAGCCATGTTTTCTTTTTTTATGTCATTGTGCTGTAGTTTTTTTTGATGTAAAAGCCTTTCCCAAATTTATATTTTTTGGATATTGTTTACATTTAGATTTCTCTGGCAGAGAATTAATTTCCTTGTTGCCTTTTTTTTTTAATTTACCCTTGTCGTAATTTGAAGTGTGCCTTGACACAGAACAAGTAACCAATTTAGCACGAGTAGTACTTTGTTGTAAACTCATCTGTAGTTCTGTTTCGAACCATTTAAAGAACCAGTGTGTGCCCTGTATTGATTTTTAACCAATTTTAACAATCTGACTCACCCAAACACCGATTCGGATGAGACTTGAAGTGCTATGGGTTTTTTTTTTTTTGTATTGATTTCTGTATTTTCTTCTTTTATGATATTGTACTTTTATTGTCAAAGTATATGAAGCAAAACAACAAAGTCAAGAAATGACTTGTAAATGTATGTAATTACTACAAAGCTGGAAGATACTGACATGTACAGTTACATGTGTTGCTGATTTGAATATTTGACAGTTATGTTGTACAGATGTTCTGGATGACCCACAGTTTACCGTGTGTGTTTAAACCATTATTGCTGCAGTTTATCGGAAACACCTCTCACCTTCACTTCTGTCTTAACGATGGGTCTGCAGCCTTTTTGTGAATTAGTCATAATGTCACTCACTGTTTCCAGTTTATGCATTGTCATACCTATAATCAATAAAACTGATCATACTTATTGGGCTCCGTGATGCCCTTTTTTTTTTTTTAGATTTACTTCATATCTTGTAGGATTTACTGTAGATCTGCTTGTCAAGAGGCATGATAGGATGTGGATTCCTGTTTTGCAGATACAGGAAGAGGGATGGTGGGAGACAGTGAGAGGTTATGTCTTCCACAGTCTTCTCTCAATTATTCAGCAGATATATAAATATGAAGCAGGATGCTGATCTCAGAGTAGATGGCAGAGGAGGAGCAGTGGATGGTGGAAAAGACACAAAGGCGAGATAAAATAAGTCGACGGGCTTTGATTTGATAGATGACCAGTGTTGTAGAAATGACTGATTGCTGCTTAGTTGACTTAAGCTCCAAGGGGGCTTTAGGAAAGGGCTTAACAATGTAGTCACTGTTAATACCACAGCGCCATATCTGCACCTCCACCCGTGTTTAGTCTTCGTGTCGTGATATAATTATTCACCGTGGGATAAATCCGCAAGCTTATCGTGAGCCCAGCCTCCTCCTCTTAAGATTCATTATGATATTTTGCTGTTGTGGGCCTGGACCTAAGCGTGTTTCATCTTGGAAAGGAGGGAGGAGGGGGGGGGGGGGATCAGATCAGCGTGAGAGAGGGACTGTTACGCACGGTGCGTCTCCATCATGACGTCGTGAATTAGCTCAAGATTGTAGGGGGGTGGGGGGAGAGAAAAAGGAGGGGAGTGTGGTGAATCGGTGTTTCGTCGTTTATGGGGATGCGTTTGTATATAGTGCATGTATATTTTTTTGTATGGATTTTTGTCATTTCTTACCTTTACCATGCGTAACTGCAATACATGGAAACAAGCGGAATAAGATAGGTTTTGTTTTCGTAACATTCTGTTTACGCACGGAGCAGCTTGCACATTTATAGCCATATTAATATAGCCATAACAAAATCGTTGCAAAGATGCATATTTTTACCAAATAATCCGACACTGGGCTCTCACTGGCGGGTCCAACCCGGAGGACGAACTGTTATCTTGACAGAGCGCATCGAAACTAATAGTAAGTACACATGCTACAGCTTTGCTTCAGGGGGCTAGATGCTACTATTACTGTAGGTCTCAATAATAGACCGCATTTATTCAGAAAATGCTCAATTTCCCCGGTAGATAATGTAGACAGGTGCCGAATTCGTTCTTCATTTTGTATGCAAAGGCCATACATTTTCGATGGGCACAGGCCAGATTTGTTTTGAGTTCCCTCTTGCAAGAAGCCATCACCATCCTGTCCGCGTTTACCTTCTTATGCTTTAGAAAGAGAGGATCGCAGCGTGGGCTTTTACGCTTTTTAAACAACATGAAGCCGGTCTAAGCAAATGGCATGTTATTCTAGACGCTAGTTCTGAGACCTGTTCATGCGAGGGCTATCCGGTTCTTGTTAATATGGTCGGCCTTCCCCTCCAGGCCATCACGGATTCCCTTGTCAACAGCCGACAAGTAACTACCGACAGCATACGGTTGGTGGCACCCTTACTGTGACCCTCACGTCTCAATAGTTCATGCTCAGCCGTGCACAAAATGCAGCATCTGAGTCTATGTGCGTGTATCCCGTGTGGACAAAATAGCCAGTACATGCTTCCCAACATCGGAGTGTGAGCTGTCGTTGGTGCTGAAATGGACCGGATCAGCCCTTTTCATTGCAGCTTCCGGCATGATTAACACACAAGGAAGTAGGCAGCGAGTGTGTGTGTGTGTGTGTCTCTGTGTGTGTGCAACAGTGGCATTAGACGTGCAAGGGAATGTGGATGGACTGTAGGTGTTTTTGAAACGAGGTGTTTCACACAGCTGCGGTGTTTTGAGGCGGCGGCGGCGGCGCTGTCTGTAGTGCTGAAGCCTTAATTGCATTTAAAGCTTGAGGCTAGTTGACAGGCCCTCGTCCCCCTCTGTCTGCTCGGTGCCGCTGCAGCCCGTGCTGATGGAGTTAGCTGGCTCTGCGCTGGTGAGGCTGCCTCATACGTGCTACACTCACTCACATAGTTTGCTTTTATCCGGCTCAGTGTGTGATCGCTGATATTAATGACTCCTGCTGGGCTGTCCTTCTTTCTCCCCCCTTTTTTTCTCCACTGCCTCCCCTCCCTCCCTTCTTCCCACACAGGACAAAAGCACACACTGTACACTGCCAACACACATAATACACACTCTCTGGTGGTGTCTACCTCCTGCATGGTTCTTGTCAGTGAACTCTAAAAATACACTGGATAATGCTAATGAAGTATCCAACAGAGTTTGTCTGTCTTCCACAAGCAAGCCTCGCTGCCATCTGTCTCCCTCACTGTGGTGCTTTGCTTTGTTATGCCCCCCATCCACCCACCCCACCCCACCAAACACACACACACACACACACACACACCACCCCCTTTACTGCCTTGTTAAGTGTGAGAGTGTATGGGTGTGTTTATATTTGTGCATGTGTGACAACCTCATAAAGCAACATTTATTATTCAAAACTGCAAATGAGCAGCTATATATAGTGTGTTTATCACTGCTACAGTCAGTTGTGCATGTGAGTTTGTGAGTGTGTTTCCCTGTCTGCTGGCACTCGAGGTGCTGTGGCTCACGGGACTCAAGGGTCTTTTGACTTTTTTTTTTACTGTTTAGCATAAGTTTGCCCTTACATTGGGACAAGAGTTGCTATTTGTTGTTATGACAATAAATTCACTCTTTATTTAAAGGGGACTCCTCCAATTTTACACTTCAAAGTCAGAATGACTGCATATGTGGGGAAAAAAAAAGTTGTATAAAGCCTTTTGTGTCTCCAGAGGGAGCTGAGTGGAGTGGGGTTACCAGACCTCTATAGCCCACCATCTCAAGGCTACAATCGATGCTACTGCCACAATACACCCAAACTTCTGAATGAACTGTCAGTGGTCGTGTTGCATTGTGGGTAATGTAGGCACTAGATTCAAGAGTCTTTATTGTCCTTATGCAAACATAACGAAATTTTGCAATAAAAGACTATTTTCATTTCTGATTAACTGCTCAGATAACTGCTGAAGCTCTAGAGGCCACTAAGTTTTGACAAGGAGGAGGGATGCATGCATGGAATGAATAACACCACATTTTAACTGTCCATCTTGAGTCTGACAAGGTTACAGTGCTGAATCAGGGGTGTGCTCTTTTAATGTATCCCACAGTTTCTTTGCCAGTAGGGTGGGATGAGTCATTGCGCCTTAAAAAGCTGTCAGCGCACCTCAAAGCACCTTTTTGCCTTGCAATGGAAAGCTTTTGTGTCGATGGTCCACAAGCTGTTTTCTACCCTAACATGAAGAAAACTCTAAAGTCTATTGACTCTGCCTTGGTGTGAAATGTTTCTATGAGCAGCCACTTTTCAAAAACATCACTATCAGGCATCAAAACCTGTGCTGAAACGCTGTATTCTGCGCCTTTGAAATGAAGCAAAGCTGGCGATCAACTGAACCTGAGCTGTCTGCACTGTAGATGCAAACAGAAGGAGAGAGAGAGAGAGAGAAACGTGGACTCATCTCGCAGCTCATTCTCTCTGTGCACAGTCAGGGAGGCTGAAATGGGAGCTCTTTCTTTTTTTTTTTCTTACCAGAAAGTTGATGCATCCTTTTTAGAAGGACAGCAGTGAACCGAGAATGACTGTCTCAGGACTGAGGGTGTAGCATTAATACTGTAAGAATATTTTCTCGGTAACCATTTTCTTTTTGTCTCGTCTCTGTTTCTTTCTTTCTCCAAAACCCTCAATTTCCCTGTCACATTTTCCTAATTTATGTTAAAACCTCTCTCCCTCTCTTCTTTCTCTTTCAGATCCAGAGATGGCACGGCTATTGTTTCTGATTATTCTCTGTGCTCTTCCGTCTCTTGTTGTGCCCATACATAATTCATCAGCTGGAGGTAATTTGTGTGTGCTTGTGACTGGGTAAATGCGGGATTCAGTCTGTGTGTTTGCTATGTGTGTCTGTTTACAATAAGCATTAATGGACAGAAGTGACTCCACAGAGACCGCTAAGTGGCCTGAATGAAGCGCTGTAATTTGTGCAGAGAGGAAAGTGTTGGTTAAATTGGCAGTATACATTTTTCTGTAATATAGCTACATTATCTGGACACGGAGCCTTCCTCCTCTGCTCTTGTCGTCCTTCTTCATTTCATTCTTCTTCCTCCTCTTCTTTCATTGTCAGGCTGTGCCATCATCCGGCCTCCCAGGGACGGGGGCATCCGCTACAGAGGCCTGACACAAGAACAGGTACAGAGAAGACTGTTACTGCAAATTACAGGAGCTCACCTGTCAAATCAAACACATTAAACCACTACTGGCTTGAAGATTTTCAAAATAAATAACACAGAATTGGATTATTAAGAAGCTAACACTATATCTGCCAATAAATGTATCAATTGTTATATCATTTCCTCCTAACTGAATTGGAAATATAAAACATTATGTGAGCCTGAGAAAATAAAATGGTGACATTATATTAATGCAAATTAGCAGGGGATTATTACTTCATATGGTGAGGGATGTATCAGCTGATGATTTGTGTGGGATCATTTGCTACTGAGCAGTCTGGTGGTTCTGATGGCAAATTCGCTTACCACAACCATGTCCCACGATCAGCTGCGACCTTTGACCTTCACTTTCGGCCCTCCCTCTGAGCTTTCCATGTGTCATTCAGCTGTGAACTGTTCAGTAAAGCAAAAACGTCAAACAAAATCTCGAGACAACGCACGCCTTTTTTAAAACAGAAACACACTGCTTACATGTCGGGTGTGAAATCAAAGGGGCTCTCCACAGATTTTACACAGAAGCATGGGTCTACTTGTCATGGGGAGTGAACAGCTGTATCGCATTCTCTGGGGAGGGAACTTTGCCATGTCTTGGAAATAAATTCCCTGGTGATGTCTGGAGACAACAAATTGTTAATGGAAATCTTGTGTTACAAACTGAGGCTGCAGAGTTTGAAAGAAATGAGCATTTCCCATACAGGGAGGGACTAATGAAGAGACACTGTTGAGTTGCATTATGGGTAGTGTAGCATCCAGAAGTTTTGGAGCTTGACCCATGTTGCTCCTTTAACTCCTTAACATACATTGAGTGTGAGACCACATTCTTGACATTAGAAATAATAGTCTGACAAAGATTTCTTATCTCAAGGTTCGATTATTAGCTTTTCCCTGAGCTTTTAACTGCAAGTGCATTAACTGCATTTCACAGTCTTCATCAGCTGATATAATTTGCTCAGTTTCCATCCGCTGATAAAGACGGTGCACCATTGCTTCAAATGTAAATTATCCTCATTTTACACATATTTCCCCCAAATTCAGCCTGATATATTTAGTATCTTTGGAAATTAAGATCCAAGAGAAATAACAATGATCAATCATATAAAGCTCACAGGATCTAATTAACTCTGTACTGTAGCAAAACTACAATTAGAAGAGAGATTAATGTGGTTTCAAGGTGTAGGAAGGACCAAAACTTCCACAACTAAGCCATTCAAATGTGTGAAAGCTGATTGCACCTCTCTCCCTGTGTGCACACGTGTAAAACACACATACAGTGCAGGCACACAGCTCAACACAAAACAGAAACATAAAGCCTTGGCAGTCCATCTTATTTTTCCTCTCTCCCATCCAGAGAGGAGGTAAATCAGAGTGTGACAGCCCATCAATTCAGACAATATTGCCATAAAGTGTTCCTCCTTGTAGAGCCTTATTGTCACAGCCATATGGCACCAGACTCTGCTGCACTGAGAAAAAATGAAGAGGGTCCCTGAGTGAATTAGAAAAACCGGTATGAGAAAGCATCAATCACTCTTTAATTACTGTCTCTGCTTCTTCCAATCTCTCTGGGTCCATGCTACTCTTTCAGATCCGCAGTGTGCAGATCCTTCCTGTGGATTATGAGATCGAGTACATTTGCAGAGGAAACCGGGTGATCGTGGGGCCCAAGGTCAGGAAGTGCTTACCCAACGGCACATGGACGGACATGACGCAGCACAGCAGATGCTGTAAGTCCTTTTTGATCTGTCATCCCCTTTTCATCTTGTCCTCCTCTCTGCTTTTTATCTTGTCACAAATTTCATCTTTCCAGACAAATCTTGTGTATACTCGTCAGTTCTGACATGTCCTATCTGGTGGTGCAACAGTAAATTAAAGCTACAATTACAATAAAATGAAATCTCAGTTGTTTTGACAGCATGTCACCACCTTCCTCGTTTACATTACACGCAGAGGAAGCTGAAAAATATTCTGTAACATTCACTCTTGCTTAATTCTAAGGATTGGGATTGGAGTCATTTTTTTTATTCTCTACAGTACTGATATGAAAACCCACAATAAAGTAAAGTGATGCAATCCTAAGTGGAGCTCACATGAAATCAAAGCAGCCTTTTATTGTTCTGGTTTCCTACAGGACTTCCCATCTATTTAAAACCTGGAATAACTGATTTTTTGGCCACCTGGGAGCAGCAAGAACAAGTTGTGAAAACACCAACATATTACCACCTTTTAAAATGACATGAAGAACTTGCTGTAACAGTTTTTTATTTACACATCCAGCAGTTAGAGAGCAACATTACCATCCATTTGGATTTGTGCTTCTGATCACGGGGTGAACGTAAGGCCACTAATCACACTGTTTCTGGGCCAGAGTGTCTCCTGAGGGAAATATCTGTCTCTATAGCCACTAACTGTGTGTGTCAGCTGTTTGGTGCTGAACAGATAGTGTTTTTGGAGCTTTTCTTTTTTTGTAGAAAACAGCTGTGTGCTGCAGATGAAAAAGATGCTTTGAGAGCGGTGAGAGTGAACAGTAAAAGCTGCACCACTACAGCTGAACAATGATATTAGACTATAAAGATCTGCATAGGTAATGGGAGCTGCAGAGTGAAAAAAAAGTTTCTACTAAGCCAACTTGAAAGACAGTAAAACTTGTAAAGGAACATTATTGAGATTATCAAGCTGTCTGATCAAACATAGTTACAGTTTAGAGGATGTTATCATGTTAGAAGCATTGACAAATGACCCCCAGTAAAATCTTTGGTTGAATTAGGGCCATGCAAGTTAATGCTTGACCTTGGGAGGAGCATGTGTGACAAAATAATCTCAACTTATTTTCATATAAAAGCTGATAATACAAAAGAATACCTGGGTGCATGGCTGGCACAAACCAACAAAGGCCAGTCACCAATAAAGGCAGGGCAAAAACCTATTGATGGGGTGGGAAGTGGCTGGAACCAAAAGGTGAAAGCCAAACGTCTGACCTGACTGTTGTTGTTATACTGATGGAATTAGCACTGTGGAAATGGGCAAGACAACAAGTTAACATGAGGGAATTTATAACTTTCCATTGAATGGGAATCAGAGTCAGGAATCAGGAACTGGAAGCAAAGGCCTGCCTTTAATACAGTCATCCGACAGCAAAGGCCAACCTTGAACGGAGATGAGGGTTACGATCTCCCCCACATGTACAAGCTCTTGTTTGTATGTAAGCCATTTGCCAATTAAAACCATGAAATGTGGTCTGGTATTATTACCAAAGTGGACCTTTAAGCTAGCATTATTTTGTCACACATTTTAGTTGAATGTTCACAACTAAATTTCAGCGAAATCCTTCTCTTGTTGTACAGGTAATATGCTGCCAAACAGAGTTTGTAAACATACTTGGTTTTGTTGAATTCTGATATATGAATAGATTTGTTTGTATATTCTACTATAGATATCTGTGTCAGATGAAGAATTATATCAATAAATAGAAGTGAACTTATCTGAAATACCCCCATAGAGAACAGTTTGAGCAAATGCTTGCTGGTTATTGCTTTGAAGATCTATTTTGTAATTTTTTCACTATTTAAGATGTTTTACTGCTTCTACATTGTTTAACTGTGTATTTTCTTCTACAATCTTTGCTTGCAAACCAAAATTTTCTGATTGGACAGTGAAGCCTGAATGTAATTTCTAGTCAGATCACATCTCTACAGTGCCTCAGTAAATACTGAGAATAAGGCCACCGATCTTATCAAATCCCGGGTATATCTCTGTTTTTGTTCTTTCAGCTCACATTTAACATCAGTGGAATTTATTTTTCCCAAGAGTACATTCTCTACAGCAGGATTTGTGTTTGCTCTGGCTTATGTAAGAGCACAAGCTGCAGTGTGCAGATTGGAGTTTTATTATGTGCTCACATGCTGGAAGGAAGATTCAACAAACTAGGCAGCTCAACAGAATTATATTCGAGAGCTTGGCCATTTTGTCAAGAAATCAAACCAAGAAGACAAAGCTTAGGCCTGATTGATTTCTTACACGTAATTAATAGAAAATGGTCTCTTGTTTACCTTTTCAGACTTTCTTACTTTAAAATACAGTATCTGTATTAAATTGTCTCTATATTGTATTTGGGTTACATCTATGTGATTGAACTGTTTGGCCTAAATTCTAAGTGTCATGTCTGGAGAAATACAGGCACCACTCATCACCTGCCCAACGCCATCACAGCGATGAAGCATGGTGGTGAGCAGGGGGTTATTCAGTGGCAGGCTGATCAGAGCAAATTGCAGAGATATTCTTAATGAAAACCGGGTCCAGAGTGATCAGGTCGTCAGACTGGGCCGAGGGATCATCTTTCAGCATGACGATGACCCTAAGCACAGAGGCAAAAAATGAACTGGAACGATTTTAGCATGAACCAGCAACATAACAAAATGTGTAAATGATGAAGGCTGCTTCATTCTGAGCACAAAATAATGTTTATGATTTTAACTATGCCTCACATGACAATGTATGTGTGTTTTAAGTGTTTTTAGTTCCTTGTTTTGGTTTTACGGCCTGTAACTTTATGGTCGCTCTCATCAATTTCATTTTCAGCTGCAGGAGGCAGACATTTTTCTTCAAAAAGCCTCTACACACCACCTATCCAGCACACAACAGCAGATATTTTCCTCAGGAGTTGGTAGAGACAAAAAATAGAGCTAAAGAAGAGTGAAGGCTAATATTTCTCAGTGGTTGCTGGATGTGTGAATAGACAATTGTTTGTGAACAATTTCACTATATCAATCTATTTATAATGTGGTTTTATGTCAGTGTTTTTACAGCGTGTTCCACTGCCACTAAGTGGCCAAAAAAAAACATACAAATACTTCTTTAAAGTTAACTAGGTAGTTAGCTAGCCTGTCGCTGGCCCTTTGGTCCCACTCATAGAGCTTTTGGACACCTAACAACATTATTTCTTTCTCCAAAGCACATTCGCCACTACTACTACGTACCCCAGTTATTATGTATTTATCTTTCTGTAACTCTTTGTGTCTCGCTCCCTCTTTCTCCCTCCCTCTGGTTTCCAGTGCTGCTGTGCCCGAGAGTGTGGACGTCTCTGGAGAACGGGCGGGTGACGGTGAAGCCTCCTGGACCTCCAGTGGAAGGGACAGTGCTCCATTACAGCTGCCACGCTGGCTTCATCCTGGAGGGCAGAAACATCAGCCACTGCACTAAGCTGGGCAAATGGGATGCACCTAAACCCACCTGCCTCTGTGAGTCTCTCAGCCATACCATGACTTGAGTAGATGAGAATTACACTAAGCTGCCAAATACAGTAGAATTAGGAAAATGATTCTGTATGGTGGGATGCTATTTATGGCTTATAACTACATCATAGTGTGTTAAAACACATTTGTTAAATGTTTATATACTGCTAATAAATGCTAAATAGGTAAATGCTAATAAGTTTTAAGATTTACTGTAGTATTTAGCTCTAAAACGATTAGCCCATAATAGAATAATCAACTGAAAATTCATCAACAACTATTTTTCATCAAAAATGCCAATCATTATCTGAATCCAGCCTCTTTCAAATCTTTAAATCAATATTTGGGCAGAAATGTACAATGTAATCCAAAAAACATCCAGTGCCATTTTATCACATAGGCATGGCTCACCTAGGGTTCACATCCTGACTCACAAAAATGGGAACATAAGGCTTTAAAGATGACAGATAATTACAAACACCTGTTCTCCCAATGGAGCACAGTTGCTAGGCAATAAATGATCCAGCCAATCAGAGTATAATCCACAGAGGGTGCTCTGTATTGTTGGCACAAGCAAGTAAAAGGGCAAGTGTGAGAGGATATTTGTGATGTCACCCAAGAGTTTTCAGTTATAGCAGTTGGCATGTGTGAGAAGGTTTGTCCACATTAGTGCAAAAAAAAAAAAGAAAGAACTGAAAGAACTGAGATTACCAACTGGTTATCAGAGAAGTTGGCATGGCAACTAGTAAAAGTATGGGAATGGTAGTATTAAAGAAAGAGGGACTTATCGGCATAGTTTGGTTGAGTAACTGAAAGTAGGCTACTTATATTATAATCCTTAGTATATATATACATTTATAAATGCTTAATTGTTTACTGATATATATTAATACTTCAACCTTACTAAAGTACTATTTAAATCTCTTACGATGTTAAAATAAGATTTTGTGTGCCATCTACACTATATAACTGTATTAGAATTAAGGGTTTGTCTGTCTATTCTTGTGGTATGCCTATAAAATGTCACATGATTACATAATACCACAGTTGGGGACCTCCTGGCAGGCATTACTGCTTAATTTGGTGCATTTCTTAGGAGAACTACCAAGATGTGTCACTGCCATCTAGTGGAGGGTAATCATTTGAATTTTCAGCTTCAGTGCACCAAATGTTAGCTAACAGTACATCATGTAGATCAATAAGCTGAAAGCTGTTTTCAGATGAAGTAGAATAATCCTTGGCCTCTAGTTAGATGTTCTGCACCTGAATTGTATTTTTAATCAACTGCTCTTTTTCCCTCTTTTTCTTTTTGCCTGCCAAAGACGACAGAAACTACACAGGTAGGAATTTTTTTATTCTTCCTATGATGTTCTTGCTATGTAAGATACAGTGTCCAAATCCTACTGAACCACAATAGTTAATTTTGTTGTTTATTGTGGACATACAAGAGCCCAGACCACGTGGACTTGGTGACACTAAAATATGCAGATGTGGTGAAACATTGTCAGACATTTTCACAAAACATTACACTGCCAAACAAAGACTTTTGTCTTCTTCCCCAGACTCAACAAATCTGCCACAAACAAGGTTCCCTTCCTTTTAAAAGGTTTTTAAAAAAATTAATGAGAAATGAAAGGCATTCTACTCAAAGGCACAGCCCTTAAATCATTATTTCATGCATGAGATTGACTTTGACATACCGAGATCTCATAACAACGATCCCATAGCTAATGGTAGTGTACCTGAATGTAACTGTACATACAAATATCTTTGACTTTTAGGTTAATTCTGCTTCACATAAGGCTGCACAATACTGTGCCGCAGAAGCAGTGTGTGTTGTCACCACAGGGGGGCAGCAGTGATCTTTGAGAAAGTGGCCAAACTCGGGTGTGTCTCCATTTGGGGCAGCCATAGCCTAAAGCACTAACAAGTGGTTGTACTGTAACTGAAGGTTTAAATCCCCCACACCAGCTGGAAATATCTGACTCTCTTGGGGAAAGGGAAACTTCGTCTATGAACAACTTTTCCAAACAAGATTATATTTCAGTTTTATTTGAAACTGTGAAAGACGTTAAAAAAATTAGTTTTCATATTTAATGTTTGAAAACATATACAGGCTGACAGCATTTACCCCGGCTTATTGCCAGACATTACATGAGGAACACTATTTTTCTACCCCTGAGTACTGAGCAAAACCTTTTTATGTATCAAAGCACTGAGAGCGAAGATTACAACTTTAATTTGCTCATTAGCATCATTAGTGGGGTAGCATTTTCAACTCAGCCCATCCAAACGAACTCCCTTATGTCTTTAGTTCATTTTAATTCCAAAGTTCTAATGAAAATTGTGCATTCTTATTAGTTTGTTGCTAATCGTTTTTGCTATGCTCCTGCCCTCTACAACTAAGAGGCATTTTTGAAAAGAGAGAGCACAGCACAGCACAGAACTAGCTGTGGGTTTGTCACCACGCAGGTATAAATATAAAAAGGTATGAAATATTCTGTTCACTTGCACTAGTCCTACATGCAGTGCAACTAGAATATTGTATTTCTGTTGCTGTGTGAGTAAAAGTGTATGAGATTGCAGCAGGTCAGTTCTGAAAACGTACTAATGTGCTTAGTCAGGCTTCCCTGGAAAAAATAAAGGGTCAAAACATCCACTGGTACAGCCATTTTATCTGATCCCTGGCAAGGATGATGAATACATTTGTTACTGATGCAGGATGGCTCACCCTCTTGCATGGTTATGTCACCACATTAGGAATTGGCCAGATATTGAATCATGCTCTAGCTTACAATCCTTGGAAGGCTCACAACACTGCACAGTTACTCTAATGAATTAGGCATAAACCTGTACTAGTCTTTCATAAGCCAAACACTCCTGCTCACGGATACACCTACTCTTTATGCACACATTTACACCTGTCTGTGCGCACACAATATGCAACGCTGAACTCCATATATAGTTTTAAGTAAGTAATCCTGTAAGTTACTGATAAAAACTTTCCAAATGTCACGGATGGACTTGACAAACACATAATTAACAAAGCAGCAGAGAACACTGTTTCCGCAAATAGAAATTTCCATCTACTGTCTCAATACTGACCTCCTTCTGGCTCTGCTCTCTCTCTCTTTCTCTCCTCTCCATGTGCCATCACCACCCACTTACTGCCTCCTCAGCGGGAGAAAGGTTAATACCCTGCTCCTGTCTGTGTCTGCTGTACCCTGTGAGTGTGCGCGCGTGTGTGTGTGCACACATATATGCAGTATCATTGCCTCTCTAGTTTATCCGTTTTCTCCAAGTACAATATATCAAATATCAAAACCATAGGTACACAATAAGTACAAACAAATCCGCAAACAGCCAGGACATAACAAGGCAAAACAACTTCTGTCCAAACTCTGCAGCCGCTCAAGACTTTAGAATTGCTAACAGGCATTCAAGCATGTTTTTGTGCAGATAATTGTTACCCAGCACCATTTTCAGGTGTGTGTGTGTGTGTGTGCGCGCGCCTCCTGACGATAACTAGAGCTGCTATGATTAGTTGATTAATCTATCAATCAATCAATAGAATAATAATCGCCAGCAATTTTTTATAACTCCTTAATCGTTTCCATCCTTTTTTTCAGCAAAAATAGTGAAACCATGCCAAATATTCTCTGGTCAAACATTTTATTGCTTTTTAAGGTTTCATAAACCAAACAATTAATTGATTAGTTGAAAAAATAAGCTGAGGATTAATCAGTAATGAAAGTTTTACTTTGTTACAGCCCTGTGCCTAAAAAATTTAGTTTAATTGTTGATAAAGTAATTTAATAAAAAAGCAAATGTTGGCAAATGTTATAAGAATAAAAATTAATTTCAAAAAATTTCTGGGGACTACTTTCAGTGGTGAAGTAACACACATTTGGTACACTGGGGGGGTATTTACTGCAGCGGTCCCGCTGTGGATGTGGGGATTCACTCAAAATAAACCACCCTGCCCATGTTCCTTGTAACAAAAGCACATGAAGGCTCACTGATGTGTTTTTAATAGTTTTTTGATAACAATAGTGGTCTGTGGCAACAGAGGAATAAGCTATAGCAGACTTTGTTGTGAGATCAGTCCATTGTTGGTTTTGGACTAGTGGACTCATGGGATTTGTTAAAAATAAGAAAAATATACTGTGGAGTGCCATTTTTATCCTTTGAAAGATCGGTTGTATCATCAGGATTTTAACTGTACTGTTATCGTCACAGTATCACTGGACGCCAGGACATGCAACCAGACAAACTGTTTATTAGCACTAAGCACCACCTCATATGGTGGAAAATGATTTACCTTGTGTGTCCTGTGATTTATTCCCACTCCTCACCTGATGGAAATGTGAATTTGAGCCGCGCATGTGGCAGTAATGGATTTTTTAAAGCTGATGAATACTGATCGTTTGGCAGTCAAAAGAACTATGATCGTGATTTAGCTGATGATATTCCTTTATTCAGAGTTATAGTCATAAAAATACACACTCGGTTAACGAATGTTGCTACAAAGTAATGCCCTTGTGGCAGGGTATTCTTAACATATTTCCCTCCACCCTGATACTCAGGCATGATTTATTATTCTAATAAGAGTCTAATGCTGCAGAGTATGGGAAACGAGTTAGCGTGTAGTGAGCTGCTGCAGGACAAATTACGTAATGATGGTACTGTATCTAAGTTAGTGCTTCTCCACCATGACAAACTATGTTTTTTTTAGCATATTGTCCAAGTTTTATGCTCCAACTGATAAATCGCTGTTCCAGTATCAGCCAATAATAGTACTGACCCTCAAATGTATAAATGCAGCTTGAGTTTTCACCTTGCTCATACCAAAGTCTGGTCTCGGCACAGAGAAACTACATATGACTTGCTCTGGTGGTACTGCTGGTGCACTGTGGAAAAACCTTATGTCTACAAAACATTAGCGTCTTGGGAACTGCAACAGTCTGATTGATTTTACACAATATATTTTGTCAGAGCATTTTCACAACGATTTGGATTGCTCCCTGAATAAAATGTACTCTGCAGGTGGAGGATAATGTAATCTGGCAATTGTGTTAAAAAGGGAACATTCAAAACAGTATTTTCCCCCACTATCGCTTCTGCCAGGAGGAAAACAGGCCATTACCGTGAAGGATGCCCAGTGTGCAAACTGCAGACACACAAATATACAGTGCGAGGTCCTCATTAAAGCGGCTCAGCAACATGTTACAATGCTCATGTCTCCATTGCATCTTTTCCAGACTGTGCCACAGCTAATGTCTTCTCTGAATGTGGCATTTGCTACCATGGGGGTTGTTAACACTGCACTGCCCGATGCTGGTGCGTCTTGCCTGTGTTGGCTGCAGGCTTATGAAGCAAAACAGCATATAAAGTTCACAGCTGAATAATTGATAGTGCGTTGGATGGGTCACAGGGTGGCAGCGAGGATGAGGAGGTGGAAGTGGATGGCAAATACCAGCAGATGATCACTACACTCACCTCAGCCTGCGAGGGCTTGTTAGCAGCTGGATCTGAATAACTCTCTGCTACATGGAGATATCCAGATAATGAGATTTGGTTAATGAACCAGGGTTATATAACAGTCATATTCCATCGCCTAACTACAGAGGGTTTTTAATTTAGACTGGAGAAATAATGGTCATCTTCTCAATTGCTGCAATAAGTAATTCTCAAAAGGGAACTTTAACATTAACATTACACTGCAATTAGAGCACTTACACAGGAACTGAAAAAAACATGAGCGTGAAATGGAATTAAAGTGTAGTCAATAATCCAAATAGGATGCAATGAAAATGGCAGAAAGTACTGTCGCCACCTCAGTGAGTTTCCACTCTTTTCTTAGATAAGTTATTAACCTTTAGTTATACAGTTCCTCAAAGGACTGAATGATAGCCAGTGATGCTAGCAGATGCATCTCCAAGAAAAAAAAAATCTCATTTTAGAGCAGTACACAGATGAAAACCAGATCATTCAGTTTAAACTATAAAGGCTTAAAGGCCATTGTGCCTGATTATATGCGTGTAGGTGTTTATGTGTGAATAGGTGCGAGAGTGTGTCTTTGTGTGTCAGAGATTCAGACAGGGACTGTGCTGCGAACAGAGGGTTCAAACAGCAGGTGTGCAGAGCGTCCAGTGTCTCTCTTATCCAAAGTAACTGCATCACTGTCTCTGCTCTCCTCAGACAGAGATGAACGCAAGTAAAATCAGCTATGATCGATACCACCTGCCACATTTTTTTGCTGATTTCTCAAAGCAGTTTCTGTTGCATTTTATAGACTTGGCTGTGAAGGAGAGGCACAGATGAAATGGTCTATGAATTAGCAGAGGCGGTTACAGAGCAGAGTTATACACTGCTCATGTGTGGTAGAACAGTAAGCGTTTGCAGGTCAAACAGCACTAAGGCATACAGGTTAAACTCTGCTTAAAATCTGAACATTCCTTATACTACATATAATTGTTTCAATAGAATTTAAATGACTGTAGTTGATTGTCCAGGTCCTAAGAGCAGAATCAGTGTTTTAAAGTGATTGCGCTAGCTCTAAGGATGGTGTTGTTGGTTTGTCAGTCGCTTGGTCTACCACTGTGGTCCAGACTTTGTACAGATATGCATGGTTAACAGAGGATGAACCCTGATAACTTTGGTGATCGCCTGAATGTTTTAACAACTAGATTGCCACTACATTTGGTATTTGTGGTATTATTTGATAATAAAATATTTAGTTGCAGCCCTACACCACATTAAAATGTAGTGCTTGAAAGGTGCACTGAGCGATATTTGAACGTTGTAGTTTAGAAACTTTACTGTAACTGATTCATGACCATATATGAACATATCCTGTTAAAACTTAATTGAAATCTAATCAAATACTGTATTGAATTCTGATGCCAAATCATATTGTCAGAAATTTTTTTTGATGTTGTGGAACATGTTGTGCACCTGCAAATGAATTTGCACTTATTTGAAGAGAAAAGAATCTGACTCTCTAGATGTTTAATAGTTTTTGTTTGTTTGTTTGTTTGTTTTAAATTGGCTTGTAACCGAGGTAGCCATATGTACTGATGCACTGATCAGAAATCGATAATAGATGTACAAGCCAGCACTAACCCAGCAGCTGCAGGGGGTGATGGAGAAAGAAGCCGCAAAGAAGAACATATCAGAAAATAAGGTTGTGTGAGACTCTTGTGGAATGAATGTACTGTTTAAGTTAAGCTCAGCGTTTAAATCATTACAAACTCTTAGAGGACATTTTGCCCAGAGCCCCCTCCCAGCCACTTAACAGCCCCCCCTCCTCTCAGTATACATTTCAGACTTGTCCTGACTCACCCCCCCTCTCCCCGCTCTCTCTCTCTCTCTCTCTCTCTCTCTCACTCACACACACACTCAGCCAGCCGGTGCTGCAGTGGATCAGTCGTAGAGCTGTGGCGCGCCTGCTTTTCCGCGGCAAATCGTTTCATCTGTTGGTATACGGCTGCGTTAAAGGGGGGAGAAGTAGCCTGTTTTTTTCCCGATGCTTCAGCTCTCAGTTCACGCTCCAGTCTTTCGTTTTCTTTTTTTTCCTCCACTGTGGCTCCAAATCCACACTCGTTTGACCCAGTTGACATATTCTGCGCGGACCCTCGTGTCCAATTCGCGCGTCATTCTCGCGTAAAAGTCATGAGCAAGGGGACGCGCGGTCCAATATTCGTGATTGATTGCAAGTCGAAAGCGAAGCGTTAGTTTAGTCGCGCCAAATGTGTGGAATTGCGTAGAAATGAGTTGGACTGCAGGACCGAGGTTCGCTTGAAACTTGACTGATGAGCAGCACTGTGTCCTCGCATGATCGCTACGAGCTCTGCAAAGTAAAGACTTACTGAACTGTTTGACTTAGTCCCAAAAACATCCATCACGCCATGTATAATTAACCACGCATTATGCTAAATTATACGCAGACTAAATTATTTACTCTTTCTACTAAACACATGCAATTAAGGGTAAACAGTTGGCTTTATGCACAAAATCTGCAAAGCTCAACATAATATATCCAAACTCGTTGGTTTTCAAGGAGCCGGACACGTGTTGAGTTCACTTACATTTTAGTTACAAATTTCGCACATAAAATAGCCTTTGCCCCGCTCGAGTCCGCTGCAGCACCGGGTCCAACTTACTCCGGTTCAGCTCACCTTGAACCATGCTGGCAATGAGCAGAGGTCCTCCGCGGGTAACTCGCGTAACCCGCGGGCACAACATGTTCCTCCGGGCATCTCTCATCGTCCTTCTCCTCCTCTGGCCACGGCCGTCCGCAGGCAAGAAGAAGCTATACATCGGAGCGCTGTTCCCCATGAGCGGAGGTTGGCCGGGCGGCCAGGCGTGTATGCCCTCCGCTCAGATGGCCCTGGACCTGGTGAACAACAGGAGCGACATCCTGCCCGACTACGAGCTGGAGCTCATCCACTACGACAGCATGGTGAGTGCATGTGCAGGAGAGTCAGAGAAGGAGGTGCGTGCTGAAGTGATGTGTGGTGTCAGTCTGTGAGGGATCTAATGATCTGCCTCTCAAATTATCACGAGGAGTAACTGACTTTTGTCATGTTTGTGTGCTGCAGGCTTTATCGTTTGTCATCACTCTTGTGTTTGATTCGGATGTTTCCTCTTGCAATCTGCATCGTTTTCTGACTTTATGGAGTGTATTTTTTTTTTTTTTTATCACCATAGTTTTCTCAAGAGTCATGGCGGGCAGGTAAATGCAAGTTTAGTCTGCTGAAACAACAGGACATGCTGCCTGTTTAGAAACACCTGTCTTTTCCCAAGTCACAGATCTCAAAGAAGAGATTTCATATAAGGACACTCCATTGATAACTAACCCTGATGTCCTCACTCTGCTTAGCAAAGGGGACTGCCATACTACTTACAGAGCTGGTTTGTGTTAACTGAGCAAACACACCTCCTGCTTGTTGCTCATCAATCATTAATCATGGTGGTATTTTAAAATGTCAGCATTATCAACCGCTATAAATCCAATATCCGCCTCCCAACTGGTTTCATTTCCCCTGGCTGCCCCAGTTTACCACCCACTACACTCACATAGACTTTAATCAAAAAGCACATTATTTATCTTTGTGAAAAATGTTCTATTTGTGGCTGTTTGCTGCATGTCCTAATTGTTATTCTGAAAGTTTGTCTCCAAAAGGAACCATTTTTCTCAACGGAGGGATGAGTGCAGACACACGAAAACAATTACTGGATATCCCCCTCTGTCTCCTCTCTTGAGGGCCGTTATCAATCATGCTGCAGGACAGATGCCTGGAGAGAGGCCGGGGCACCAAACAGTTAACTGCACTGGGGCTGGTTAGAAATTTGCTACGAGCTTTATTCTGATTGGTGTACAAGGCTCTGCATTGGAATCCTGTTTAACAGAATAGCAGGGAGAAAGAGTGAGTGTATGTGTGTATATATGTGTGTGTGTGTGTGTGTGTGTGTGAGAGAGAGAGAGAGAGAGAGAGAGAGAGAGGGAGAGTTGGCATGGCAACACAGTTACTCTTGAAGCAAACCACAGAAACAAATAAGGTTTCAGCTCTGTGAAAATATGTGTGCAAATTCATACGCTGGATGTACGCAGAGCTGATTGTACAATGCATGCTTATTCACATTCTGTTACACATACACCTTGTTCTTTGCAATCAAATGCTAAACAGATCAAATATGTGTTTGTGTGTGTGTGCATGTGTGTGTGTGTGTGTGTGTGTGTGTGTGTATGTGTATGTGCATCCTCTGATTACAAGTGTAGTGAAACAGGCAGCTGCAGCTGTAGCCGCCATAAACATAAAGATAAAGCAATTGCGTGAACAGATTTCTTAGGGATTGAAAAACATCACTCCTCGTGCTCCAGGAGTCACTGGTGCCTCCGGCTCGAAAAATAGATGCAGATCCTTTGAATAGAACAGCTCAAAGAGGCTGGTATAACATTGTCTGAGCGACTCTGGTTAATTCCTTGAATTAAGTCAAGGGGGGGGAATTTATTGCTCCTGCTCTGGGTACAATGTGTTTGGAATGAGTTTTTTTTTTACCTTCTGATTGCAAACGTTTTTCACCTGGCTGGAATAGTAATGAGGATCTTACCCTCTGAGAGGCAGAAAAGCAATTATAAGAAAAGGGATTAATTAGCTATGATATTTACATGCAGTTATTATGACTTGTTTGGTCAGAGAGCAGATCTCCACCTTGCAAGCACAAACCTTTGTTTAACTGTGAGATTAAGACAAGGGTGTAACTGGCCCTTTGTTTGCTTGCATCTCAAGATCAAGGCTGGAGAAGAGTAATTATGCAGCAGACACTCTTGACCTGAATTTGTTATCGTGATGAGGAACTTTTATTGCGTCTTTAATGTCTGACGGCAGTCTTGAATAAAAGGCGAGAATTAAAGTTTGACTTGGATTTGGCAAACAGGTGCCTTAAAGACACAGAAACTTCAGTTTGTGACCATTAGGGCTGGAAGTATCAAGCGATGTCCTCAGCTTGTTCAACATCATACAATATTCATGAAGCTCAACACTTAATCCCAGCCTGTTCTTTTAATGGATGCAGATACCCTGTGGTAGCAGACGGCTTGTTTCTCTGGCTATCCTGGCGACAGCATCAGACTATTTACAGCCTTCTGAGATCTACACACACATGGGCAGACGCGTACACATGCACACACTCCCCATGCAGGCCGTTGCCATGGATATATCAAAGCCGAGACTGCGAACTTTGATCAATTATTAACAGTGATAGAGTGAGACAGTGGAGATACAGAGAAATGGTGAAACAAGGTGCTTCCCTCACTTCCGCCCTTTATTTTAATCAGCTGTGACACAATTTCCCATCCACTGTGGCACAACCAGTATTCATTACTGGTCCTCATGTATGTCCGTTGGAATATAAGCATGGCGTTGGGTGCCAGATGTAATTATGAGGAAATTAGGAGATATAGTTGTGCTTCCTTTGAGATTCAACACAGACTAGCCCCCAGGCCCATATCTTATCCCCTCTTCACAACTCTTTTTTATTATTCAATCTGGAGTGTATTTACAGTGTGTATTATGACAAGCCGGTGTCCTCTCCCATTATTCCCAGCCCCGGGAACCTTCAGCGTCTGTCAGAGGTTCTCGCTGGCCGGGTTTGACTGATTGGAAATCCTACATCGGCATGTTAATGTCGGCACTGATATTAGCTAGGGGAATTTCAGCACCAAGGGCAGTGACAGAAGTGCTGGTGCTTTGTCATGTATGTGTGTGTGTAACTGTATGAGTGTACTTTTATGGCTATGTACACACACTTGCACTAATCTGTGTGTGTGTGTGTGTGTGTGTTTGTCACACAGTAAATGTGAATGTGTACGTGAAGGGCATCGGGCCGTCAATCCGGGTGCTCTCATGAGCCAAGGAGAGCTAGGAATGAAAGTGGAAATGGTGATGACCCCAGAGGGCTGTAGAAGGCAGACCTCCAAGAATAGCAGAGATTCCTGTGCCTTTATTGCATACCTGCCAACACCCCTGTTTTCTCTGTCTATTTTTTTTTCATAAGGGAGACTGTGTGCTTTTACGCCTCTTACAGTGCCGTGTTCCCATTTTGTTACCAAAGGTTTCATTTCTTACGTTCATAGGAACACTGAATGATTGAAAGGTTCAAGTATAGTATCTGATGCCATTTTGCAGTTGCATTCAAGAATAGACCCCCTTCATTATACACCTTTACAGCCGGTTAACCTTTTCTTATTAACTCTACTGTGGAACGTGGAATAAGCATCTGTTAGCGGTGGAACTGCTAGACTTATTCCTTGAAAAAGACTAAAGTCAAGCACAAACCTTTCCTTCTCTATTTACTCTTAATTTAATGATGGAGGTTTTTGATATAAGAATTTCATCTTTATTTTAGCAGCATATTCCATAGTCTGGTAAATTTCACGCATTGCTCTCAGAGATCAAAAGGACCCTCCATGGGATGATTAAGGCATTTTTGAGCTTTTTTAAGCGATGTTTGTCCACTGTGATTGGGTTTGCCATCCAATAAAAATGTTTTTCTCACTAATACTTACCATTATATTTTTCCCAGCAAACATTCGACTATAAGTCTTGTTTTTTTAATTTAAGCTCTGCAGCCAAGCTTGCTGTTGCAACTATATTTAAACTTTGCATTCTGCACTGCTGCTGGCTTTGATCCATTTCAAAATATATAATATATTTTGACTAAACAAGTTAGGGGATAATAGCTCCTTGCCTTGGTTTGAATGCTTAAACAACCCCTACAAGGTCAGAATCTGCACTTTTTAATTTAGATCTGTTTTCAACACATTATGAGCAGCGAGTAATTTGGAAAACTTATTAAAACAAGCTGCTAATAAAAGCTGTGCTGTTCGATGGTAATGATAGATTGATTAAACAATTCAAAGATAATCAGCGTAGGCAATGAATTACCACTCATCAGGGTACAGTTAAAACGCTGTAATGCCAGAAAGCTAACAAGCTTCTTCTCAGTGTGCAGTCAGCTGACAGACACGCTGACAAAGAACACAAATAACCTTCAGGAAAGACAATGTTTAAAAAAGGTCTGTGTGTCAATCTGCATCTCCCTCACACAAATGTAACACAGCAATTCGTTTTATGAGGAACAGGCAACCGTGTGCTGTGGATGCTCAACAGGCTGAAGGTTTGTAGCCAGCTGAACGCTGCAGCTGCTGATTTTAACCTGAAATGCCAAAGATGAGGAAGTGATCTGTGAAATCAGCTGGTGTAGTGATTGATTGGGAGGAAAACCTGCAGCCTCTCGGCCCTGCATTGCACAAGGTTGCCTGTTCCTTTATAACATCAATATTGTGAAGCTGCTTTCCCAGTCAGTGATAATGCTGTTAACCAAGTGAACTGAGGACAGTCAGCGGTGCAGGGAAATGGACTCAGTCAGTGATTTTACTGCACTCATGAACTCTAATTAGTTATAGTAATCAGCTTAGGGCAATATTTTGATGACAAGTAAATAGGATCTCTGTACAGATTTATTTTGTTGTTGGTCAGTGAGTTCAAAGACGTAAAAGCCAGCTTTCTAACTGCTTCCTCTCCTTGCTGTGGTGATCTAGCAGCAGGAAGGAGACTGACTGTTCTTCTTCAAGACCATTGTAAATGATAAGTGTTAAGATATTTCAGTACAACAGCGTACTGCTGAAGGACTTAAATTAAAGCTGACCAAAGATACCATTCTCGGTGAAAGATGAAACTGCCATATTTTACAGCCACCTCCAAGCCTATCAGGAGTGTCTGATAATAAAAAGTGAGGTAGCACTTCAGATGCAGCTCCACTAATCACCACTAGATACTGGATCCAAATAATAATCCGATTCCCAATTAAAATAAATACTTTTTTGTATCATTATGCCTTGGTTACCTGTCCCCCCTTAATTCTATGCAGGCTCCACTCTGTAACCCAAATTTGGTGCCAATTAATGCCATTTTCTTTGGAACAAACGTGTCAACATGGCTTCAACGATAAACCGAACTCTAGGCTTAAAATTGTCTGTACAGAAAATGTACAGATGGATGGACCAAATGTGTTATGCTGGTTGTAATGGCCTTAGTTTGAAAGTTAATGTGTGCTTGTTAGAGCCAATTAGGTCAGATAGCAGCAGTGCACAAGGTGATGCAAAATGATGCACTTTTATATCACTGTACTGTCCGAAGCCCCTGAGCAGTGAAAAACCTAAAGGGGATGCCAAGAAAGTTTAATACAAAAACGGACACGGGTTTGACTCACTGTTAAAGCTGTGCTCTGCACATCTCACACTATTTTTTCCCTGTTTCCTGCTTCATTGGAACCTGTGCATTAGACGGTACAGATGGCGTGACCTTGGTTTTCTACAGTCTACAGTGATGACATGCACAGTTTGAAGAGGGCATGTCCTGAAGGTCTTTATGTGTCCCAGCAAACCAAAGGGTCAGAAAGTTTATTTCTTTTCTTTGTTTGAGACTAATAAAGAAAACCATATACGTGCATTTATAAGTGAGAACATCAGCGCTCAGTGCTCTGCTTTAATAGGGTCCAGACTGAATTATCTAAGTACATGTAAACATCCTGACTTTTTCAGCAATGACATGACACCACTATAATTCCACCCAATCTAGAGTTAATGGAAAACACATCAATCAATAAGAAGCCCGGCTACTCCACGTATTCCTGGGTCTTGAGTGGTGATTACCTTTTCAGAAAAATCACAGGGCTGCCTCAAAGAGACAATTCAGCCGTTGAGACAAACACCCCAATTAGGAGCCATATTTGGCCGATGCCATCATCGGAGTCAGTACGATTGTTTGTGACACTCATCTGTGTGTGTGTGTGTGTGTGTGTGTGTGTGTGTGTGTGTGTGTGTGTGTGTGTGTGTGTGTGTTTTGTTTGAATGTGCATGTCTGTACTTGTGTTTATGAGCCATGTCTCCTCTTTCATGCTGAATCATTAGATGTGTCAGGCCAGTTTATCTGTGACTCTGATGAGCAGTGCAGCAGTGACAGCCTGTTGGTAATCTGGCTGACAGAGCAGTGATGGATCATTCCAGCCACACTCTCACCACCTAGACATTCTGTAAATGACTTTATTGGAGGCTTGTAATGACTTGTGATGGCTGCTGTTGTGGTCATCAAGCTCCCTTTTTGGTTTCTGGCTTTCTTTCTGTTTTTATGTCTTGATCTGTGGACATGTGGTGTTTTGATGACACACGCTGGCTGTGTGGACGTGAACTTTATGCAGATTATACGTTTTCTTCTATTCTTCCAGCTTGTCACATTTGCATCTGCTTGTTTGCTGCTCCCTGCTACTTTTGTGGCATTTTCCTTTATTTTATCTTGACCTTGTCTCTTTTGTTTTTTTCCATTTCCCTGAGTTGTCCTTCTATTTCTCCTACTTGTCTTTTCTCTTCACATTTGCATTGACCTTTTTGTCGCTCCTTGCTACTTCCATGTCATTTCCCTTTACTTAATCTACTCTCTTCTGTTTTCTGTTTCTGTCTACAATTTTTTATTTGTATCTTCCCTTTCCCATTTCCCACCCATCTGTCTCCCCGAGTCTTATCTCTTCCATTTTCTCCCCGAGATTCCTCCATGTCTGTCTCTCGCTCCATTTCTCTTTATCTCAGTCCCTTCAATTCATTTATTTTGCTTATTATTGAGCCACCCATCCATCTAGTCATCTGTCTGTCCTTTTAAACACTTTCTCATTTTCTCCTTCCAGTGTGACCCAGGTGAGGCCACCAAGTTGCTGTATGACCTTCTGTACACCGAGCCCATCAAGATTGTCCTGATGCCCGGCTGCAGCGGCGTCTCGACGCTAGTGGCTGAAGCTGCTCGCATGTGGAACCTCATAGTGGTGGGTGTCTCTTACAGTTTATACCCAAGTACACACCTTCAGGACATGCTTCAGTCTCCAGTCATTTCAACCCATAGGTTTTCATATTAGTTAAGGGGAGGCTCAATATATCAATATCTCTGATGTCCATCACAAATTAATGCCCATAGAAATCATACACAAAGATTCTCTCTATAACTTTATAACTCCACAACTTAACTAATCATCAAGTTTTCTTTAATATCAAAGGAATCCAGTGATAGTTGTTTGTACAGCCATGGGCACATTGCAAGCTGGAATTTCTAATAGCTAATTCAGCATTCTGTTAATGGTGCCGATTTGGAAAAATGTACACAAAAACAGGCAAAATAGATAGTTTTGGTGATATGGGTTCAGATCTTGAGATATCACTGTCTACCACAACCCCAAAAGAGTAGAGGTGAAGGGAATAGTGTTTGTGAGATTCACAGCATTGAGAAAAGACATTTAAAAATTCAACAACATCTCTTTCCAGTGTCCCTGTTCCTCTGCAAAATCCACAGAACACACTGTCACAGGGGTCGTTTCTTCAGTAGAAACTTTCTTCAATGGCAAGAGTTCACAGCAAGCACTGTGGATTTACCTCCACTGTATTTCAAAGTCAGAAATCCCAGACAAAAATAATAGAGATAAAAAATTATTTGGGGGGATTCCTTAGTCCAAAGTAACTCAGTAACTACACTGATCCTCTGAGGGGAACAAGAGCTCGATATCATACAAACAGCAAAGAAGACAGTGTTGCCTCTTGTCCCATGTCTTTGTCTCTGTTGGACTTTTGTTCTGGACTACCATGGTGAGGGATATGAGCTGATGAGAAACCTTGATACTGACACCAAAATCTTCAGCTCTGTTTTTGCTGGAAGACTATTGGACCCCTGTTAACTGCAAAGAATGTAAAACCTACTGCAGATGCTCTTTACATTCACCTAAATTATGATCTTTTGTATATGCAGTTATTGCACTAAGTTCCCAAAATCAATGCTGTAGTTCACTGATCTTAAAATAATTCACAATGTGATGAGACTTTACGAGGTTTCACAATACTGTATTGACAGCTGCAGTATAGCAGAGGACAAAATACATAGTTTGACCTCACATACTGTATGGTAATACATTTATTACTTATTATTTTTCAACTGTAAATTCATGTTAGATCTATAAATCAGCAAGAGATCTGATATTGTCCTCTGCTGCTGTTTTTTATGCTTTCATCAGTCAGCTTATTTTGTTTTTCTCATTCTCTGCCTTCTCTTGATCTGCCTCTCTGTCACTCACAGCGCCCTGCTTATTAGCTTTGTCCTGTAATTGAAGTTTCATCCAGAGATTAGTCATCAAGAACAATCAGTTCTAGTGGTTGGCATCTGCCCCTCTTTCTCGTTTCTGGTCTTTCTCTCTTTGTCACCCTTTCTTTCCTCATCATTAAAAACTGTTTTCCACTTTTTGACTATGCCTTCCTCTTTTCTCTATCTGTTGTCACTGCCTGGAGCTGGTCTGCTCTGTTTCAGCCTTTTTTTCCCCTTTCTTCCTTCCTTCCTTCCTTCCTTCCCTCTTTCAATCTTTACCGTCTTTCTCTCCCACTCTTCATTTCCGCCTCGCTCCCTCAACTCGAGCAGTCGATTCTCCCCACTCACAAAGGGATCTGTCTCTCTTTACTACACGCCACCACTGGCACAACCTCCTAACCGCCACACTCAATTATTTCTGTATGCGTTCTGCCTGCAGGAGCCTCCTCGCATGTCAAGCAGCCTCATCAGAGTGCCGGGGAGGCAAAAGCAACCTCCATTTCTGGACGCTGATCAAGGAGGGGCTCTTAATTTGATCCCCCATTTCCTATTTTAAAAAGCACTGTAAGCCATAGTCGGGCATTGATCTGTTACTATAAGGCCACAGGAGAACTGAGAATTGAGAGATATTGTTTGTGGTTTTTGGGACGCCTCGATGTGGAACTTTGCCTGCCTTTTGCAGAGTGCTGCCACATTTGTCTATTTCTGCCACAGCAGCTTTTTGCTCCGTTTTAGTTTTGTCTCTTTTCATGTTGTGTGGTGAAGGTTTATTTCAGTGTTGCTATGGGGAAAAGCTTGCAGTTCTAAGTTTGGTAATTTTCAGATTTTGTGTAACCTCAGTTAAGTCATTACATTCTGTTAGACACAGTGTAAATGAAACTGTTCAGTAAACAGATTGGACAGACTATAAAAATCTTTTCTCACTTAGCTCTAGTGGTATCTAGCCATGTTAGTTTTGTGTGTGTGTGTGTGTGTGTTTGAAATATTGACCTCTGCCTACAACTGAGTTTACAGAATTTATGGCTCCCAGTAGGGCTGAACGATTTATCGTTTTCTGATCGAAACTGCGATTTCAGACAACGCGATCATGTGATCGCCAAAGCTGCGTTTTTTTTTTTTTTTTTTTTTTTTTTTTGCAGTGCTCCTGACTGACCCAGGATCTGCTGTGTAAACTTTTTTACACATACATGCCGACTCCTTACCTGCCGAGCTCACCAATCAGAAGCGGCATGCTGCTCGTGGACAGGTCACGCTAACCAATCAGTATAACCTGCTCCACCTGCTTTCTGAAATGGCTTCAACTAGACCAGAAGCGGAGTTATGGGATTTAATCCCCAAAAAAGCCGCCCCGTTAGCTCAGTTGGTAGAGCACGGGACTCACTTTCTCAAGGTCGTGGGTTTGAAACCTCACTCCGGACGGTACCACCTCCCATGGGCTCACCACCTGTGGGAGGTGATGTAGGACTTCGGTGCATTGTGGACTGGGTGGGAGTCGGTCCCCGCGACCTGAGCTTGGACCCAGATAAGCGGCAGATGGTGACATGACAGCACGTCGAACATTTGGGAGTATTTCGGGTTTGAGGCTGCAGACGTGCACCAGAAACAGGTACTGTGCGAAACCTGTCGCGCTAAAGTTGCGAAAAGTCACTTGAAAAATCACCACAGGCATTTGCATGACGGAAAAGTTTCTGTTGGCATGCAAACTGGTGAATCAAATCGAAAACGCAATATCTGCCAGAAAAGTCGCAATTGGATTTTTTTCCAAAAATCGTTCAGCCCTAGTTCCTGGACAAGGGTATCCTGAAAACTATGGTGATCCCGTGACTTTTCATCTGGCGCCACCATCAAGTTAAAATTTCAGTTTGTCCATCACTGTGGTTTATAACCAAAGACCTGCTAAACTAATGACATTCCCATCAGTCCCGGCTTTAGCTTTTGTTCACTGCCTATAGCAAATGTTAGCATGCTAACGTGCTAAACCGAGATTGTAAGGTGTGTTGATGTTTAGCAGTTAAACGCCAGCATATTAGCATTGTCACTGCGAGCATGTTAGCATGCCGAGGTTAGCATTGAGCTCAAAGCACATTGGTGTCTAGCCTCATGAGCTACTGGTATGGCTGCAGACTCTCAATCTAGTTCAGTAAACAAAATTACATTTCTATTCATGGGATTGATGCTAGTTTGCTGCTGTGTGGTGTGTGTGACTGTTAATGTGGTTTTTAGACAAAAGTTTTTTTTTCTGTCATTTAGCTCCCGTCACACTGCCCACATGTGCTCATTTACATGATACGCTCCTATAGATGTTTCCCATGGGTTGAGGATTTACTTGTGGTTTTGGAGCAGCGTGTGACTGATGCGCATCCAACCCAGGTTATTGCTAGAATTTACAGGTCACCTTATGCAGAGCCTATGTTTGGGATCGCTGCCTATCACTTTCATCACTGAGCATGAGTCGTTCACCAAACCGACTGCTATGGTTTTCCCAGATCTTCCACACCCAGATCATCTGTCACTTTTTGTGTAGCTTCCCGTCCATCGTACTGATGCCTTCGTCTACCTGAGTGTGCCCATAGGGATTTGTTATTATGGGGAGTCCAGATTGTACATGACACTTGACATCTATCATCAAGGCCCCTCTGTTCACCGCTGGGAATGCCCAACGGTGAACGCCCCAGGGCTGGTAAAGGGTATAGGTAATGGGGCTGAGATGAGAGCTGGGGAAGAGGATAGGCTGTATGTAACTGTAATGGTTCCCTGAACGCCAGGCTTCTCATTTTAAAGGAGACCTGTCGAGGATTTTATCTCCAGTTGTCACTGTGAAACTAATTGTTAGAGGAACAGCCTTCTCTCTGTTTCTGTTGGCATTTTCCACCATCCCTCTTCTTCCCTGCTGCTTTGGACACACATCTTAGCCGTCTGTCTCGCCACCTCAAGGGTTTTTTTTTTTTTCTTTTTTTCTGGGAATTGTACCTGAGAATTCGGATTATATAGCTCCAAATGAAAGAAACAGATGATCAACAACAACAATAATAATTAGATCATTTTTAAAATTTGTTTGTAATAGTAGGAAGCGTCATCACAATTTCATGGCAGTGTATGCATGGGAAATCCTGCATGCAGTGTTATATTATGTTTTACTTTTAATTGAAAATACAGAGTTTATTGATACACTTCATAAGCTGGAGGGAAGCTAAAAGGAGGGAGGGAGGGGATGTGGATGAAAATGAGAAAATGAGCACAGGGATTGTCTCTCTGGTTCTCTGTCTTTTTGCTGGCTTTCGTTTCTCTTGTTTGCCGTTTGAACCAGTCGCCATCAAAGAACTCTGTGTACAGAGGAGGAACAAGAGGGTCCTGATTTTAATACAGTTGATTGAAGTGTGTTTACTGATGCCTGGGAGGACCTTCAGAAGTATATTTTTCTCTATTTCCTTCCCCCCAAATGTCTATATCCTTTGCTCCTTTCTGCCCCAGTCACTGTTTTCCCCTTCTTTTTCTCTTTCTTCGTGTTTCCCAGCTGTCCTATGGCTCCAGCTCACCGGCTTTATCCAACCGTCAGCGTTTCCCCACCTTCTTCCGTACGCACCCATCGGCCACCCTCCACAACCCCACCAGGGTGCAGCTCTTCCAGAAGTGGAAGTGGACTCGGATCGCCACCATCCAGCAGACCACCGAAGTCTTTACCTCAGTCAGTAGCTTTAATCTCCTTCATCTCAACTTTACACCATCTTTTTTTTTATCTCCAACTCTTTCCTCTTCTTCCTTTTATCTCTCTCGCTTGTTTTTTTTTTTATCACCCTATCCATGTCCTATCATTTTTTTTGTAAGATGTGGGTGTGGGTTGCCTGATTGCCTGCCTGCCTCTGTATGTTTGTTTATGAGAGCAGTTGTGTGTTCTCAGGCTATGCGATACACCTCCAGGCAATCTCTCCTGGCGATTGATGGAGGATTTTTGAAGTAATTTGTTGGAATATTGGTTGTGAGAAATATTGATCAAGCAATACATCTCTCTGAGGCACAGCGGTCGATACCATGACACTTGGGTTGGTTCCTGTAATGGAGGTTAATGATCCCACTCTCACATTCTTTCCTCTCTCTTCTCACATTCTTCTTTTATTCTTTTCAGTTGCATTCTTTGTCTAAAAATCTTTTCTCTCCCATGCTGCCTTTCTTGTTTATCATACATCTCCACACTGTCCATCCTCCTTCTGACGTTTCTCATATACACTTGAGATTTTTTTGTTTCTTTTTTCCCCCCTTGGACTCTGTTGCTTTTCTTTTCTCTTTCTCTATAATCTCAACCCGTCACCTCTCTCTGTCTCTCTGTTCAGCTGCCTCTCTAACCACTTCCTCTCTTCCTCCTCTCTCCCTGTCTGTCTCCCTCTGTCCTCCCCTTTCATCTTGCAGACTCTGGACGATCTGGAGCAGAGGGTAAAGGAGGCAGGCATCGAGATCAGTGTTCGCCAGAGTTTCCTCACCGACCCTGCTGTCGCTGTCAAGAACCTCAAGGTGCTTTGATTAAAAATTCACCTCAGCTGCTGGTCGTCTCTCTCTCTCTCCCCCTCTCCTTCCTCCTTTGGCTCACAGCTGCACACGATACCATTAGCATAGAGGTGATTTGATAGAGGAAATTAATGCGCCATGCTAATTAGCAACTCCTGAACAGCAGTACGTGCCGTCCTGCGAAGCAGCAGGAACTTTGGAAAGCTGCACTGCCACATCAAGCTGTGCTGTTGTGAAGTTATATTGTTGCTGCTGATGTAACTAAGCAATGCTTTGTTTTGGTTTCATGTTTTGACGCAGCGCCAGGATGCAAGGATCATTGTGGGTCTCTTTTATGAAACTGAAGCCAGGAAGGTGTTTTGTGAGGTTAGTACCTTTTCCCTCTCGATTGATCCCAGTAGGCTGAACCTGACTCGGCATTAGCAGAAATTGAGCCCCTGCATTAGCAGAAATAATTAGCTGCTTGAATGTCTGAATGAGTTTCCTTGTTTGGCAGTGATACAACATGCTCAACACATCTAATTCTCCTCATGCTTATTTATCATTCTCGCCCTCCCTTCATCCACCGTCTGTATCTGCCTCCCTCTCTGCTGCAGGTGTTCAAGGAAAAGCTCTATGGGAAGAAGTATGTGTGGTTCCTGATAGGCTGGTACGCAGACAACTGGTTCAAGATCAAAGACCCAGCTATCAACTGTACGGTGGAGAACATGACTGAGGCTGTGGAGGGACACGTGACCACTGAGATCGTCATGCTGAATCCTGAGACTGTCCGCGGCGTCTCCAATATGGTGGGAACACATAAAACACTGTATCATCTCATCCTCTTTCCCATTACTGTAATAATTATATTAAAGAGATATTAAATAATCTCTGATGCTAATTAGTGACAAGCAACTGCAACATGACCAGCTTGGAACAAGAGCTTCTGGTGTACAATTTACTACTAATAAATCACATTTATGTTATGGAGTGAAATGAGTGAGAGGTGCATCATAATGCAAAAATCCTTAAGGCACTTAGGTCCAAGTGCTTCTAATGAAGTATACACACAGAACTTCACAGATATAACATACAATAAAAACTGAGGACAAATCAACACAGGAAGTAAAAATAATTGGAAAAGAACATATTGCACAAATCCATCATGAAATGCAGTACTTCAAACAATAGTAAACTCCTTTAACTGATTTTAAGTGAAAAACATTCAGATACTCGGAAAAGGAACAGCTTGTTTTACACCAGTTTCACCTGTATTTTATGTCTCCGTACACCCAAAAAGTGTGATGCTGATTATGTACCAGAGTCTAGTAAGAGAAAAAAAAAACACAATCAACCATAACATATATAGAGTTTCCCAACTTTCCTGACTTCTGACTTTTCCTGTAGTGCCAGTATGAAGTTGACATTTTGGTTTTTAGTAAAATATCTCAACAACAATTGTATGTATAGTCTTGACATTTGATATCGACTTTCATGGTCCCCCCACAGGATCAGAATTGCAACAACTTTAAGATTTTCCATACAGTGGCATCGTGAGGTGAAAATCTAAATTTGTGCAATTTGTATTTGGGTTTATAAGCTGCAAAACTAATGACATTCCCATCACTTCCAGTGGCACTTCTGATTAGTGCTAACTGGCGAAAAAATTTTTTCTAAATTGCTTAAATAAGATGGTGAACATGGTAAACAATATACTTGGCAAATGAAAAGCATGTTGGCATTGTCATCGTGATCTAAATGCTAACAGTAGCATGTTAACATGCAACCAGTTGTGCAGTCTGTGCTGATTCCCTATAAACAGCCAATGCACCGAGTGAACAGACATTAAAGTTAGCTAGCAACATACACACCAGCTGTGTGTATAGCAGTGTGCTTGTGGTTGTGCTCAGAAACAGAATCTCCAGTACTTTCTTTTAATTCCCTCCAGTCTCTCTCTTTCACCTTCTTGTCTTTATACAGCATGTTCATCAGGCAGGTTTGCAGTTTTTTGGACCACATTTAAACATTTTTATTGTGTTTGTACATCATTTTGAATTTGCATATAACTGTATCTTTCCATTGACTTTGTGTGCAACTGTGCTGCATCTAAAATCCACTTCACATACTGTCTCAATGCACATTAGTCTTCTTTAATAAGCAAATTAAACGCTGACCGATTCCTAGATTTCGCAGAAATAAAAACAAATAATACTGAGCCCTGAAATGTTGCAAAATCCTCCAATTTTTAGATCCTTTCTAAATTGCTAGCGATTTAAATTGCTAGTGTTTCTATATAGCGTTTTCCAATGATCCCTTATCAATCAATCATATAGTATTGTACTGTCTTCCTTCTTGCCATTAATGTAGTTTGAGCTCTTTGTCTGTTCATCCCAATATGCTTAATGCTACGTTTTTTTTAACTATTCAGCTCTTCTTATCTGTATCAATAACTACTGTCTTCTGCCATGTATGTGAAATGGATTGATCCTCCTGAGACAGTTTTTTCCTACAAAGACCAGACACTAAGTGTTTAGTGTCATAGCTTCACTGAGCTGCGTATGTCCTTAATCAATGTTATGCTTCTTAAACTTCTGACACAGGACAGAATAATAATTATTTGTTCATGGGAGAATGCCATGGATTATTTATTTAAATTATCAGTGTTGTACTGTTTTTGAATGTCTTCCTTTATAATTTGGCAGACCCACGTTCTCAGGCACTAGTCGTCTCCGCTTCTCTTTCACCCATTTCACCTTCTCTAATCCTCTTAAACGGTGTCTTCCCCTCTCTGTCTCTCCCATTGTCTGACCTTCTCTGACTCTGCTGGTCTGTTGTGGATCATCCTTTCACTCTTCTTGTTTACCCACCTCTCCTTTCCCTTCTCTTTTAACATTTCCTCATCCCCCACCTTTTACCTACCCCTCCTTCCCTCCTTCCCTCCTTTCCTCTCTCGCACTTCATCAGCAGCTGTTGTTTATATTCATACAGCACCTGCCACTACCTGCTGATTTAGCTGTTGACGTGCTGCTCAACGGGTGATAAGAATTACAGCCACAACTCCTGCACATACCCAATCTATTCAAATTCAATTTCCAAGTTTGAAATTGGCATATTTCTTCTAGATAGAGGACTCAGATGAAACTAGCGTGCCAATACTGCGGGGTCTGCAATAGCACATTGTCAGCTAGTTTTCGGTAGATAGTGGCAGATTTAAATGCCAAATGCCAAGGTGGAATTTCAATGAGATGAATTTGACATAGCTGAACTGGAGGTGTGTAGGTCTAATTGGTCTCAGAGAATCCACAGGGACACCTTGATGATTTGTAGCAATAATCTCCCGTTGTACATTTATTCCTGCTTTCAGTGGGAGATAATGTCTATTGGTTTTTAATTATAAAAACTGTTGTAAACAACCTGATTTTATACTTTGGTATATTGTTCATCTTATCTCTGGAATGAGATGTCCTAATCCTGCAGTTTTTAATGATTTAATCAGAACTTAATTCACAGACTCTTTTGTGGACGCTTGTTTGGCTTCTTTGTGGTTCTGTTTAGAATTTCCTTTTTTATTTTGTAGTTATGCTCCTTGTTTATCTGTTGTGGTGTTACTTTCTGTCTTTGTGGGGTTTTTCCCCCCTCTGTTGTGATTGTCTGCCCCGCCTTGATCTGTTTCACCTTTTCCCAATTACCTCTTGTGTATTTAAGCCTCTGTGTTTTTCTGTCTCACGGTCAGTTTGTCTGCGTATGCTCCTGTGTTCTAATGGATTTACTTCCTTTGCTGTTTTTTTTTTCTACGTGTGAGAGTTCCTGAGTTTCTTTTGACTTTTGTTTCTGTCTTTTTTCGAACAACTTCCTTAGTTTCCTTTAAGTTTGTAGTTTCTCGAGTTATTGTTCTCTATTTGGATGTGTTTTGGTTTCCTGAGTTCTTGTTCCTGGCTGTATGGACTAGTTTCCATTTGCCTGTAAGCCAGTTATTTTTGTCACTGATATATTGTCATTAATCCACCTGCCTGAGTATCTGCATTTGGGTCCTCTTCCCTTCTTCTTGGCCACCCTATAAAAGAAACAGAGCACCCTAGTTTTGCTAATTTGCTAAAATTGTGTCAACATCTGCAAAGAGATACTTGAAATATTCAGATCAATCCCATGTATGTGTGTACATAGTTATGAAGCTCCATCTTTACACAAAGTGTAGATAGGGCCACACTGGGTGGTTTTACAGGGAGTTCAAGCAGTTACTGCTCCGGGCTATGAAATAGCACAGCACATGATTCCTGTAAAACCACAGCTTTTTGGTGTCAGTCTTCTCACCTGACTCTTGGAAGAAAAGCAAATGAATATATTCTGTAAGATATCAAATCATTCCTTTAGAACTGTCTCACTGCAGCAGATAGCACATCTCTAATGCCAAATGGCTCTTCAGTTTACCTGAACATTTATTCAGTATAGTTTTATTCAGTATAGTTCTAATAGCATACTGTTTACATGGGGTCAATTGAGTGGTCCAAGTGCCCCTCTGTTCGGCTCATTTACCACTCAGTAGCTCCTCAGGCGGGGCCAAGTGCCCTCGAGTCTGCCCAAGAACTCCTGTGGCCCAAGTTCCCCTTTGGTTGCGACAAATGCTAATCTGGTTTGACCTTGAGAGAAAAGTTAATCCTAACTTTGCATTTAGAAATAGTGACATATGGATGTTTGAAATGCACCATTCTCATGGCGCCACTGAATGGGTGGGCAGACTGTTGCTGATTCATACAGTCCAAATGAAGAACAAAGGTCAGTTATGGGGATCCGAGGGTTGAAATTCCTTCTGATAAAAACTGCTTCTCCTTCACTGTCTCTTTACCACTGTTTAAGTTAACAGACAAATGAATGCATCTTTGGACCAGGGACTGCTCTTTGATGTCCTTTCTGTCTTGTTTCTTTTAGACATCGCAGGAGTTTCTTGTTGCCTTGATGTCTCGCCTGGGAGGAAAGAACCCAGAGGAGACCGGCGGGTTTCAGGAGGCTCCTCTTGCCTACGACGCAGTGTGGGCTCTGGCCCTTGCCCTCAATAAGACTGTCGCGCCACTGAAGGCCAGGGGCCGACGTCTGGAGGACTTCAATTATAACAACCACGACATCACCTCCGAGATCTACAGGGCCCTCAACACAAGCTCCTTTGAAGGTGTTTCGGTAAGTGCAGAGGATGAGAAAATGGATGGGAAAACAAGCACAGGTAATAAAAACAACTCTGTAGGCACATTTGTTTTAAATCTCTGTACAAATGGGAAAAAAAGTGATATCACAGAGTCATTGATGTAGAAGTTAACTAAATTTTTCAGAAGTGTATAAATCTTTCTGATAGTTACATAATATTTAATGTTTTGAGATAAAAAAAAAAAAACCTAAAGCGAGCACACATAAAATGCCAGTAAGAATACCTCACTTCACAAACGTGAAGACTGTGGAACATTAATGTTTAGCTGGATTTACCTCCTCTGGGGCTCCAGGACAAAAATTTCTTCTTGGGGCCCCACTGACATCAACAAATCTGATAACTGAGTAATTGCCCGTGGGCAGTTTGCCTGGTTGGTAATCCAGCCCGGCCATTTGCCTTCTCATCCAAATATAAATGGCTAACTTGTCCGATTGTCTGACTGCTCGTGTTTCTTGCCCTATTTAAAGCATTTTTAGTGATGCCACCACGTTCCATGACCTCAGCTTTTAACCTGATCAGTACAGTTTTGCTGGCTGTGTCCCCATATTTAGCATATACAGATGAAAGTAGCCTCAGTTTTCGCGTCTAAGAAATCAAATAAGTAGATTTATCAAAATGTCAAACTATTGAACCATTCCTTTAAGGATGGAGATAAAAAATTGCAGGAAAACTGAATTCCTCCCGTCTGTGTCTCAGGGCCAGGTGGTGTTTGACGCCCAGGGTTCCAGGATGGCAATGACTCTCATCGAACAACTGCAAGGTAAACATTCCCACACTGTCCCCCAAAGATGTTGAATTGCAGAATCTGGTCTTAACAGTAAATGTCAGTCGTTCATTAAAAAGAATCATTACTGACTGTATTCGTCATGTATCGATGGTTACTCTCGGCTCATTTCAGAGCGAAGCCTCTTTCCTAGGGAGGGTTTTGCGGCCTTCACAGCGATTGATCTCAACGTGCTATAATTGCGTATGTGATGGGACTTGATGCAGGAGTGTGTTGACTCAAGGCTTCGCTTTAATTGGGCACAAGCCTGCGTTTTAAACTGTTTCTGGAAATGGCATCCTTTTTGTCACCAGTGACTTAACGAGTTTCCCCGCATAAGATGAGGTTGAGGATTATTTTCTACCTCTGTTCTCTTTGGCGTCCTAAAGGATGAGAATTTATAATCCTGCCCCTTTCCCCTCGCATTCTGTCTCATATTTCCTGTTGTGGTGTCGAGGTAATTTGACATCCACAATGAGACGACCTGACTTGAATCCTTGAATCACTGTGGGACCTCATCAGTATTCCTGGTCAAGACTGCCACATAAGCTCCTTTTTTTTTTTCCTCTTCCTTTTCTCCTTCTTCTCCCCTTGGTACTTCTTTGTTTGTCCTTCTTTATGCACCTTTTCATCTCTCATTTCTTTTATCTGTTCATTGTGTTTTTTTTTGTTTTTTTTTAAGTAGTCACACATTCCATTAATATGAAAGCACAGAAATCACAGAAAAATAGCTAAATTGTGTTAGTATGAATGTAAATGTTTATCTGCTCTGTCGAGTTTTGTTGTATTGTTTGAAATCACAATCGCCCACAAAAAAACTGGGACGAATTGAATTATACAAGCAATACTAATTAAAGTGCATCTCCCTTTTTTCTCTCTCTTTCTTTCGCAAACATGCAGGAGGTAGTTACAAGAAGATTGGTTACTATGACAGCTCTCAGAAGAACCTCTCCTGGTTTGGAAACGATGTTTGGATAGGTAAGATGGAGTTCATGACACTGTCTTGGCTCAGCTTCCTGTGTCTGTATTTGTCCTGTCTGCCATGCTGTGACTCAGCAGGGTCACATCTTTGTGCTTTGACATTAGACCTCCTCTGTGTGGCTTAATTTAGCCTTTCTTACTGTCTTAATGATATGTAATCATGCCGGATTTTCTCTAACCACTAGTTTAGGTGAAGCTAGCTATTTGGATGCTGACGCTCGCCCCAAAATGAGCTTCCTGTACACTCACTGTCCGACTTGTGTTAAAATGTCGGCGTGGAAAATGCACAGTAATCAAACAGGGCAGCAGCTAAGTTTGACTGCATAACCCAGGGGTTTTAAAAGCCTGACACTGGCCACCCCCTCCTCCTCCCTCAGCGAATTAGCTGCAACTTGGCTACAACTTGAACTGGAATGTAAGGCGCATCCTTTTTTTTTTATGATTTCTAAGTGGATTCATGGGTATTTAATCGCAATGGACATTGGAAATAATGTCCATATCGTCTGAAAGTGTGAGTCAGACACAGAATCTACAAATGTGTTTCATGTCTGCGTGTTAAGATTCGACTGTGTTATGACTCTGAGAAGGAGTGTGAGTTTGAAGCAAATTGTTCTGCTCCCCCTCTGACGGGCGCTAAGGGTTTTAAAGTATCTTAATGGCCTCCATAAGCTGTGTATCACAGCCTGTGCTGCAGCTCCAACTGCTGACTATGTTGATATGCGGGATAAATCAACAGGCCAAACTACAAAACAGTGACTTGCTGTTGTTTTTACTGACATGGACCCTTCCCTATTACCTCCCGCAGTATCTGTGCTTCACATCTCTCCCCCCAGGCCTCATTATGTGAAAGCCTCTGGGCTAACCCTACCAGCTAAGCCAAGAGTTTGATTTTACATCATTCTGCTAAATGAAGAAGATTGAGCTCACGTCACACAAACCACAACTTACACTCTAACTCCTGCTGCCCATATTCTAGTTTGCTGTGAAAACCTATTACTGTTGATTTACCTCAGGCACCAAGACCAATTCTGTGGTTGTTTACTGGCCCATACCTCCCTGGAGGGGTGACATACTTGTGCGTGGACAGAGTGTGCCACTAATCAATCCTGCATGCCGCGGTGGTCCGTAGAGAGACGCTTTTTTTTTTAGGCATTTAAGGAAATTATCTGTTGCCAAGGTTTGACTAAACCCAGAAGAGGTAGAAATTCCAGGTCAGCATGGCCGGCGAGGGACAGGTGACCTGTATGCATGTAGGCGACATGTCCTTCACCAAGTTGGCTGCCAGCTCTTTAGATTGGCTCGTTGCAATGTGACAGGCTCGTGTTAGCCTAGTTAAAACCTGCTGAGTTGAAAATGACTTGCCCTCCAATGTGGCAGAGGTGAGTTTTATTTACTGTTTCATCGCCTTTCTCCACAGGAGCTTGAGTTTGTTTTATGTTTTTTGTTTTCTACTGTTTACCAAACAAAGAGATATCCATCTGACATATACGTGTTTAGAGGAAATGAGTAATTTCCTGCTCTCTGGAGCTGACTCACTTTGGGGAAGTTTTTTTTTTTTAATGGGGAGGGGTGGGGGGGTTCTTGGGGGGTGGAGTACATACTGGGGTTTTCAACTTAACCCCTCCGCTGTTTTCCTGTGTGTTTACCAAGCGCCTCCATGCCTCTCACTCTCTTCACAGTCGCTCTTAACAACCACTTCAGCTCAGCTCTTCTTCTAATCGCTGTGGCAACTGTTATAGAGCTTGGTCTCCATGGCAACACCCTGTCCTGATTCCTTGATCAAGGACGGAGGAGGGTTTAAATGGTGCAAACGCATTGACTGAATGGACAGTTGACACATGCATACACACACATGCACACACAGCAGTAGCTTTACTACTATTCCATATTGTACATTCATTCATTCATATATACAGTCTTTTGTGTTTATTTTGTACAGTCCTTTATGCATTGTATAATAATAACAATAACTTTATTTTTATAGCACATTTCAGACATACAGTGCAACTCAAAGTGCTTTACATTAAATTGTATATAACAACATTTGAATAAATATAAACAAATGTGTTAAACGGTGGCAACTAAAACACTGAAATAATACAATTAAACTGGCTGGAACAATAAGAATGAGATTTAAGACGCGATAAAATTCTAAGAATTTTTTGGTCAGATTCAGTAAAAGCAAGGATACAGGCCTCATAAAAGCAAGACTAAAAACATGAGACTTGTAAAAGAGGAATGGAGTCGGCCTCACGTTGGACAGCTTTAAAAAGTCGGAGCAGTAGAACCAGGGGTATCATCTTTTTTATTCCGTGCATTCTTCTTTTTTGCCAAAGCCTTGGGGCATACATTACCCACAATACAGTTCGAACCACTGACTCTCAGATTTTGGTGTTATATGTTAGTAGTAGCTAATGTAGCCTGGACCCTCTAGGCTCAAGCAGAGATGAGAAGTGGGCTACGGAGGTCTCGTAAGCTCACTTCTTCGCGACTCCACACCTCCAGATTTTTTATTTTTATGTTCAAATGTGGTCTTCAGACCCGGCCTGCACTTTGGCACAGTTCTCTCTGGATCCATAAAAGACTAAATACAACTTCTCTGACGTATGAAGTAGTACTATCTCAGATCTGTAAACAGACTTTAAAATCTGCGGAATTCCCCTTTAAGGGATTAGTCAGAAGTTGCATGTTGGGTGTACCACACTGAGTATATATATAAACAGTTTTGGTTAATGAGGAAAGGAGACTGCCCCTCCGTACTTCCGTGTCTCAGCTGTTGGTACATTTAATGGTGTAGTGTTCAATGACCTCAGGCAGCAGTTAGGAGTATAGACAGAGGCACAGCTAAGTATGGAGGTGCCATTCAGAGCATGTGAACTAATAATAAAGTATTTATTAAAGTCAAGTAATCCAATGAAAAGACGCTGAAAATGGTGTTCTTGTTAAAACTGGCAGCATATGGCAAATGTTACGCTTGCGCACTCACACATGCATAAACTCAGTTGCACCTTTTAAAACACATTATGTGTCTAGGTCACTGCACATTGGTACGGCTTTTCAACACATCATATGTTGTGTGTGCTGTTCAGACTGCATCCTCTCCTGTAGGTCACATAGCAGATATGCTGTAAATTACACAGATGGAAAACCACTCCATAAACTCTTTTTTTTCTCACAAACAAATGGAAACTCATGCAAGGGAATCTGCAGTTCCTGACAAGTCTTAAAAAACACTGAATTCAGTTTCCACAAAAACCTGAGAAGGTATGAAAAAAATCTTTGATACTTTCTCTTTGCCTGCTGCGGATAGTGATGTTTGTTATAACATGTTTTTGTGTCTGATTGCGGGCCTTTGAGACACTTTTAAATTAAAAGCGAGATGGTTGTGACAGCAGATACTGCATGTAGGGACTGTTCAACCCGTTTCTGTGGAGTTTCAGTCATCACCAGCAGTGTTCATTTTAGTCAAAACTCACATGAATTCATGATTTTTAATTGGCTAATTTTTCCATCTATTTTGTGCTGCCTGTCCATGTCCAGGATACATTTATTTGATAAATTACATCATTAGGATATAATGTTATATACGTCTGGAAAATACTTTAAAAATGTGATATAATAACAAATACTTCTGGGCCATGTTGTTCTCACTGGTTCTCAATCATACTTTTTATCATAAATTTTGTCCAGTGTGATCAAAAAACAGGTTTTAAAATGTTTGCAATTCAACTTGGTGAACTCAGCAGAAACCCTCTGATATTGTCATTCATCAGTCAGATGACACCAGATACACATCGGCTGTGTGATGGCGGTGACACCAATCCAAACAGAGCGTGATGGGCGTCTTGACACCCTGCAACCGTCGAGGGGGCGACACTCTGACACCCTCTGCTGACATCTGACACATCAGCTTCACGCAGTGCTGACACTCCTTCTCTGCTTCCCCTCTGACATGCACACGCACTCTGTCTCCCTCTAATTCTCTCTCACACAGAAACATACCCACAGTAAACACATACTGTAGTGTATGCATGTGTAAATGCTCCCCTGCACTTGCACTCGAGTACAGTCACTCATGCTTACTGTTTAGGTCTACATGTTTATCATGCATGTAGGATATATACAGTCCACACTGGCTTACACAAGAGTGCGTGCGCGCACACACACACACAAATCTGTAGGCAGTCCCAGATTTAGGCAGACAGATAGTCAGAGGCTGTTTAGTGTAAAAAGAGGCTCCCTGTCCATCTGCCCCTCTTTGAACCCTCCTCACTGAGGAATTCTTCTGGTTTAAAGCTACTCAAGCATGAATAATTAGGTAGCACACACACACACACTCACACACAAACTCTTTAAAAACCTAAAGTTCCAACTGTTAATTAAACCTACAGTTATGTAGTTTCCTGCTAAATTACATTAATTACTAAAACTGACATTTAAGTATAAATCATTGGTAACCGCTGATGGTTATTTAACTTCTCTGTGCTGAAGCTGTATCAATATTTCATGGAGGTGGTGGAGAGAGAATAAACTCTGGGCTCTGAGGGCATAAATGCAATTAGTACTTTTATTTAATGCACTAAACAAACAGAATTATAACTACAAGTGCAAAGGCATTTCTTGTTGATTAAAGTTTTGTTCTTCCATGAATTCTGTCATGTAAAATACAGTATAAAGGGCTATTCTCAAATAGAAATAGTTTGAGGGACGCGTTGTCCAGCCCACGTAGGAAATCAGAAGTGTTTATAATTGTTTCGAATGATCAAAGGCAAAGTGAAAACTCAGGCCCCTTCTGAAGAATCACACTGGAACCTTAAAGGTTTCTTAATTAGCAACTGTTCCCACTCGTGTTTTCTGTCAGAAAAGACTGAAACAGTGATGATCTGAATGGGTCAGCCTGGCTTCACGACCCGCCTTCTGACCTTGATTGAAGGTGTGTTAGACACATGGTGAACAGGCGTTTCTTGATGGCAATTTATTTTGGCGATACTGATGTTTAAACAACATTCAGCTGGGCCTTTTTGTTCTCTGCTTACGAGAAATAGAGTGAGCATGAGGAGAAAACTGATACTTAGCTTTATTTGGTGCTTATTGTATCGAATGAAATTCTGTGCAATTCTGTGGTTAAGCACTGATGTGTATCAGACTACAGCTGCATGCTTGCGTCTGTCTAAACAGTGATGGCAAGAAATTGTGTGCAGCAGTTTCTTATCAGTCAGTCAAATGTGCGTCTCAGAAGGCTCAGCGACTCCATCATTGTGAAAAGTTATGAGGAGCTATGGTTTCCACTTAACTCCAGTGATTGGTACTCTAATAATTAGATGCTGATTGCTTATACTTATCATTTTCCATTTGCGAACAAGTTGTGCAGTCATGCAGCCATTTTAAGTCGTTTTAGAGAAGACTAGAAGCTTGTTGGTTCAAACCCAGCACCAGCAGGGTGAACCTGGGTGGGGAAAATGAAACAGCAGCACTTGCCTTTCTCTTCATTACCACCACTGAGATGCCCTTGAGCAAGGTACTTAAACCCCACCTGCTCCAGTGAAACTGCTCAGTGGCAGGCAGACAGGACTTGTGCGTATGTGTGTAACTGTAACTTCTTTACAGAACAATCCAAAGTGGCCACAAAAGTAAAAAATACAGTCCTGAGATGGCTTTTTAAAGTCCAGTCCTCAGCCAACTGTGAAAAGCAATTATTTGGAGCTCCAAGTAAAAGTGATCTGTAGAAGCTTTTATCCCATTAATACAGTGAGATGTGGGATTTGTCCTGGGGTATTGTAATTGCAGCGGTAAAGGTAGGTGGCACTGGAGGCATTTTCACTCATCACATTTCTTTCTCTGTTCATTCAGGTGCTGGACCTCCGGCTGATCGGACAGTGGTGATTGAAGAGTACAGATTCTTGTCTCAAAAGCTGTTTGCGGCCGTGTCCGTCTTCGCCGGCCTTGGCATCCTGCTTGGCATCGTCTGTCTAACCTTCAACATCTACAATGGCAACGTCCGGTAAGTTCTCTAACATTGAACGAGCCCCAAATACAGCATGTGCATTCATTGGAGCTGCAATGATTAGGCAAGGAGAAAGTCTGTAGAAAATCAACTGGCAACTATTTTGAAAATCAATAAATTGATTTAAAGTCAATTTTTAAGCAAAATACCAAATATTTAAAGTGAATGAGTAAGAATTTGCTGTTTTCATCATAGTAAATTGGCTTTTGGGCTTTTGTCTTTGTCCTTCAAAAGGTATGTGATTAGTGAAACCTACAAATAATCATGGAAATAAAGTGGGAGGTCATGGTTAAAAGGATTCACTTTTTTTTTTTAAATCTGAAAATAATTAGAAGTGATAGTTCAGTTAAATGGGATGTCAGTGGCCCAAAGGTTAAAGACACAGGTTTGATACATGAAGGTCACCAGTTTAAGGAACCACAACAGCTCCGAAAATTTGAATCTAGTCAGAGGAAATGACATCCGGCGTAATAATCTCCGGCTGCTCCAGCGGAGCTGATCGCTCAGTGTGGTTGCGGACCATGGGTGAATGTGAATATTTGGTATGACTACAAAGTTAGTGATTTGGGTGTGGCTTTCTGCAATCGAGCAGCTGGTTTCATTGTCACCAGTTAAGCATCGCCCTAGACCAAATGCAAATAGACTTCCTTTAAAGAGTGCCTTTTGATCTAGGATTTCCAAGCTTAATACGTGTCTGTGAACCAAGTGCTGCATATCTCTGATGTCTTTATAACATAGTATTTTTATGTTTGACCTGGGTCAAAGTGATTTAAAGTCCCATAAGACCATGAGCTTATCTGGAGTTTTTTGGAAAGCTGGAGAGGTTTGTTCCTTTGTGGAGCTCAGGCTGGCTCAAGTGTGCAATTCAAGCCCTCGTCTAGCTTTGATTATATTTCAAACACAATTTCACCTGTTTTTACAAAACAAGTTTTCCACCAATTGCCTTGTTAGGAGATAGAAATACATGGCCAGTCCACTTTAAAAACAAGAAGTCAAATGCAATCACCGTCTTAAAGGAGCAGCCCTCTGGAAACTCAAACACTTTGACGCTGTTTAAATATCAGCTGTTCTGTTTGTCCAGTGTCTCCAGTGCAACTACTGTAAAGTTTTAAAAACCTTTTAAACTGCACAGAGTAGGATACAAGCACAACACACACATCACTACATGCAAATCTTATACAGATCGCCTCTTTTTCTATGGCTACTTGAACAATCAGCAAATGGATTTAATAGAAGTCTAGGATTTGGATCCATGTTAAAATCATCGCATCCACAATCGCTTGGTTTCAGACCTCAAACAAACTACACTGAAGTTAATTTGGAAGTTGACTGAGACCGAGACCCTGCATCAGAGTTTGATTGACAGCTTTCGCACCAGACCAAACAAACCAGAGTTCAGTTTAGCCAAACAAAACAGGCGAGGTGTGACAGCTCCCTAAAACATCAACAGCAAACATAAGTTTTTGGACCCTCAGAGTCACACAGAAACCTTCAGCAGTCATTGAGGGATAAAAATACAACATAGAAGAGGAAGAGATACCATTTTTCCTTTTATCAGTAGCCTCGATCAACCATAATTCAAAGCAACCACAATACGTGGTGCATAATAAGGTAATAAGCACTTTACATCAGAAAAAACTCCTGCAGCGCAGTGAAAATCATATATTCATGGTGTGTAACAGCATTAAAGGTTTTTCAGAGGTATCAAAGGCTGGTCTGGGGCCAGTGTGCAAGTGAGAGTGTTTGTATGTATATGTATGTATATGTTAATGTGTGTTTGTATGCAAGCAGCATAAGTGGCAGGAGTGTGTGGTTGTACAGCAAATAAGCAGTGTGCCCTGCAGGGCAGCACAAGGGCAGGTCAACGTGATGAAAAACTAAAAGACGCACACCTACTGCTTAAAGATGAGCAGCAGCTAGAGGAGCAGAGGAAAGCTGCTGTTCTGGATGGGTGGGTGTTACGGTACAGTGCAGATTATATCAAACAAAGTTAAATCTAGAGTTTTTTTGAATTAGAATACGGAGATTGATTCTAATGTGGCAGTAAAATAAAAACATTGTCATAACTCGATAGGACTCGCTATACTTATTTTTTCTTATGATGGTAATTACTTTTTGCTTCATTATCCTTTAAGCTCCTGTCTGTACTTTCACATACAGTACAGTGTTTGAACATGATTACCACAGCCACGCTTCAATGCGGCGGCAAAACTTTCATCTGATTTCAGAAATGTAGGCAGAGGAATATGGATGATAAGGAGCTTAAGGCATCTGCAATTAATTGTTGCCATCATGGCAAAATGAGGTTTAAAAAATTAAAGGATCAGTTCACCCAAATTAAAAAAATACCTTTAATGATATTCATTCAGGTAGTTTAGGTTTTGCAGCAGTAACCATCTTTGATATTGCTCTTGCCACCCTCTTACAGTGTAGGACAAGTGCAAGTGCATTGTGGAAGGATAGTATCCATCAATAGAGGCCGAAATTTACTGTTTCATATGTATACTTTATGGTTAGTGTAAATCCACTTTATTCTAAAAGCGTAGGTATTAATATATAGTATAGTTTTGGGATACCACTTGCCTGACATGGGCCTCCGACTTACAATTACATGCTGGAAATATTGGGAATTTCTGGCACAGATGGTATCTCCTAATTTAAATTGACGTATATGCTGTTTGCATCTGCTTTAACTTGGAAATGAACTGCTGCAAATAACTAGTAGGCTGTTTATCTGAGGCTAACCATCTTGGAATAATGCATGAACGCTGCCAAGTTGAAATAAGTGGTGTTTTTCCTGTTGTTAGCATTGTGAGCATGTTAGCATGCTTACGTTAGCGTTTAGCTTAAGGCACTGCCACATGGAGCTGCTTGCATAACTGTAGACTCTCAGTCTTGTTACCACAAAAATAGTCGGTATTAAAACTGGTGACAGCATGATGAGTGCATTATCCAGAGAAATCAGCATATTGTCTCTGTGCAGGTTTTGGCATCACTGCCAATTCTTTAATTAATTAGGAAAAAGCTCACCTGTCAAACTCAGCTGTGTCAAAATAAGTTCTGCACAGGAATTTCCTTTTTCTTTGTCATGTGAATTTTTTTTTTTTAGCTAGAAAATCCAGTCAGATGTAACAGTTGCTTCACAGAAGGCAAGAAGTCGCCTTCTGTCAACACTGATTAGATTAATGACTGTCAATCACACATCAAAGGAAATGCTCCGGGAAGAGCGGTGTTCCATATTTGACAAAACATGGCCGACTGTGAACCAGCAAATAAAGATGATTAAAATTTCCATTAAAAACCAACACGAGAACAATTAACAGCAGTTGTTGGTATTTCTCAGAGCTGACAGCAGACCACCAACAGAATTAATGCCTGTTTACTTACAAATTTACCTTCAAGCAGAAGCGTAAATTATAACTGCTTTTATAAATGTGTTTGGTTTTTTTTTTTTGTCTTCATGTGTCCCTGTGTGTATCTGTCACCGTTTCAGCTACATCCAGAACTCTCAGCCCTACCTGAACAACATGACAGCGGTGGGCTGCATGATGGCTCTGGCTGCAGTCTTCCCGCTGGGGATTGATGGTCACCACGTCCACCGATCACAGTTCCCCGTTGTCTGCCAGGTAACAGGAGAAAGAGACAGACAAACAGAGAAAAGCCAGAAGGCAGGGAGAGGAGTATGGCTGGGTATTGCCTGCAAATATTTGGTTTCACTGATTTGATTCTGGTACTACAGCGGTAGTTTTTACAAGGTCTGTATCCTGGATAACCTGTATCACAAAGCTGGTTATCTACTGGATCTGTGAACTCCTGTTTCGCTTACCTGTCTCGCTTACAAGTGTGTTCACGTGAAGGAGCCAGAGTTATAGCAGCAGTGAAATTAAGTGCTTAATATGAAATGAGATGAAACGGAAATGCCTGCAGTAAGAATCGGTTACGGTGACAGCAGGAAGGGATGTTCAGCAAGGTGAAATTTCATGAAAATAATCACAACTGGAATAGAATAAGTATCTGTAGAAACACTAGAAATAACTTCCAAATATTAAAACTAAGGCTATGAGTGAGTGTGGCAGTTATTGTGTATGACTGTGCATATTTTAGAGTATTTTTTGGCTTTTTTCTTCCAGAGATGAACAAACTATTCAGAAGTTTTGCATGTGATGCAAAACTTTAATTGCATTGCATTTATAATCATAGGAGCTGATTAACAATGTACAGATTACTTTTCTAACAGTGGACAGAAGAGGGTTCAAGTTTTACTTCCAGTTATTATCACAAAGTCACCTGATGTTATTATGAGCTGTGATGGAATAAGAGCGTAAAAGAATCGGCACTGTCAGGAATTAATCATGCTGCAGTTTCAGTGCAGCTATAATTATCATTATGTATTTATTTATTGTTGTAAAGTCTTTCTCCCTTGTCAGTTGTCGGGGCTGTTGCCAGGTTGTGATTGGATCCTATGAAAATTAACTTGCTTTGGAGCAGGTTAGCTGTGCAGCACAGGCTACCATAATTATACCGTGGTAAACCTTTTATAAGACACCGTCCCTGCCGTGGGACACACCTTGGTCTATACCGGACTCAGTCTCAGTCAGGACCCTCGTGACACTGTTGACTCACACTTGGTTCAAACTTGTAGCTGTCTCCAAAGTGTTTTCCACACAACAGGCAATAACAGTAGGCAAAAAAACTTCTGTGAAAATTTGATTTAATTTACCTTTCAAAGGAGATCAGAGGAATGACTGTAATCAAAAGGCTTGAAGAGCAGTAACCTTTTTATTTTGGCTAACCCACTAATCGTTTTGAGGTACAGGCCACTGAGGGTTAAGGCATACTATCCAAAAGTTTAATATTCACATCAACACCTCTTTGCTCTCAAATCAACGTTGACTCGTTGTATTTGATTTGCAGTGCTGCTGGACCTTGCAGTTATTTTTTGCACTTTGCAGTTACAGCTGTCAGTTTTAGCAAGGCCCTGCCCTACTGTGAAATTGTGTTCCTACTTTAAGCAAAGCCACAGTTAGGTGTTGTGACGCCCTGACAGTTGTGATGTTGCTGCCTGTGGCAAGCAGACACATGCAAACCAAATCAGCAGTTGTTGTAGGATTTTGATCACGCACACTGAGTGGATGAAACATGATCAAAGTTTAAACACTGACATGATTCATTGAGTATTTGCATGTTTTGGTTTTCTGTATTTCAGCCATAATTTTGCCGGGCGCCAGAATAGCCCAGACGACGGGATCCCGGCAGTAATGAGGAGTGGGTGTACTTCTCAGTCACCCACGTTGAATCTTTGTGTTGTGGAGGCGAGAGCGAGATTTCCATTTCTGTCGCTCCTCTGCTCTTTGTCCCTGTCCAGTTATTCTCTCTCATGCTTTGTTCTGTCTCTCTCTGCCTCTGACCTTCTGCTCTGGATTGTTTTTTTTCTGTCTTTCCATCTCTTCAAACTTATATTATCTCTGTCCTGCTCCTGCTCGCTCTCTGCCTCTTGCCTTATCACCTACCTTTTTTCTTCTCTACCCCTGCCTGTTGTCCCCCCCCAACTCCTTGCACCCCTCCTCTATCTATTCATCTATGTTTCCTCTCTATCCCTTCTTTTCTCACTTCCCTCTCCTGTAAAACCTGCAAATTCCTCATCTCCTTCCTTTCCCTGTCTTCTCACCCCTCTTTTTCATCTCACCCCTCTCATCTCCTTTATTCTCCCCCTTTTCTCGTCATATCTCAACCCTTTCCTCCCCTCTACTCTCCTTTCCTTTCCTCTCTGTATCATCTCCAGTTCTTCTCTTCTCTTATTTTCATCTGATTTCACCCTCTATTTTCTTTTTCATCTCACCCTTCTCCTCTGCTCCTCTCTTCTTCCCCTCCTCTCATCATTTTCACCTTTCTCCTCTCCTCTCTTCTCCCCTGTCACATTTAATCTCACCTCTCTCCTCCCTCTCCTCCCTTCTCCTATACCTTCCTCACTTCTCTTGTTTATCTCACTCCTCTCCTCTTCTCTCCTTATCTCATCTCACCTCCTCCCCTCTCCTCTTTTTGTCATCCTCACCTCTTCTCCCCTTTCTCCTTCTCATTTCTTATCTTCTATCTCATCTCAGCCTCTCTTCTCTTTTTCATCTCACTCCCTCCTCACTTCTCCGCCCCCCTCCTCTCCTCTCCTTTCCAATTCATGGATGTATTGGATGTGCGACTGACTGAGAATATGTGCACGGCATGTTTTATTTTTCTGGCTTAATGGAAGAAATCAGCATATAAGGCAAGGGCTTAATTTCCACTGGAGGAGCTTTTAAAAATCCTGTTCCTGTTCCCCTCACTTTTATATCTCAAGTTGATATATTTTTTACTTTACTCTTACTGTTCAGCCACCACAGTCTAAATGAGAAAAGAGAGGAAATGATAAAAATGTTAATATTTTCATCTGAGTCGCCTTCAGTTGTCACTCTGTGCTCAGAGCAGTAACCTTAATGAGATGTGAGTGGTACATGGTCTGTGGACTTTTTTGCCCTGGGTTTTGTGTCTCAGGCTTCTTACAGGCTGCAGTGCCTTGTTGGTGAAATTTATCAAGAATGTACGCAGCCTGTAAGGAATACCTGCAGATACTACTCCCACCTCCTCTCTATGATTTTCATTATAGAAAAAAAAAGGTGATCTGTATTTTTATTTACAGGTAATATTCTTTTAAAAATGTTTGAATAAAACATCAGTTTAAGAAAAGGCAGTGCAAAACAGACCTCTTTATTGTAAAGATTCAAATACAACATTATCTATCACTTCTGTCAAGGACGCTAAACATGGTTGTAAGTGTATTGTGAATGCAGTAACATTATCTTTTTTGAAATGACAATAATAACCAATGTCGGGGTTAGATTGATTTACGTGTAACTGTAACTATAAATGCAGGTTAAATGATATTTGGTTCCTGTGTAGTATCAATAAGCAGTATATAAAAGCATGAAAATGGTTTGTAAAAATTCTCCACTCCACTCTTTCTCCTGTCCTCTCCTCTTTCCTGCCCTCCCTTCTCCTTCAGTTCCGCCTGTGGCTCCTCGGCCTCGGCTTCAGCCTGGCGTACGGCAGCATGTTCACCAAGATCTGGTGGGTCCACACCCTCTTCACAAAGAAGGACGAGAAGAAGGAGAAGAAGAAGGTAAGGAGGACAAGTGGGAGGGAGTGAGGGAGGGATAAGCCTCTCAGCAGTCTCAGGATCATATAGAAAGGATGGGAGAGGGAGGCCTGGCCATGCAGCATGTGTGGCACTGGCTGATAAAAAAAAAAAAAACTTAGAAACTTTGCAGGCTTCCTAGTAACATAAGCTTCTAAGAGGCCAGCTCGGCATGATTCACTTTGGCAGGGTGGAAGCGAGAGTGCAGGGATAAGGGTTTTGGATGCACACTGACATAGATACTGTACTTTACACATGCACACACAAAGCACATGTACCCACGCAAATGCATAGAAACATGCAGAAGCAGATTTTGGGCACACATAACCGGGGCCCTGATGCCAACGTCATCAGCTTTATTTGCATGCCGGTGTGTTGAAGAGTGGGTGTGTATGCATTTATGCTTGTGTGTGTGTATGTGTGTGTGTGTGGGTGTGTGTGCCTCCTCTTGAAGATAGTGTATCCTGGAGCCAGCAAGATACTGCCAGTCTGCGATGTGTTGTGGGAATTTCTAAGACCTAATCAGAAGAATAAGAGATTAAGCCATTTATGGAATATTTATGAATATGGATGAGTATTAAAGTTCTATGCAGAAATCCAACCTTCGGGGGGTTTATTATTTGAGCCAAAGCACAACGAATCGGGTTGACTTTCAACTCTCTTCATGTCCAGAGAAGGGCAATTTGCCAGAGAGCTCTGTGTGAGTATTTAAAGTAACTTTCACAAATTGAGGGGAGACTGAGCGCTTTTCAAATAATTTTTCATGCAAGTCAAGTGAAGAGGCGCCTAGGACTGTGTAATGTGTTTTCGTCTTTATTTTATTTTTCGGTTTTAGTCATTGTACGCTTGAATAGCTGTTACTATGTCGGAGGCGCTGGGAGGGAGCCAGTGTGGTCGAATAAAAAAAGATGTGTGGAAAGACAGAACGGGAGCAAAGTGGGAGAGCTCATTTTTGTTGCTTGTTTTCGGTTACGGGTGCATTGCTTCCATTATAGCTTAAGTTAAGAATAATGGAGTTGATATCAGTCGCTTTGGAAACTGTCCACACAAAAGCAGTGTCATCTCTGTGTGTATAAATGATGATTTCAGGTGGCAGCACAAATATAGCCGCTGCAGCTCCCTGTGTGTCGCTTGGAGACACACACACGCGCGCTAACTCCTGCTGCTCCTAAAATATACTTGGACACACACACATACACACAGATGAGACACATTCAGAAAGACAATTCGTGCCCAGTCATCCAGAAATCACAAGGACGCCTGTCGTATTATTTGTCCTGGTTGTTTGTCTTTGTTTGTGGACTGGCTCGTAATGCCCTTGGATAGTGATGACTGCTGTGTATGTGTGTTTTTGTGTGTGTTTTGTGTGTGTGTGTGTGTGTGTGTGTGTGTGTGTGTGTGTGTGTGTGTGTGTGTGTGTGTGTGTGTGTGTGTGTGTGTCTTTTCTCAAACTCACACAGCAACACTTGGAGCCATGGAAACTCTACGCAACAGTTGGAGTGCTGCTGGCTATCGACTTCCTGTCACTCATGATTTGGCAGATCGTGGATCCTCTGCACATTACGGTCGAGGTAGAGTACGAGAGACAGATGAGATAATTCGTGTGTCATCACCCATTTGCACAGACCGTGCAGCCGCTGTCATCAGTCAATAATGCAGTAATGAGACACTGAGCCTCATTTGTAGAAATGTTCTTTCATTTTGATTCATCTTACACTTAAAGAGCACGATCTAAAACAAGGATAAATACCATGTCAGTACACAAAGCACAGATGGACAGCAATAATATAACAGTGACATTTAGGGCTTGAATAATTATTTGTGCTTGATAATGTTTGATTGAACCATAAGCACTGTTTAAGGTGCCCTGTGGCATTTATCTAATAAACAAGCTTTTGTTTAATGAACTATTCATCAAACGGCCGAACAAACATGTTAAATGCCCTCCCTGCCTTACAAAACATTTATCCTTTAAAGGTCCATTGAAATTGTACATTTAACTTCATTAAACCTGCATTAATCTATCATCAGTCTACAGTTATTTCCAAAAACAGATCTAAGCCAAGCTCCCTTAGACCCAGCATCATAGAACACTTGAATAGAATGAAGCCATTGCTAATGTTTTCAGTAACACCTTTCCTACTATTAGTTAAAATGTCTCTTGTGAAAAAGGCTTATTCTGAAGGTTTGTTATGAATTCCTTGGTGAGACTTTTTGTTTTGCCTAAAGATTAAATATGAACTGTTGTCTTCTTTTCATGGGGGTCTCTAATGATTTTGTAGATGTGGTCATCAGTCCAAATCTGCATAGCACTGATTTTAACTGCAGTCAAAGCTTATCTAGAATTTTTAAATATATATATTTCACGTTTATTGCATATCTGATACTGTGTTAATTCGGTCATCTATAGCTGTTTTGTGAGAAGGACCCTATTTACCCGAGGGGACCAACCGTGCAGTCACTAGGGCTTATGCTTACAGTGCATTTTTGCCTCCTTCTCTAGTGTGCTGCTGTCTCATCGTTTCTTAACATCTCCCACTCTTTATTTCTCTCTCTCTCTCCTTTCCTCTATCTCTTGTATCCATTCCTCTTCCCTCTGCCTCCGTCTGCCATGTGAGTAGAAGTTCACTAAGGAGGCCCCTAAAGAAGATTTGGATGTCCTGATTCAGCCCTTGTTGGAGCACTGCAGCTCAGAGAAGATGAACACATGGCTTGGTATCTGTCCTTTCTTCTTTTATTTTTCTTCCTTTTTTTTTACCCTCTCATTTCTCAATCTGTCCCTTTATCAGTCTCTGCCCTGCTCAGGTTTAGAATAGCTTTGTCACACACATGGACACATGCAGACAAGTGTGCATATGCGTACACACACACACGTCACTGCCATTCACTCTGAATTAAACAACCCCCGCCTCCCTCAGCCCCCGCCACCCCCTTACGTTTGATTCCTCTTTTTTTCCTCTGCTCTCGCTTTTCTCCCTTTTTGCTTCTGTTGTTGTCGGCCCACGCAGTCCCTCTCTCTCTTTCTCTCTAGCTGTCTATCTCTCTGCTGTCTTTCTTAGTGTGGCAGCTCTTATGAAAGTATAATGGTGCTGAAATTCAAATAATGTGGGTCACAAACTGGGCCATTGCCCCATAGCATTTCCTTTCTTGGAGAAGAAAAGATGGTGCTTTAATATCAGGCGGTATAAAGAAACAATGGACAGTCTGAAGAAGTGTCGAAATTCTTCAGTCACACAGTTTCTCTTTTCTTCCCCGTTTTCTCACTTTCACTGTTATATTATCTTTTCTCTGTCAGTCTGTCTAGCTCTGACTGGTTTTCCACATATTCACCCTTTTTGTTCTGTAGTATGTATTGTATCTGCGTTTTTGGTTTTCTACCTCTGCACAACCCAGTCTCCACTACTCATTCCCTCAGTGACCACACTGAAGTGCCTGCAATGTTACTATTACGAGCAAGAAATAGCCTTGTTAAGCCATGTAAAGAAATAACCAAAGTGATTTATGTGACATTACACTTCCAGAAGGTTGAGGGACTTTAAGAAACAGAGTAAAATAGCAGGAAAAAAAAGTATTTTGCTAACAAACTGTGCCTCTGCTGCATGTTAGCGGCTCTGTGAAGTTGTACAGCATGTAGGTTGTACTTGGGCTAAAGGCTATCATGAGTGTACTAACATGCACTGCTAACATGCTAATGTTAAATATTATGTTTAGTGTGCTAGTATGCTAACACAGTACAGCTAAAGCTATTTTTGCAGATATTTGGTAATAAACCAAAGTTATGGACAAATTCCAACTTTGACCTGATGATGCTACAACATGAAAACTTGTGTAATCGCTGAAAATTTTCGAGGGATTACTTATAAAAACTCAGTGGCAATCCATTCATTGGTTGTCAAGAGACTAAGACTAAGAGAACTACAAATTTAAACCTCGTGGTGGTACAAGTGGAAAAGTCAGTGGATCACTAAAGTCATTGGGATTCACTGTCTGGAATGTCTGTACTAAATTCCATAGCTAGACTAACCGACTAGCATTGCCATTTCTGGTGCCACGCTGCTCACATGGATAAATAGGAAATGGTCAAAATTAATACAGCAAATGCTAAGACATCCTGTTTTGAACATTTTTTTTTTTTGCTACTGTTGTGTTTTCCTTTGTACTCCTGATATCCACTGTCTTTAGTACCTTTCAGTGAAAATGAACAAATCTCTAAAAAAGCCTGTACTTTGATGTGTCCATATGCCACTAAGACTGCATCTATCTCCACATCCTGCAATGTGCAATATTCTTACATCACAAAGACTGCTGGATAACAAATATTACTATGGAACACCTCATTTCTGTGTGCACCACCAAACAAAGTAGCTCTGCTGTTTAACTTTGATTATGCTTTCCTCAGCTAACATCTTTCTGTGATTGTATTAATGCAATCACAGTATGTGGTTCACGTACCTTACAGACAAATGGGAGCCAAAGGCTTTGTAAATCTGAAACCAGACGTGATTTGTAAACCAGATTGTGAATGAAAAGCTAAAATTTGACCCCGAAAGCCAGAGTATTAATATTGAACCCCGATAACATACATTTATCTAGAGTTTGGTTATGCAAGTAGTTATTCATCATTTCGTTTTGTTCTTCAAATTGATGAAGATTTGGCCCCATTTGTAAGCATACACACATGCGTACACACACACATACATACATGCATATACTCAGGTGCTCGAGTACTTAAATTATATCCTCCATTGCATTACGCATGTCACAAAGCTACTCGCTCACTCACTCACTCTTTTACCTACACTGTTTTCTCCCTCCCTGCAGGTGTGGTTTATGGCTACAAGGGTCTGCTGCTGCTGCTGGGCATTTTTCTGGCTTACGAGACCAAGTCTGTCTCCACAGAAAAGATCAATGACCATCGGGCCGTGGGGATGGCTATTTACAACGTTGCTGTGAGTCCGAAAAAGAAATGACGCCGTCATACCTAAGCTCCCCTTTCTGCTGTTTCTCTTTCCCTGCAAAGAGCAGTCGATAGCACTCTGAATAACATTAAGGTGGCAATAAGTACGATTTTTATTGCCCCATCGCACAAAATGACCGCAGTATATCTGTGCGGGGTTAATCAATGCCAGTGCTTCCATGATTACTTTGTGTGGTGCTGAGATTTCTGGCCTCGAGAAGACAGTTTCCTGCTCATTTAAGAACAAAACAGGCAACTGGCCAGCATTTCAAGACATTTTACCAGCAAAGGCTTAAAAGCCTCGTTCTCATGGGGCAACTGGTTGCAATTCCTGCAGGTTGTTTATAGAAGTTAATGGAGTTCACAGATAACTTAATGCTCCTTTCAATACCTCTGTCGTGTATTTTTCTTATTTGAGTAGATAATAAGAGTTTTCTACATTCACCATTTTGCAGCGATCTTGTTGTTGGCACAGCAGAATGTACTTGACAACTTTCCCTCTCAAAACAACCTTTGGGACATACTGAGCATCACAGATCGATGATCTAGTATAAAATACCGAAAAGTACATGCTGGTATAATGATTGGTTGGAACAATACGAGACACAGAAACAGGCTTATGTATGAAATATTCAAGCTTTTCCACAAGTGCGCTTTGAGATTTTATTCTCTAAAAGGCAGATCTCTGGATGCATTTCTGTCCAAATCATAACACTGCCAGTGCAAACTGCTGTCTTATATGAATCATAAATTTTGATGCTTATGGTGCCTGTGGTGCTGTGATAGTAACATATCTCGGGTCTCTTTTGTAAAAATGAAAAAATGTTCTCATTGGGACTTCCTGGTGAAATGAATGTTAAATCAATAAAACATGAAAGGGTGCATCAAAAACCTTTACAGTGGTGGAATCTCATGCATCTCAAGCTTTCCTTAGGTTTGTAGCCGAGTACTCTGTCCTTTAGCTTTAGCGCCGAGCATATATATGGCAAAAACTCTGTGCACAGTGTGCGTTATGCATTATCTTTGTGTGTGGATGGCAAAGACTGCATCCACAGAGCTTTATATGGAGCTATTACCTTGCCCTGTGGCAAGAGTAGGTTTAAAAATGTTCTCATTTGGGCACTAAAGTAGAGTGGTAAACGCAACCATCAGTCATAAACATTTTTCAGTGACTGTTAATAGCAAGTGAATCATCTTAAATGAAGCCACCTTGGATGCACTTTACACCAAAATGGCTGCCATTATGTTCACTTTAGCCACTTTAGACAAACACTCGCTGCCATTTCCTGACACTTCTGACACAGGGTAACTTTGAAATTGATGTAAAATGTCTGGAAAAACTTTAACTGCCAGAGGAGTTTCTCTGTTTTGATCAAAAGCAGGCAAACATTTTTTTCTTGTAAAGTTTTAAACTGCCATTTTACAAAGTTTCCTGTCCTCCTTTGGATTCCCATTAATAAATAAAAGAGGACGCATCCTAATGAGCATCCAAACACTTATCAACTGTAAACTTTGTGGATATGTAATTAATAAAATGGACTTCCATCAAGGAGAGGATTTATCATTGATCTATCGTTCATGTTTATTTATGACAGAATTAAATGAAGCTTGCGAGCTCATTTCATCACATGGTTCCATGATGTGAGGCGAGTCTAATTTTATTATTTCATGTTATGATATACACATTTCAGTTTTATGGTGAATAGTTAATGGTGTCTGTAAAGGGACCTCCTTCCTCTATGCTAAGCTGTGAGCTTCAGGCCCTGATGAGATGACAATGTGATGATTGTCAGTGCGCTGTTGTCACTTCAGTCATGACTTTTTAATGCTGTTTTCACATGGGAGCCCTCCCCGGAATGATAAACAGATGCCTAATGCTTTTATGGATGCGATTTTCCTCCCCTCTTGTTCTCTCACTTTCCGACTCTACTTTATTCTCCACCCTCTCCCCTCTGCCTCCTTCTTTCTCTTTACTTAAGACTCACTCTTACCTTTTCCTGCTCCTTTGTTTCAACTTCTCTTTTTTTCTTTCTGTTTCTCTGTGTCTCTCTTCCTGCAGGTCCTGTGCCTGATCACGGCTCCAGTGACTATGATCCTGTCTTCGCAGCAGGACGCCTCCTTTGCCTTTGCGTCTCTAGCAATAGTCTTCTCTGCCTACATCACTCTGGTTGTGCTTTTTGTACCCAAGGTACTGATGCCTTTAGGAACGGCTGCACACACTGACAATTACAGTCCAAAGGTCACACATTCCACACATTCTCTGTGTCTTTAGGACCAGACAGTGCATGAAAATGATGAACTTCTGGAAGTTCCCATTGTTCAGTCTGACACCCACACAAACTTTGATGTTGAGTGCAGTGCAACATTGGACTGGTTGTGACACTAAGTAAGAAGGCTACTTAAATGATCAGATCTTTAATACGTTGTTTGATTTTGTCACTAAGGTGTCTGTGAAATTACAATAAAGGTGGTTAATATAATGTTTTTACATATGTAGCTGCTGGAAACATTTGGGTTTCCAAAAGAAAATGTTCTGGAACAAACAAAGTGAGTTATTTTACACGCTTGGCTGCAGCTACAGTGATTTGTTTGAAATAAATAGAAGAGGAGCTGGGTAGTGCTCATGAGCGCTGCTGTAGACGACTGTGCAGACAGAGGAAAGAGTGCCACCTACAGAAATTCAAACAGAAAATCATTAAGAGAAAATCCAAGGAAAAAATAAAAAACATCACAATATCGTCACCACTGTTTGATTGTCAGGCTATTTCTGGGAGCTCAGTGCAGAGACAGCACAGCAGTGAGCGCTGAGCATGAAAGATGTCGCCAAAATAAGAAAAAAAATAAAAGTAACATCACTTTAGATTAACTTCAGTGATGAAAACCTTATTGAGCCTGCAGACAAGTGTGAGAGATTTGGCTAAGAGGGTCGCAAATATTAAAAATGTGCTCTCCTTAGGCATTCTCAACAGATGGTTTATTCATTCAATGCAGAGCTCTCTCAGGCCTGATTTTGTTCTTTATTGACTTTCTGCTCCTGTGGCGGTCCAGATGCGGCGCCTCGTCACCCGCGGTGAGTGGCAGTCGGAGCAGCAGGACACTCTGAAGACCGGCTCTTCCACCAACAACAACGACGAGGAGAAATCCAGGCAGCTTGAGAGAGAGAACAGGGAGTTACAAAAGATCATCCAGGAGGTGAAGATAGTAATCACACTGCACAGGCTGATTTATTCATTTCATTTCTAAGATTTCTGAGCACTACATAAACATTTAATAAGTTATTAATGGAAAACAGTTCTTTAATGTGGTTGTAAAAGCAGATATTAGGAAATGTGAACATATTTTATGACATTTTAGCTGTGTTTTAGTATATTATACTTTTTATACAGCAGTCTTCACTTATGGGGTCCATGGGAGGGGTCATAGCTGTTGACAGATACATTAATAAACATTTATATCTACACTGTAGCCTATTTAGCATGCTAATTACAGTGTTAGCAGAGGTTCAATAGCCAGAAATACAAATGTTTATTAATCTGCTTCTCACAGATGATATGAAAAATATCATCAATATCTTTTTTAAGTCATGTAACTGGGATTATAACCTCATGTTCATGAGAGATCTGACTGCATGAGTGGATACAAGAAGATACACATTGTGAAAAAGATGTTTAAACAAAAGCATAACTAATACATTTTAATATGTAAGATATGGATAAATATCTTATGACTCAGTTAAAACGTCTAAAACACTGAGATTTAATATCTGATTCCTGCTTAGAAATGCTAAATAAGGGGAATTAAAGTTCTATGTTAGCCTTACATCGACTGAACACTCTCTTCGCGTTATGTTTTCAGAAAGAAGAGAGGGTATCAGCACTCCGCAACCAGCTGGCTGAGCGACAGTCTCTACGTAACCGCCGCCGACCCTCCACAGGCCAGAACCAGAACCACAACGCCCCCCCGCCCTCGTCCCAGCCGGATCCCAAGTCTCTGCTTCCACCGCCAGGCTACCCCAACCCCACCACAGACAATCACTCGCTTCCGCCCTCCTTCTCCAACTCTTCCAACCTCTACCCAGCAGACAGCAAGATGAGCCGCAACCACTGTCACAACAGCCAGATCCCACTGCTGTATAAATAGGCGATCACGGGAGGGAGGCAGTCACACAGTGCACACAGGGGACACAAAACACAGGGAGACACTGTGACTTTCACTTGTTTGGGGCGATGAGCACAGCGGTGTAGTGACACTGTTTTAAAATACGGCGTGGAGTCACAAATAGGTACACAGGAGCGCTTTACACTTGGCAGCTTCGGGGAAAGTCATGCAGGTAACACCCATCCTCACAGTTTTGATCTCACTGTGTTCAACTCAGCAACAAGGCACTTGTGACTGGTCAACACAGCGACAAGCACATCTCCAGACTAACGGCACTCAAGGTCCTTTTCAAAGGTGAAGTGAATGGATAGATCTCTTCGTCATTCCTCTCCCTCATTCGTTATCTCCTTCTGTTGTGGAGACAACCACATCGAGGATCTTAAAAGGAAAAGTTTGTGTTTGTGTCTTTGCTAAGTCGTCTCCACCTTTTGTCTTTAAAGTTTGTTGACTAGACAAGCACAGTAGTGATTTATATTGTTCTGTAATATCTGACCTGTTTCGTCATGGAGTTGTTGTTCAATTATTTGTTTACTTTTCCGGAGAGTTGTGAAAGCTGAAATTTACAAAGGGACTAAGCAATGTACAGTTTTTTTCCCAACGTTTCCTCTGTAGGGCGGCTGAGCTCGACTGTGTGGAATTCTGGTTTCACTGAAAAGTGATAATGTGCATTATTAAATAGCCATAACTGAGAAGAGTCAAGGAGCTTGGCATGTATGGACGTTTGTTGTCAGAACTGTGTTTTCAAGTACGGCATTGCATCTTAAAAACCCAGTGTTTTGCTGATGGATGAATATTACACCCATTTTACAGGAGAAAATTATAAAAGCTTACAGATGTATGAGGACAATTTTGATAGTTTTGCCATTTAAAATGATGTTTTGCAATGTATTTTTTGAGATTTGCGTTGTATCTCTTTAGCAGTAAAGTACAGTAGTAGCCATCAAATAAATCCCACATCCTGCACCTCAAGTATCATGCAGATGTTACTGGCTACTGCTGCAGCCACAGTCACTGCAGCTGATTGTTATATTTTGTAGGTAATAACTGAAGGGGACTTAAAAATCTATAACTATGAAACTCCAGATTCCAACTTAACAGAAGAATAGTTTGTACTTTCTGCCTCCTGAAAATAAAAGCCAATTTATATTTCTACAGCAGCAGCGAGATGTGGGGCTTCTGTGATGGCTGTTTCTGTAGATATTCAGAGAAAGCACAGTTTTTATACACATGAAATTTGTTACATGTCATTATTGTGAGCCTTTTTATTTTGAAAGGATGTTGTTGTTTTTTTTAAGTTTTCCCATAACAGACAATCTGGATGGACGCTCATTTGTTTGTACTTTTCTTTCTCATTTTGCCTTTGAATAACTGTAAATGTATCACAGAGGGATATAAGTAATGTGACATACTGTATTTATTCAGCAGTTAATCTGGATGTACTATTTCATTCATGAGCTATTTCCAGATTTTATAAAGCAATGATACCTGAACAGCTTTATCAGCAGGTAAAACAATACTTTGTCAAATGTTTTTAAATATATATATATACTTCAGTGTGCACTTTAAACTGAACAAACTATGGTTATTCCACTTTATGTTACTGTTATTCTAATACATCTTAGCTCAGGGTATGGAGAAGGACAGTCATAAATGAATGAAATAGGCCATATTTATTAACTGTGCAGTTCATGGATCAGATAGTGTAACATATGAATGCAGAAATAATTTAGGAAATGTTCTATTATCTCGCACATATATGACAATATACATGGATTTGGGGATATTTGTATTCACTATATCTAAGATCTTAAATGTTAATATATTTCAGAGTATGTGTATGCAAATATATGGGTACCATAAATAAAAATAATTGTTTTTTCACATGGTATGTTTGTGTTTCAGTGATACCTTTTGTATCATTGGAAATGTAGAACAAGAAGACAGTAATTAATTAGAAGAGTTAATTCCCCAAACACAGCCCCGATTCTGTAATTATCTGAAAGTTTGAAATTATTAGTGGATTACTAGTGGATCTTTATTTCAACTCAGCTAAATCCTATTTGTAAAATAAAAGCACAGTTTCACAATGTATTTTCCAGGTTTTATCTTTTTAGAAACATGAACCTTTTGTCGAACAGCTCCCTAATGTAAAAACAAAAGTCTTAAGATCCTGTGGATTACATAGCTGAGCTTATTTACGTCATCCACTAGATGTCAGCAGTTATTTATTGCTTTTCTGACTCACGATGACCTTTCAAGCAATTAACTCTGTCAGGTTGAGTATATTTGCCAGTGAAACTTAATAGTTTTCACCAAGTTGACCCACGGGAGTCCAAGAGCAAATAAACTCTGAAAAGGAGGTCATTAGATAAAAGTGGGAAGTGGTTTTCAACACAATATATCCAGCTGCAAAGGCCGGTGGGAACTTCATTACTGAGACAATAAGTGGATGTTTGTAATTAAATGAGAGCAAAGTAAACAAATTGCTCCCAAGTACAGTACAATCAGATAATTGTATAATGTGTAATTTTAGATGATGACAGTCAGAAAACCAGCTATGCTGTAGTCCCATGACCCCACAACACACAAACACACACACATACACACAATGTATGCTTTCCAGCTGACTGCAGATGAGGTATGTGGTAATATGCTGAAAATGGTTGGTGGTGTGGAGGAGGGGGGAGGCTGAAAGGTGTGTAGGTGTGTGTGTGTGTGTGTGAGTGCGTGCGCAGGCGCGTGTGAGTGAGTGTGTGAGGGTGGGATGGGGGGGTGTCGGTGGGGAAAACCCGCTCTGGGCTGAGGCTTCTGTGGGCCTCCACCTGACACAGCATTCAGTGAGACTCAAAAAAGCAGGAAATTCCCCTTGTGTTGTCTGATCTAACAAAGGAAGTATTTGCTGGCTGTGGAGGAATTTCATAGCAGCTTTTGCCAAGTAGTAGACCAAGTCTACTGTAGTGTGTGTGTGTGCGTGTGCGTGTGCGTGTGTTTGTGTGTGTGCGTGAGCTACTGCCCTGGCTGGCTGGAACTGTTTGCCAACTCAGCAGCAACTTTCTATCAGGTATTTCAGTGATGAAATTAGATCATACTTTGAACTGACACGAAATTGTGATTTTTTTTGCTTTTTAATAAAGTTTAAGTGCATAGAAAGTACATAAATATAATCTTTGAAACCTAACCCCAACATTTTAAATATAAATAAATACAAATAAATATATAAAGACTGCAATAGTATGGGATGATAACAAGTACGTACACAATCCTCATGATCCTTGAACCTTAACTCTGCAGTGAAGAGCTGTGTCGTCATCCGGTACAGCAGAGAACATGTAGCCTACTACAATCTCAGGTCAGCATAAATAATGTACAAAAGTGCCTAAAATAGAAATAATGTTTCAAACTGTTACAGTTCATAGGATTTTAAAAAATCAGCACAAGTTTTATCTCCATTGAGATTTCAACATTTCTATATCACCATGAAGATGAATAGTAATAAAAATTACATAATACTAAAAAAAAAAAAAAAAAAAAAAAAATTGTTAAAAATAGCCAATCCTCATGGCACTGTGCATAGCTCTTCTCTATCAATATCACAACAGTCTTTTCAAAGTGCAAACACACCAAAGAAAGTCTTGCCTGCATCAGTCTCTAGCTCTGATAGCTGGTTGGTTTCTGTCCACAGCTTGTCTCCTCTATACAGCTGAAACACTGCACCCAGGTAAATGGCGTTGTACCAGCCCTGTCCATCTCTGTAGCTGCCCTCCTGAGCAGTGGTTTGGCACGCCGACCTCACCGCACTCATCAGAGATACCTTCCTGCCAACGGAGTCTGAGAACCGCCAGATCCTGTGGCTGAGAGGTGTGAAGTGTCTTCCTGCTCCCTCCTCGTTGCCATCACTGCAGGAGACTCTGAACGACGCCTGGCTGTAGACGAAGTAAAGGCCAGTTCGTGGGATAACAATCTGGTTGTTTACCAGCTGGAAGCCGCCCTGAGCGAATGCCTGGCCTTGACCATCCTTCCATTCCAGTTGTTTTTCCAAGCTCTCGTCTTCGTAGCTACCTGGAAAATGGAGAAGAAGAAGCACCATTACAGCCCTGAAAACACCTGAGTTCTTCTCTGCTGGGTCTTAAACACAGGAGCGAATAATTAACAGGTATGATGTTAGGAAAGTGGGATGAAGTCAATGAATAACTTATGCAACAAGTTCCTTGTAGTGCTCCTGGCTAACATACTTCTCAATGAAAGTAACAAATATCGCACAAGTGGAAGAAAGAGTCTGAAAGACTCTTTGGGAAGCCAAGCTCATGAGCCCATTGTTTATTGAGAACCAACCCAAGGTAGGCAATGACTCACCTTCTAAATGGATGGCTGCCTTGGCTTTGCTGCTGATTCGCTTCAGCGTGTAGTGGGGATCTGAGGAGAGGAGGACAAATGTGAGCTTGTCTCAAAAAACCCACAAAGACTTAAATATATCCCACAAAACCCCTCAGAATTTTTTAAATGAGCAACCATCCATATAATCACCTGTTTCCTCAGCAGAGTCGTTCTTGATTAATGTTTCTGTTCGGCCTAATTGTGTCTGTATGGAGGGGAAAAATAGATTGATTAGAGACACTAACATGGGCATTTCATTTCTTGAAGATGTCATATCAAATTGAAAGAGAGACCATCCTTACCGTCATTTCTCGGCCATTCCAGTACCAAGCAAACAGCAGGATGCCTCCTACACAAAGGGCCGCAATGAGAAGAACACCGAACACCTTCCATATCCACTCTGTAGATGACTTCTTTTCCACCAAAACAACGGTCCTCTCCGTAGGACCCATCTCCAGGTCGCCCGGTGCAGTTGTGTATTCCATCACACTGTGCACAACTCTTATGTCAGAGACGTTACGGCTTGCTGTTAAGGACAATCTACAAACTAAATACTTGGCTGGATGCTGTGTCTGTGTCTTCAAGTGCTTCCAGTGCTCAGTGGTGATACTTCTCTCTTTGTGTTGCTTTTGTGTTAGAATGAACTTGTGCCAAAGAGCTTGTAGTATTTATGCTGCCGCAGCTGCTTCAGCAGAAGGGAAACTCCAGTGATGTCACTCTGTAAGTGGAGACAGTGCAGCAGGCAGCAGCAGAGCGACCTGGGCCATGGAGAGAAAAGAGCCGCGGCCGAGCGGGGAAAGAGAAGTCACAGAATTTTTAGTGGAGTTTTACCAGAGAGTGGAACCCAATGGGAGTCGTGGTTTCAGGATGGGAAAGTGGTTGGTCTCTACTTTCAGGTTTTAAAAAATTACACAGTGTTGTAATACACACACACACACACACACACACACACTGCGCACATATTGAGACAAACACAAAGTCACAAACAGACATAAACACATGTTCACTGCTGACTGGACCCACCCACAAAATGTAAGCTTTGTAACTGCTGAGGTGAACAGTCAAGCACAGATAACCATAAAGCTATTTTAAGTGTCTATTAATGTGCAAACATTTGTTATTGTGTTTTACTGGTTCGTGTTCATCATTTGTTCATACAGCAGCCTGCCCACAGGAGTAGTCATAGTTGTCAACAGACTGATTAACAAGCTCTTATATCTGCTCACAGCTGCATTATAGTTTATTATAAACCTTTAAAATCGAATAAGCGCAATTAAAGGAAAGTGCTGAAGCTATTTTAATTCTTATCTTAACAAACAGAAATGCACAGTCAAATACCTAAACTGTTAACTCAATGATAGCTGTCTCAAGAAATCTTAATGAAAATGTATGCACAGTAAAGAGTTACCGTATGACAAGATATCTAAAAACACAAGTGTGAAAAACAACATGTGCTCAATCAAAAGCACAAGTTACAAGTTTAATAAATCGCTATATTAAAACACTTGTACCGCACTGTGATTGATTGTGTTTTTCTCTAAAATGCCCCATCACATTGTGGGGTTTTTTTTTGGGAGACTTTCTCTTTTTCCGCGTGACATAGTGTGTATACTTAGAAATACATTTTTATTTTTGAAATCTACTTCAGTCCCAAAAGAGAAAATTGAGAAAAACTTGGCAGCCCTCGTCTTTCTGTTTCAGAACTGGGGGATGATGTAACTCAGTCCAAACCACTCAACAAACAGGTTTTTACAGTTCTGCTTAGTGACGATTAGCTCAGTCTCAGTTTCCCCATTTCACTTTCTCATCTGACTTTTTGGGTTTGAGACACAACATGGTCTGGGCTTTTTATCCCACATGCCTGAAATGTCCAATGAAAGTTCTGTTTTCATGTGGCAGTCATTTTTTTAGCATTACTTGTGAATCTCTCTCATTAAGTCTCCCTTGTGTATTACTGTTTCTTGGTTGTTCGGCCAGGGTGTAGAAACTTTTGAGTGGGTGGGGTGGGGGTGGGGGGCAGGCACATTTGTAAAGCGAGTAAAATGTTTTAAATGATTGCATGGTTTATTCAGTGTATTATATTAATGCCAAACATTCTGTGTCACTTTGTGGTTATTTTTGTGTCTTTTTTGTCGTTTTGATCTTTATGGCTGTTTTTATTGCCTCTTTGTTTTGCCGTTTTGTTCCTGTTTGTCGTTTTTTGTCTCTTCGAGGTCCTTTTTTTCTCACTGTGGTGGTTTTGCGTTTCGTATAGGTTTTCTGGTGTTTGTGGTCCTTTCTTTGTTTGTTTGTAGTTGCTTTCATCTGGTATCATTTATCATACTAAGAAGTCAACTGCCTACCATTCTCTGACTTTGGTAGAGGGGGGGACCCCCAAGGAGGCAACAATCAGATTTCCTGGCCATCCCTCTGGCCCTCCCCCTGCAATGTGGCTTTGAGTGAATTGTGTGTTTGTGTATCTTAGAAACCTGTCAGGATTCAAGTGCCGTAACGCTGAATACTAATGTTGTAGTTTTAAGTGTGTGTGTCGTTATGTGTGAAATCAGAGTTGAAATTACACTCCCAGGTCTGACCATGACGGTTTTATTCCAACATGCAAACACAAACCGACCGCGAGATGTTGCAGGATGATATCATCCTCACCATCCCCATACGCACCCACATGACTCTCACACACAAACCAATTTACACGTTGCCTCATTACAGTTCCTCCTGCTCACTCACCCACCACCTCTAGATTATTCATATGAAGATTCGCCGGATGATGTTCTTGGTTATCATATCCGGTGTGCTCAGACTGTACAGGAAGCTCATATATGGCTTAGATTCCCCAACTCTATCACTTAGAAAACAACCACGACATTGCTGTCAGATCCATACCGACGTTCTATCTCGATGTGACAAAGAAAAACAAGAATACAAGCTACATTTAGTGCTAAATATCCGAGGAGAAAAAACATACATCTACAAATAGCAGGAAATTATACTTCCCTTTTTCAGTACACCTCACTTGGAGATTGTGTGAGCATATAAATGCTAAACATGGAAAGGTTATCATATTGTGGGAGAATGTATCTTGTACAGATATTTCAGGTGAGGTAATTCCCAAAGGCCACCGTCTCTGATGAACTGATAACAGATGTGGTTTTAAGAGGTGATCTATATCTCTATAAAAATTTTCCTGGCTGCCTGCGAAAAAAAAGTTCTTAAACAATGAATGGACATAGTAAAAGATCCCCAGAAAACCTTCCCAAAAAATGAAAGAAATTGAGGAGGTTGTTACATGTCTGGATCTGAAGAAACCCAAGGACAATATGGACTCTGATACTTTTGTAAATTTTGCAATTTGCAGTTTTTATCACACTGTACAACATGCTCAACCTTTCCAAGAAAAAAAGACCTGCATTTTCCCCAGTCAGAGGTTATCTGTGAAATGTACCTCACAAACTCCCACTGGATTCCTCCATGAGAAAAATCCCTCTTTTCATGAAGTGGGGGAATTGTAACACGGGAAACTAAACCTCCTCAGTTTGAGCATTCACATCTATGTGCCCTTTTAACTTCCCTGTGTGCCGGAATCTTTATCAGCCCTCTCGTCGTCTTATGGTGACACATTCCCCACATGTAACTCCCCACTTTGAAAAAGCCTTCTTTTGTTCTTTGCTGATTTTGCTCATGGATTGCATCATGAAATCCCAGGATTGTGTGGCCATCACGCAGTGGAGCTCAGCCACAATGCTGACAAAGATTGCCTCAGGGCAGGAAGGAAAGGATGGGCGGAAGAAGGGTTGACTGACGGTGGGAGACCAAGGATAGAGGAAGAGAAGGAGGAAAGCTATTGTAAGGGACCAAGCTGTTATCTTGATGAGCTCCATTTTCAGATTTGTCTGGTGACACAGTTGCAGGTGCAAGTTCTTGAAGAAACAAAAAGTCCACATCACAAGGTTTTGGTTTCCTTCTCATCATTCCTTCTACAGTGTAAATGTGTGTGGGCTCAGAGGGAGCTGTTGATGTGTAAGGGAATAAACTAGGCCAGAATGAGGTTTAACCACAAATGCAAGTTGGCTTCCGCTGCCACCAGACTGTATAGTCTGGTGGCCTACAAATCTCCATCATACCTCCAAGAAATTACGCTTAACCTACTGTACTACTAGGTGGTTTACCTTCTCATTTTCCTATTATATCTGTCATAAGATCAAACGGAAACCATTCGCCTAGGTTAGGTAGAACTTAGCCATAGCCATGAAATTCGCTGCTACCAGTGTCAAAGGGTCATGTTTACAGGGGCAAGAAATCAATTTAATGAAGTGTTAAGAAATACATTTTTTGGATTTAGCTGGAGAAAATGCTGGGGAAAGGACAGGTAGTGGAGGTTAGAAAATCCACAGCACATGATGAATGCAGCCTGAGGTTAACATGAACTTCCACATCAGCTGTGCTGTTGAGTTTCAGTGGGAGAATTTACAAAAATATGCCTGAATATACACAAATTTGTCTTAGTGTAGAGTTTGTCAACAGATTTCACAGTAAACACACAACCGCATGTGTGATACATCAAAAACCAGAGATTGTTCCACTGTACTTTTAAAGGATATTTCAGATTTACAACAGTTTGGGTCTTATTATTGTAGTTTATGCCATCAATCATATCAGTAATAAAAACAGTGCTCAACATTTCTGAGGTCAGGGAACATGGAAACATTGCTGAAAAGAAATGTAAGTATTTCAAGTGGTCAGAGGCTTAACCCTCTGAAGTCTGTTTAAAGAAGTCTATTTAACGGTGAATAGGAAGAGCATGTTTTAATTTTTTTAGTAGCAGCGCTTTATATGTCTGTCTCTCTCTCTCTGTATGTTTATATCACAAAGAGAAATGCTGAGAATTTGTGCCTTTTTATGGGCGCCTGTATCATTTTTCTTGTTGGCTTTATTCTTTATTAAACTGGCACAGGCCAGATAAACTTATTTAGAAGAGAAAATTAAGGTGAATGGAAAAATGACCACCCATTTGTAAACTGTAAATGTCACAAATATCAGAGTTGGTATCTGCCACAGACTGACTTCCTGTTTCAACTTTCACCCACAGTGCTATCTGTAGTTGTGCATGCACAGTTTTTCTGTTGAAGATAGTGACTGATAACATTTTGGACATGCCTGCTTTCTTTTGACCTCCAAAAAAAAAAAAAAAAAAGGTTAAAAAAAGGTTAAAAAAAAAAGTCTGATTAATCTGTTTACGTGTTTCAAACTCATCTGATCATCTTGCCCCTGCTGGACTTTCTTTAGTGATGTTGTTGGATGCCCAGATCTCAACTTTGGTGAGTACAACCTAATCATAACCAATGGAAACAGTGGCCAAAACTGAAGTTAAAACATAAGTTGCAATAAAACAGAATTATCCTTTCACAGGCATGGATCAGTGGAGTACATTAAACTAGAATTTGATTAATTAGTTTGGTCTCCTGCAGGCAGTGTATGGAGCTGTGAACACAACACCGATATACATACATATATACATACCATCAGCTATAAAGTTGTTTGTAAACACTTGCCTGTTTACACATCCAACACACACAAAGCAATGTTACCATTTATTTGGGTGCATGCTACATGACAAGTCTAAGTCCAATATTCACTCTTCTTTTAGCTCTAAATTGATCTCCACCAACTCCTTAGGGAAGTCCTCAGTTAGACTTAACTGACGGACAACTATCTTTATCATTAGCTATAATTACTTTTCAAGCTGCCATCATCACATCATCATGCATTAAACTTTTAATGTGGGCTGTTGTACAGACTGAGGAGCTATCATGAACAGCGAGGGTCCAGATACTGTGGTGGATGTTGACCGGACAAACAGCGGGGCTCAGTGATTGGTCCTTAAGGCACACTTACAGGTGATTCGCCTACTTTCTGGCTGCTGATTGGTGGACTGAAAGCGCTACCGCCCCTACCCCAGGACACTGAACACGGTGAATCCAGGAGTCTCTGCCGGTTGTGGGCGAGTTCAGTCGCCGGCGCTTTATCGAATAAAAAAAGAGACAAAAAGGTTTTAAAAGCCATCAAATCCAGCGCAAATCC